>NC_136980.1:21827381-21952381 GCF_032717465.1 Coenobita brevimanus
GTCGTCTTCCAAATGGCTTAGAGGTTTCTTAACGTCTTTTTATGACTTCTTCAGCAAGATGAACTACGACTTTTATTGTAAGTTATTTATATCTTTTAACCCATTGCATCCCAGCAGATTTTTCACCACTGACCCCCCCTCCAATACAGGCAGATTTGTTGAAAATATTTTTTTGGTTCAAACCTCCGCTTCTTGTGAAAAACAAAGGACAATCACAGAGAAAGTGCTCACCTGGGCCTAGAAGTGGTCCAAACAGGTAAGCCTCCACACACCTTGTACCGTGTTCTCTGGAGGCGCGCTGCGGCTCTCACGTTTTCTATGGCAGGGATTATTATGGGAAACCACTCAGAATAGGTAGGTATTTGCTAATTTGGTACAAGCAAATGTAGTACAAGAATATATTGGTTTTCAAACCAAAATATAGTCATTATAAGCATTGTTCCATGTAGTGATCTCCTCAAAATCGCCCTATTCTTGCACATATGACTCACTATGACCGTTGTTGCAACTTACATTATATTTTTTCAACTTACATAATGCTTTTCCACTAACATTATACCCGTTTCCATTTTATGTAACTGTTGTCACATATTTACAGGCCTTACGATTCTATTTACCACAATATTAATGCATATTTACATTGTGAGCAAACTCACTGTGACTATTGTTTCAGCTTACATATATACTACTATATAAGTATTTTTAACTTATATAGAACTTTTCCAATAACATTACACCCCTTTTTCACTTTATATAACTGTTATCACATATTTACAGGCCTTGCTATTATATTTAGCATAACATTAATGCATATTTACCTAGTGTGCAAACTTGCTGTGACTGTTGTTTCAACTTACATTCTATTTTTCAACTTGTATAATACTTTCCCACTATTATTACACCCATTTCCATTTTATATAATATTATCATATATTTACGGGCCTTACGATTACCCTGAGCTTCATGATAGTGCATATTTACAGGCCTTACTATTATAGTGAGCCTCTTATTATCACAAGCACACACAGTATCAGTAAAGCACTAAGGTGTGGTATTCTTTGAAACATGGCTCAATGCACAACCCTACGTTGAAGTCTACACATTGGTACCTCGTGTCTCTTCTCATAGTGGTTTCTCTTACTCTGGACCGACTGCACACGTGACAGCAGCGCTGGGACCAAGGACGGTTTGGTTGAGGAGCGATGGTGCTGAGGAATTGGCATCCTGTGAGGGTTTGGGGGAGTCTGGGCGGAAGTGGCTGGGCGGGTGCTGTGTTGGGGCCTGTCCTGTTTGTACCTGCCGATAATTTCAGGAACAGCTCCCCCACAAATTCCTCGAAGGTGTCAAAGGTTCCCATTGTCATGGCATGGAGGTTGTGTGCATTGAGGAAAAACAGCTTTTTGTACCACTTCATCGTGATCCTGGCACATTACACACTGGAAATCATGGAGTCTGATTGGTCTACTTGCCTCATGTTGACCCTGTAGTCCAGTATCGACTCCAGTTTCCAAACGTGATGCATCATCTCACTGCGGTATTCCACGGAGTCTGTGTGGTGCATGAGGGGTCGGTGTACAGTCGATAGGAGGCAAACTTCCTTGTTATGGTTCCATACGGTGGTGAGGATGTTATTCACCTTGAAGAAACCCACCTCATTCTTGTCAAATTTCCACCCAACCTTGACCATGTGCCAATGACCACAGACTCCGGTGTCATGAAGGTGGACGTACTGAGCGAGAAGCGGGCTAGTGTACCAGTTATCTAGGTGCAAGACTTGACCACGATTAAGGTACTCCTATCATTGTCTTCAGCAAGGCCCTAGAGAGTCCAATACTTCGATCTTCTATTATGCCTGTGTGTGTGTGCACATAACTAGTCTTGCAGTCACACATAAGTAAGATCTTGAACCCAAAACGGTGTCTCTTGCTGGGTATGTACTGGCAAAAGGAAATATTGTCTCTCCACAACATGACACTGTTGTCTATGCCAAGGTCTCTGAAAGGATAGAAGGATGAGCGGAACTTTTCATGCAGTTGATCAAATACCATCCTTATTCTTCTCATTCCGTCAGTGTTATCAGCATTAGCAGGGTCACCAGCATCGTAAAAGTGGAGTCAGCTCAGAATTTGATGGAATCTATTACGATCCATTACCTTCCCAAAGAAAGGTGTGCTGGTCATTGGGTCTGTAGACCAGTATCCCGGAATTTGTCTTTTCCGTAAAATACCCAGCAAGAGAACCAGGGCCAAAAAGATGAACATCTCACTAACGGTTACTGGGCAGTCATATTGTTGGGAGCCCTGATCATTGTACCTTGACACACCTTTTCACGGCGCTGGCTGCTTACAAATAAATTCGTCTGCTGCACAATCCACTCCACAAACTCATCACCAAAGAACAGGTGGAAGAAATCCACCCTGGTGGAGCCTGCATGGAGTCCAGGAGCCGTGCAGCCAGACCGCCACTCCTCCGTGAAGGGGGGAATGATGGGCGTAAAGTCACTCCCATCTTCCCAGTCCCACGACACACTAATGTCTCTGTCATAAAAGACTTTGTAGTTACTTGTAGTGGAGTTATATATATATTAGACTTGTGGACGAGCGGTTGTTATACTTGAGTAGCTTTGTAAGTAGATAATCTTCTTTCCCATTTGTCGTGCAATGACAGGAGAGGTAAAGAATAGTATGGGACTATTTTTATTTGTCTTGGAAATATTGACAAGTATCTCACACAGAGCGAAGTATAAAGTAGAGTCCCGCTAGCTATCTCTCTGTCTCGCTCTCAAGTTGCTAAGCCCTTCTCCCTGCGACCTGTCTGTTCTATGGCTAGCTTCCTTCTGAGCTCTCTTTCCTAAATTCTGGTGAAACAGGAGACGTATCACGTGTGTTCCTTGTGATTGGAAAGTTCTAGAAGCCTGTGTGTGAGTATGTGTGTTCACCTGGTGATCGCTGACCAACTAACTGCATCATCTCCTGACTCCTACTTCCTAGTCTGTCGTCAGCTTTTCCTCAGTGTAACTTGCAAGATCATTTCCCATTCCCAGGCTCGCATAGAGCTGTCTATCTATCTATATGTCTATCTATCTATTATGATTTGTAATTATAATATGGAGTCCTAATATATGCTCGGTCACGCAAAAATGGCGTACCATCGACAGTTAATAGTCATAACATTAATACATATTATATACACATTATAATGAACTTATTAGCTAATTAAGTGAAATACATAATATTGTAAAAGTAACAATTGTATGAATATTGTATACATATAATATTTATAGTAAATAGTGATTATTCAGTAATATTACATTTTAAACAAGTTGTATACATTTTGTGAGATGTATATGTATAACAGACATACGCATATAATTGTGCAATGGTAATACTGCTAGGTTATACATTACATATTGAGTTATCACTTTAGTAATGTCTAATATTTCACCTAACTTGTATGATGATACTGGTAATACAGAATTGTGCTATAGTTGTATGACTTATAATATTGTACTAACATTGTGGTAATACATAATTGTAACATTTTATGAATTGTTACAAAATATTGTGGTAATGCATAATTGTGTTAGCCTTATAATTGTAGTTACATTTTGTTAATGCAACTGTTACATAAGTGTCTTGGCCTTATAATTGTAGTTAAAGTTACATAAAAGTTACATCTTGTTAATGCAACTGTTACATAAATGGTTCATATTGTTTGTAGTTACATAATTGTAGCAAGTGTAACATAATGCAATCGTTTGTCATTACATAATTGTTACATATCGTTTGTAGTTACATAATTGTAGCAAGTGTAACATAATGCAATCGTTTGTCGTTACATAATTGTAATAATTGGAGTCCTGACATATGAATCCGGGCATGGCGCGGTCGATGATAGTGATGATGTGATATGCCACTGGCTCGTGGAGACAACAATTTGCTTTTTGTTTCACTTATAGAAGTTTATATGATGATGTGCCATGCCACTTGCTTGTGGAGACAACAATTTTTTTGTTTCACTTGTAGAAGGAGGTTATGTGGTATTTTGGCATATGTAGTAACACTTACACTTATTTTCATTTGTTTGTTATGTGATCTTACTCTATTTCTCTCTTTTTTCTTTCTTACTTTTTCTTTCTTTTTTTCTTTTTTTTTTTTGTATGTATTGATTTTCTATAGTTTGTTTTTCTTCGCTTGTGTACGCATTTTGTATGTTGTTCATGGTTGCATAATTACTGGCTAATTTCCTTGGGATACTTTTTTTAAAGTTTAGTTTATATTGCACAGGTATTACTGAAAATAATATTATATAGTCCCATATTTTGTTATTTTATATAAAAAATATATACACTATATACAGTATTAACTATATACACTGACTTGTTGTTCACTTGTACCTATCGTGGGTAATATGTGTGTCAGCACTGTGTGGAAATCATTGTCTTCACGATTGTGTTGAAGATGTTCATTCTTGCTAACGTCATTTGTGTTGGCCACTTTTTTTTTTCTGGTTTTCCTTGTAAATTAATTTATATGTTTCCACTAGGTAGCTTTAATTAAGAAATGTTAAATACAGTTCTTTTAATTGCTCACTGAGTAACTGTGATAGTATATTTTCTTTATCACTTTGTAGATATAATAATGTATAGCTGTATGTATGAAACACGTATTTTATGTAGGTATAAATGGTAACACTCGTTGGTAGTAAATAAATGTTATAATAAATGAATGAATATATACAGGGTAGAATATTTATTGTTGGTGATTATTTAGTGTTTGAGTTATGCAGATAACTGTAGTAAGTATGTGTATTTAAGCTATAACTATACAGCACGTTTTATATGTTTGTGCAGAAGCTTATTGTCTATCACTGTGTAATGTATAAATGAAGTAACTATGTAACTCACTAATTTTTACCGTGGTGGGAATGGTGTGAGTGGTGGTGCAGGTGGTGAGTTGACTGACGTGGCGTCTTTTCAGCAAGCACGCATGATGACGTCGACTTCCCACACTGGTAGCTGTTGTGAGTAAATGAGTAGCGATGAGTAACTTGAGTGAAGATGAGTGAGTAGGATGAGTTATGAGTCGTGTCTCACTCTTCGTTTGTTTGTTCCGTTTTTCTTCCTCGATGTATTCGTGGTCCTTTTTTCTTGTGATTTACTCGTTGTAGGATGAAGACTGCCGCTACTTGTAGGTGCATGTAGAAGATTATACAGACGACTCGTAGAGTTGTTACTTGTAGTTGATTGTAGATGGTTGTAGTTCGTTGGTTCGTCGTAGAAATTTCAAGATTGTTTGTATCAGTACTTTGTTAAACTACTTGCAAGGCGTCCTGTGACCTCTTCACCTCTACATCAGCGTGATGATCGGGGAGACGGAGGGGGCTGGTTGGAGAGCTGGCTGTGAGACGTATTTTTTTGTTTTCAATCTTGATATTTTGTAGGAATTCACTGTTGATTCGTAGACAAGGTTCGTATACGTTCGCTGCTACCAAATGTCATAAAAGACTTTGTAGTTACTTGTAGTGGAGTTATATATATATTAGACTTGTGGACGAGCGGTTGTTATACTTGAGTAGCTTTGTAAGTAGATAATCTTCTTTCCCATTTGTCGTGCAATGACAGGAGAGGTAAAGAATAGTATGGGACTATTTTTATTTGTCTTGGAAATATTAACAAGTCTCTCACACAGAGTGAAGTATAAAGTAGAGTCCCGCTAGCTATCTCTCTGTCTCGCTCTCAAGTTGCTAAGCCCTTCTCCCTGCGACCTGTCTGTTCTATGGCTAGCTTCCTTCTGAGCTCTCTTTCCTAAATTCTGGTGAAACAGGAGACGTATCACGTGTGTTCCTTGTGATCGGAAAGTTCTAGAAGCCTGTGTGTGAGTATGTGTGTATGTGTGTTCACCTGGTGATCGCTGACCAACTAACTGCATCATCTCCTGACTCCTACTTCCTAGTCTGTCGTCAGCTTTTCCTCAGTGTAACTTGCAAGATCATTTCCCATTCCCAGGCTCGCATAGAGCTGTCTATCTATCTATCTATCTGTCTATCTATTATGATTTGTAATTATAATATGGAGTCCTAATATCTCCACCCTCGTCTCCGTCGTTGCCTTCATCAGGGTTTGGAGGAGAGGGTGGTGGGGGTGGTTGTGGAGGTGGAGAGAGACACCCTTCCCTACTCCCACTCCTCTTCCCTCTCCCTTTTCCTTCCCTTTCCTTCCTTTACCCACATCGCGGTGCTGTGGGGAGGAAGCGCGGGAATTTTGAGGGAAGAAAGAGGTGCTAAGGAGTGGCTCCTCACTTTCCTGCTGCCCAGGTGCACCACGTGCTTGCCCCGCCTGCCTGCCACCACCACTTTCCCTTTCACTGATCACTCCCACCCCACCACTTGCACGTTCCCCAGACAAAGCACTTGCCTCATACCTGATTTTCCTCCTCGCCATGCCTTCAGCTCCCAGTGGTGAAATCCTTTCCCTCCCCAACCACAAGGAAACACCACGTCCTATGTCTCCGTCCTCGTCCTCTTCAGAGCCTTCATGTTGGGGCTGGAAAGAGGTGAGTGCATGTGGTTGAGGTACAGGCTGGCCTTCCCTCGCCCTGCAGTACGTGACATACTGCCACATCCTTGGCGATGGTACCTTATCATCACTACTGCTCGTTTCATCATCAGGCAGTGCATAGTCCTTGTCCTCAACATCGTCGTCTAGTGGAGAATCATTGTCGCCCATGAAGGCATCAAGGGCAGATTGAATTTCCTTGTCAGAGAGACCTCGGCACGCCATGTCTGTTCTGAGTCACTGCTAACAGGTGAGTGACCGAGACAAGGGCGCACGTGGGTCACGTGGGGTCAGGGAGCTTCCCCACCTGGCAGTGGGTTGAGGAAGTTCTCCTAAGTATACGTACCGAAAATTGCACGCAAAATTTGAAAATTGTGCAAATGATGGACCTCACAATTGCAAAACGTGAAAACACATCGCTGGGAGTCACAGTGACAAAACGTTGCAACATGTATTGAAGTTGACAGGATGCCTCGATAAATTTTGCTTGAGAAAAATACAGAAGGATAGTGATGAGTAATGACAGGGAGAGCTGGAGCTCCTGTTTCATCAGCCCTCAGGACTAGTTCCTAACCATCCCCCTTTGCTGAACGTTTTCAGTGTTTCAGTAATGCAGAGAGTAGGCCAGCACAGTCTCCAATACAAGTTTTTCTGTCAACAACAAACTACATGCACATGACACAATAAACTTCCTTTTCAAAGTCAAAAAAAAAAATGGTGTCTAATAACCAAACCTTGGAGTCCCCTGGAGGGGGAGAACCATAAATGCCCCACCATCCTCCCCTCTCCCGATGACAACTCAACGAGCTGCCAGGAACCACTGTCTGACTCCCATCTTCATTTCTGCAACATTCGCGGCCTTTCCTCTAACTTTCTCTCTATTGAACACCACCTCTCCTCCTCTAAACCTCACTTTCTCTTCTTAACTGAGACTCAGCTGTCTGAAGCAACTGATAGCAAACTCTTTTCTGTATCCTTCTACATATTCTGTACTAATTTTAAAGCCATAGTTGGCCGTTGTGTACATGTATGCAACAATTTATCTTGCTCTCGTGTTCCTGAACTTGATTCATCTGAATTCTCTACCCTCTATCTTCGGCTTTCCTGTCATTCTTTGACTAAATATATATGATCTGTTTACTTATCCCCTAATTCTACTGACCATTTCTCCTCTCTCTGAAATTTCCAATCTACGAGATTTCAATGTTCACCACCACCTTTGGCTCTCCTCTCCTTTCACTGATCCACCAGGTGAACAAGCCTACATCTTTTCTATCCCTAACGACCTAGTGCAGCTTGTATAGCACACTACCTGTATCCCTGACCGCCCTTTAGAGAACTCCAACATACTTGACCTCTTCCTTACAACTAGTCCTTCTGCTTACACTGTGTCATTTTTCCTCTCCGTAGGGCTCCTCTGATCACAACCTTATTACCTTAACCTGTCTCGTCGCTCCGGTATGGCCTTTGGACCGTCCAAAGAAACGTCAGTTGTGGCACTTTGGAGCTGCTGATTGGGAGGCCCTCAGGCAGTACTTCTTTGATTTTCCCTAGAGTGACTGTTGCTTTCGTGATCGGGAGCCACTGTGCCTTGCAAATTACGGAGGTTATTCTCTCAGGCATGGAAGCATACATTCCCTTCTCATAGCCTTTGCCTAATGCAAGAGAGCCTTGGTTTAATCCCGCTAGTTCTAATACTGTCCAAAACAAGGAGAGGGTCTATAAAATGTGCCGGGGCCAACTCACCCCTGAATCAATTTTTTTTTTTTATGTTTCAACCCAGATTCATGCTATATCTGTTCTTGGCTTTGCTAAAAAAAAAAATTTCATCCGTACCAAATCGAATTCTTCCCGCACCTTCTGGCACCTTGCCATGAACCTTTATAACAACTTTACCACATCATCCTTCCCTCCTCTTTTCTACTATGATGGCTCTGTAGCTATTTCTTCTACTGATAAAGCAAACGTCTTCACTCAGACTGTCTCCTCCAATTCCACCTTACATGATTCCAGTGCTGTTCCTCCATCACTTTCATCCCTCTGACTTCCTCATGGCTGTCATTAAAATGTCTTCGGCTGATGTATTTTGTCATCACTGGCCTCATTACTAACAAGGCATATGGCCTGATGGAGTCCCTCCTGTTGTCCTCAAGAACTATGCTTCTGTGCTTACACCCTGCCTAGGTAGACTCGCTCGCCTTTGTCTTTCAACTTTTAGCTTCTCTTCTCGCTGAAAGGTTGCTTTCATTCAGCCAATCCCAAAGAAGAGTGACCATTCCCAACCCTCTAACTCTCACTCAACTGCTTTAACATCCTGTGTCTCAAAAGTTTTCGAGTCTATTCTTAACAGTAAAAATATAAATCACCTTTCTTAACGTAACCTTCTTTCTGATTGCCAGTATTGGTTCCATCAGGGATGCTCCACTGGTGAGCTTCTCACCTACCTATCAGACTCCTCGTCATCCTCATTTCGAGACTTTGGTGAAAGCTTTGCCATTGCATCTGGCGTCTCAAAGTCTTTCAATCAAGTCTGACATAATTTTTTAAATTCCAAACTGCCCTCTTACGGTTTCAATCCTTATATGTGCCTACGTCTATAGCTTCCTTTCTGGTCGTTCTGTGGCTGCTGTTGTGGACGGCCATTGTTCTTCTCTTAGATCTGTCAACAGTGGTGTTCCTCAGGGCTATGTCCTATCACCAACTCTGTTCCTTTTATTCATCAATGATTCCTAAGCTGTACCTCTAACCTTATCCACACATACACTGATGATTCCACCCTCAGTTCTCACAACGTCCATCTCGGCAGTTGCTTCAACAAACATGGGATGAGGCTTTGCCACACCTAATGTCTGATTTGCTTGTATCTTTGACTGGGGTAAAAGTAATCTTGTTTTTAATGCATCGAAGACTCAGTTCTTACATCTATCAACTTGACAAAATCTTTCACAGGAGTACCCACTAATGTGTGATAATATTCGGCTTAATCCTGCATCATCCTTAAACATCTTTGGGTTTCATTATCTCGGGACTTATCTTGGAAAGATCATATTACATCTCTTGTAAAATCTTCTTCGATGAGATTAGATGTGCTAACCAACTCCGTACCTTCTTTACCTCTGCACAGTTGTTGATTTATACAGGAGTTTTATTCATCCCTGTGTAGAGTACAAGTCTCATGTATGGGGAGGCTCCCCACATACAGCTCTTCTCTATAGGGTGGAGTCAAAAGCTTTTCGTCTCATCAACTCTCCTCCTCTTACTGCCTTTCTTCAACCTCTGTCTTTTTGTCACACTGTTGTATCTTTATCTCTTTTCTATCGCTACTTCAATTGTCACTGCTCCTTTGAACCGTCTGCTTGCATCCCTCCACCTTTACTACAGGCGTATTGCACCTGTCTAGCAATAAACTCTCATCCCTTTTCTGTCCAACTCTTTAATGCAAGAGTTAACCATTACTCCCAGTCCTTGATTTATGCAACAGGTCAACTTTGGAACTGTCACCCTCTGTCTGTATTTTCTACCTCCTATTGTCTCTAGTCTTTCAAACGCAGTGTGTCCATGCATCTCGAAGTGAACGGATCTTGAATTTGGCTCTCTTCTGTATTTTTTTTTTTTTTTATGAACGGTTTGTGGGCTCCTGGCCTTTGGTTCTTTCTTCCCTGCATAAAAAAAAAGCGGAGTAAATCAATGTGGAAGATGTACTATGAATCTCCACATCTGCTTACAATACTAACTTTGATTAGACGACATGAGGAACAGTTCCCAATGGCACTGATGCTCATGAAGTTTGTAAGTGTTTTGAACTACCAATAACAGGTGTTGGTTCAGTGTGATACTTTGGCTACGACTTGCTGTTGGCCAGGGAGCCAGCCACTCAAATTTGGAAAAAATGGCCCTGAAAGGTAAACTTTTGTATCTTACATTTTTGTAAAATGTGGTATTCTAGGAGAACGGGACAGTAAGATACTAATAAAAATCTCATTGCAAAAACCATAAAATGAAACATAGTTTAGAAGTGACTCTTCATGTCAAAAGCGTTCAAGTAAGAAACACTGTCTGGAACACAGTAATGCCATAACTCCACAGTATTAATTTTGTAACTTGAATGCACTAAATACCCCTTCATTAAACCTACTGCAACATGATAGTTCTGTAAAACAAATATATTTTTAAATATTATTGAAATTTTACATTCGGAAATATGAAATTTACTGAACAAAATATACATGTTTCTGAATAATGTGTCTAAAATAACTACCAGGTACTTTGTATCACTTCTTTCATCAAAAACTGTCAAACTACTGTTGTGCTCTGAACAGAGAAATACATTAGTAATTATATCTATGGCAACATAAGCCATAAAGTGAATCACTTGATTATTGTCAGTTGATTCACTTTATGACAGCAGACAGTGGGAGTATATGAAATGTTAGGCAGACACTTGGAGTATTTGAAATGTTTGGAAGAGACCACAAATGGGATCATGGACTATACCTTTGTCAAATGATCACTCTACGAGCCTGACCTCTCAGCTATAATGTATCTCTTTACAGTATACACCATCTTCACAAACATGGACCAGAAATTGGTTATCGGGCCAAGAGTATCTTCAAATGTTACCCAGAGTGGATGCAGAATGAGGAGAGCCTGCTTAACCAGATGCATTTTGGTTTGTATATCTTTGATAGAAGATTTCATAGCCTGGGACAGCTCATTAACATATATCTCAAGCTCTAGTGAAGCATAATATTGACTGACAGAGTCCAACCACTGCTGAAATGCATTCCATTTGAGATGCATCATAGCCTCACACACAAGAGAGAAATACCGAAGTATTTTGTAGTAGTCTTTCCCACTGATGGCTTTATTAGCTGTGCCTGGCAAGCTGATTTCACTCTTAACAAGGAAATCCACAATACAGCTTCCTTGCATGGAAAATCCAATCGATGAGAGAAAGTTCTCAATAATGTGAAATCCTCCCATGCCAACAACAAGGCACCTATATTTTTCAGGATACTTTGCGACAAGTCCTTTGACAATATCATAAATAGCCTGGTCACATGTAACTATTGTTGGGCCATAGTCAGTGACAGTCACTGACTTTGGATCACAAATCATGTCAAAGAATTTATTCCATGGAACTGGTTTTTTCCCTTCTTGTTCTGCATGAATCTGAATAAGTTCCCAAACAAAACTGTCATCATCTAAAATATTGTCCCTGAGCTCTGACTCAGAACCATAACTGACTAGTGGTATGTTTGGTGCTAGATCTCTTCCCTGTCCTCTGTCTTGCAATGACAAATTACTCTCTGAAGCTGAGAATCGTAGTGTACTTGGATTGTCTGCCTTCTCTCTTCGTTTTACAGGAATTTCACAAGCTAAGTCGTCATCCGTATCTTGGTATTGGTACAATATATGTTTGGTTGCATGAAGTGTTCTGCCATCACGTGTGTAGTCTGAAAAATCTAGATTATCTAACGCGCATTGCAGAAAATGGCCGTGGTTCAGATTGGTTGGGATGAATACCTTATCAACTTCAGTTTTGTCATCCACAAGGTCAGTCATTGAAGTTATGTAGCGCTGTTCATTGTCACAGCTGATACAATGTCGAAACCTACTAAGAATCCATACAAGATCCTTTGTTCTTGTTTGCCTCAGAATATGGAGAGCTAGGCTGATTTATTTGGGCATAGGTACTCTAGATACACTAAAAATCAGATCTTGGGCTATATTCAGAACCTTTTTATGATCTGCCACTGAAGAGTTACTCTCTATATATCTTCTGATAAGGTAAATTCTGTTTTTGTCACCGTCTATGCAACGAAGTTGTACAATATATTTGGGATAAACTGTTCTGTAGATTTGTATGATATTTCTACTGTTTCCTCTGGAATATTAAAAACTTTTCTACTTTGTTCTTTTGCTGTGGTTTTGATTTCCATTTGGATCTGCTTTGCTACCATAAATGTTTGCTGAAGAGGCTCTTTACTCACACCTCCTTCATCACTGCAATCTGATTCTGTAAGTAGCTGTGATTCATCTAATTTGTTTGTAATTTTGTTATTAAGCTGCGCATTTCGCCAACTGTAATACGGGATGAACATATGATATTGGTGTGTTTCCTTTGTGGAATGATTTGTATATCAGATTCATAAAACCCTTTCAGTTTGGATTTAAGTGTACCGGATTTGTACTGATGTGAATTTTGGGACATCTTTGTCAGCTAAAATATTACGGTATTTGTCTAGAAGCTCAGTCAAAGAAAATGAAGAGTGATGGACTGGCAGGGGATCTGAAATCTCAGTACAAGTTGTTCAAATGCAGAGTCACATGGGCTAGTACCCGTTGAAGAAGATTCCTCTTCCTTCTTCCGATTTAGGAAGCGTGTCATACAGAGTCTGTGATACCTAAAACCTTTGCAGTCAGGTCAACTGTGGAGTCACTATGCCCTTCTATCTTGATCAAAATGGATTCATCACCCAATTCCTTTGCGTTTTGGTAAATTGAATGTTGCATATCAATAGAACTTACTAAGACTAGTATATGCCTACCTTTAGGATCGCGACTCTTTTCACAAAGAGAATACCGCGTTTTAGCATCTATCTTTGTTGGTAAGGTTGCTCGACTCGTTACACAACCAGTTGTATCCATTGGCAACTTGCCACTCGGTTCTCTTGCTTCTTGTTCCTGTCTGCCTCTAAGAGCTTCGATCTGATTTTTATCTGTATATACACTTAAACATTCTTAGTGACATTGAGGATCGTTTTTGAGGAAGCCCTCTTCATCATCAATATATTGTGATAATATGTGGTACACATCATCACGCCTGGTGAGCAAAGCAGATATAAAACTTGGGCACTCTCTTGCTGTTAATTTCCTGAGAGGTTTTGAGGATGTTCTCTGGCACATAAAAAATTCCTTATGTGTGAAATCAATGTGTTTTTGGGCTGGTTTCTGCTTTCCAAACAGGATCCATTTTGACTGCAGTCCATTCCGATGTAGTTGTTTATTCTGGAATGAGAAGATTTTTTTTATAGTTGCTCTTACTATGTGTCGTCATATATATACTTTCATTATCTAATCACAGCCTTTGGCACAAAAGAAGAAAGCATACAATGAATGGATAAAAAATAGGAGATTGGAAGAAGTTGAGACGCGGAAGAGAGTTATATGCAGAAAGGAAGAGAGAGGCGAAAAGATCAGTAAGAGAGAGTAAGAAGAGAGTGGATGAGGACTTTGGAAGGAATTCGAGTGTAAAGTGGAGGGACTATAAGAAAATGTTGTGGAAAGAGGTGAAGAGAGTAAGACAGGGTGGCAGTGAAGTTAGTAGGGAAGTGAAAGATAAAAATGGTATATTACTAGTGGAGAAGGGAAAAAAAAGTGAGCAGATGGAGAGAACACTTTAAGGAATTGTTGAACATAGAGAATGGAAGTAATGCGAATATAAGTGGCTGGGGAATGGCTGGGAGAAGGAGGGAAGTGAGAAGACAGGAAGAAATCAGTAGGATAGAAGTTGTGGAAGCAATGAAGAAAGTTAAATCGGGGAAAGCCCCAGGAATTGATGGAGTGTGTGGTGAAATGCTGAAGCATGGGAGAGAGATAGTAGTAGAATGGATGTGGAAGATGTGTAGATTGTCCTGGGAGGAAGAAAGAGTCCCGGAGGATTGGAAGTCAGGTATAATTATTCCCTTGTACAGAGGAAAAGGGGAAAAAGAAGTGTGTGGTAATCAAAGGGGCATTTGTCTTCTTAGTGTAATAGGAAAAGTGTATGGTAGGATACTTATTGACAGAGTTAGGGAAATAACAGAGGAATTAGTTGGAGAAGAACAGGGAGGCTTTAGGAAGGGAAGAGGTTGTGTAGATCAGATATTGATTCTTAGATCTTTAGTGGAAAAGTTTCTAGAGAAGAGAAGAAGTTGTATGCGGCCTTCATGGATTTGGAGAAAGCATACTAAGACAGGGTGGATAGACAAGGATTGTGGAAAGTATTAAGAATATATGGAGTAGATGGGAATTTGTTGAATGCTGTGAAGATTATGTACGATGGTGCTAAGGCTGCAGTGCGTGTGGATGGTGAACTGAGCATTTTTTTTTTCTTTCAAGGTTGAATTGAAACAAGGATGTGTCGTGTCTCCATGGTTGTTCAGTCTGTACATATATGGGGTAATAAAATAGAAAAAAAGTAGGGCAGTGGATGTTGGAGTGGCCCTAGTGAGAGAGGGTAGTGTTTGGAAACTCCCTGTACTGTTGTTTGCAAATGATACTATGTTGTTAAGTGAAGACGATGGGGAGCTGCAAGGCTTGGTGGATGAGTTTGGGAGAGTGTTCAAGAAACGAAATCTAAAGGTGAATGTAGGGAAGAGTAAAGTGATGATCTTTGAGAGAGGTGAAGTCAGTGAATGTACAGTGAGGCTGGATGGTGAGGAAATGGAAAATGTGACTACGGTTAAGTACTTGAGGAGTATGATGAGTAAGGATGGAAGTTTGGAGGATGAAGTGCTTGAAAGAGTACAACAAGGAAGAATAGTTGCTGGTTCCTTGAAAGCAGTGATAAGAAACAGTGAAGTGAGCATGGAAGTGAAAAGTTACTACATGACAGTATTGATACCAACTCTAACGTATGGAAGTGAAGCTTGGACGTTGTTGGAAGGATACAAGTCAAGAGTGAGAGCAGTAGAAATGAATTATTTAAGAGGAGCCTGTGGAGTCACATGGAGAGACAGGCTGACAAATGAGGATATAAAGAAGCGTTGTGGTGTGGATGTGAGTGTGATAGGAAGCATTATGAGGAACACACTGAGATGGTTTGGCCATGTGGAGAGGATGGATGGAGGATGAGAGACTGACGAGGAGAGTGTATATGAGTGAGTGAGGTGGAAGGGGAGGAGAGGGAGCAGGAGGCCGAGGATGAGATGGAGGGATGGAGTGGAGAGGTATATGAGAGAGGGGGGTGTGAGTTGGGAGCAGGTCAGTGAAATGGCGAGGGACAGGGCGACATGCAGGCGATTTGTTTGTGGCCACCCCGTACGGGATAAAGGAGTCTGGCAATAGATAGATAGATAGATATGTCACCAATCTGAAGTACATGAAAAAAAAAAAAGCAATAATCTCTCTGTTGAGGTACATTTAGGCGAGAAAATTTATGAAATGCCATAGTCTTTCCATATTTCTCCCTTAACAAAAATAATTTTTTGGCATAACTTGTGTTGTAATTCATATATCCTTTTGCAACTTTGTACATCGTATCTACAGCCCAATCGGCGGTAGTGGACCAATTTTGGGCTTAATCTGATTTTTCAAAGTTAAATTTTCAGCAAATTTGTAGGTTTGGGAGGAAATTGAGATTTTCACATTTAACGCTTCGAAAAATAGTTTCAGAATATGATTTGGAAAAGCATCTTCCTTTCTGATACACCTTAGATATCCTTCTTAACAACTAAGGCACTGCAAGATATTTATCTGTCGGGTCCAACAAAACCCCTTTTTTATGCACAACAGCCTCAAGTGGCTCCCTGACTATGTGCTGCAGCGATGACTGGCAATTGTACCCTATTAATACTTGCAATGTGTGCTTGAAAGCGTTAATAAATACGGTGGCAAAGGATCTGCCTTTAACACCTCAAGCAGAGAGAGAGAGAGAGAGAGAGAGAGAGAGAGAGAGAGACTGTGGAGTATAGGTTATTGGTTCGAATAATTTTTTGCAGCCTTTGTGTGAAGCTCATGTCAACACAAAGGAAAATATTGAAAAGTCACAAAGATTGTTAACGAAGCATTACTGGCAGCAGGAGAAACTGACAATGCAAACATGATAATACAAAAAACTTCTAGTGAAAAGCTTAACTATGCTCCTAAGGACAAGCAGGATACATAGAAGCGGTCGAAATAAAGAAAACCTTCAGGGAAAAAGAAAAATGGAGATATCTGCTTCTGAGTTAGCAGAACTGAAGAAAATCGGAAATCGAAGAGTACTGCAATCATTTAAAGGGAAGCTTGGTATTGGAAGAAATTAAGCGTTTGCTCTGCGACAATAGAGAAACAAACAATAAAGTGATCAGAGTAGTAGAATAATTTCATACAAAGCTTTACAGTAACGCGAGTATCTCCATCAATCTGCCGGTTCTGGGTAAACAAATGATGGGAATAATGCTTCCCAGCCTTACGTCCGAACTAAAGAAAGTGTTGAGAAGAATGAACACGGGTTAAGCAGATAGTAATGGCGATATCATCACTGACATTATTATTTTTTTTTTTTTATGCTAGGAAGAAGGAACCAAAGGCCACGAGCCTGCATAACCGTTCCTTCTCAAGAGAAAAACAAAATACAAGAGAAAGCCAAATTCAAGATCCGATCATTTCGAGATGCCTGGACACACTGCGTTTGACTGTTGATCATTGCTAGTGGGAAATACAGACAGAGGGAGACAGTTCCAGAGTTGGCCTATTGCATAAATGAAGGACTGGGAATAACGGTTAACTCTAGCATTAGAGAGTTGGACAGAAAAGGAATGAGAGTTTGCTGCTAGACGGGTGTTACGTGCCCGTCGTAGAAGTGGAGGAATGCAAGCAAACAGTTCAGAGGAGCAGTGACCATTGAAGTAGCGACAGAAATAAGATAAAGATGCAACAATGCGGCATAGAGAAAGAGATTGAGGGGAACCAGTAAGAGGAGGAGAGCTGATGAGACGAAAAGCCTTTAACTCCAGCCTATTGAGAAGAGCTGTATGTGAGGAGACTCCCCACAAAATTATGAGAGTTGTACTCCACACAGTGGCGGATAAAACCCGTGTATAGGGTCGACAATTGTGCAGGGGTAAAGAAGGAACGGAATCGGCTTAGCACACCCAATCTCTTAGAAGCAGATTTTACAAGAGATGTAATATGGTGTTTCCAAGGCAGGTCCCGAGTGAATGAAACCCCAAGCATGTTCAAGGATGATGCAGAATTAAGCTGAATATTATTAAACTTTAGTGGATACACCTGTGAAAGATTTTGTTGGGTTGATAGGTGTAAGAACTGAGTCTTTGATGCATTAAAAACAACAAGATTATTTTTACCCCTGTCAGATACACGAGCCAAGAATCTCGTGACGCATTTTATAGCTTATTGTTACACTCTCCAAGCCACTTCGTTCATTTCAGGAGAGGAATTGGAAACTGACGTGTTAACTAGATGTACCTTCATTAACATTTCCCCTACTTGACGTCTTCCTTAATCTCGAGAAAATTGTCTGGAAGTGGCAAGAATGAAATACGATATTATGTCATCAGGTTGATGTGGTGTAGGACGTACATGATAGTGTGTATGTAAAAAAAGGAAAACTAAATGCTTTGAAGTCATCGTGGTACAGAATTTATGGAAAAACACGCCTTTTCGACCAGGACACACACACACACACACACACACGCACACACACACACACACACACACACACACACACACACACACACACACACAGGCAATTTAAAAGCCAAACAACTCTAGGTCACTAAGTCCTTTTCTTCTTTTATATAAACTGTCAAAATTTTCACGCACATGGAACTGTTGCATCACTGAAGACACATTAGCTTCAGATGCAACAACGGCAATCATGAGATACTTATGTTACCGTACTAGGAATTATTTATAGATTACTTAAAAGAAAATACAGAAGATACAAAGAAAAAACTAAAAAACGGAAGAGAGAGAGAGAGAGAGAGAGAGAGAGAGAGAGAGAGAGGAAGAGAGGGAGAGAGAGAGTTGCACTAAACGTATTCAGTGCAAGTTAAAGAACGGTTTATATATTAGCTTGAATGATGGAGAGTTTAATCAGCTATTTTGCCATATATATATATATATATATATATATATATATATATATATATATATATATATATATATATATATTGTTACGGAACAGAGAGATATAATGAACACTTCAAGGGAGAATACTAAAATCACTACTGTTCCGCAAATTTCCAGGTTCAAAACAAAAGAGTTAGGTAAAATTACAAGTTAAAGTTTAATGCTCAAACTAACAACTAAACATTCAGGACTCATAAGGATAATGTAATGGCAAAAAACAGGTTAAATATATGGTTAACAGCAATAGCCTCTATTAACACGAAATTAGCAAGAGTAAATTTATCTAAGTCAGCCCTGATAAAATGAGAAAACCGGATAATGCTCAGTTAATGCAAGATATATTATTACAGATAAAAAATATTATTAACAATGGCTGACATCAAAAATTCCACATGAATCACAAAAACCTCACGAGGCCTACGACTTAACACCTTATGCTATACAGTACAAGAAAAAAATGTAATAACACTTATACTCAAATTACACAGCAGCTAGATGGTTGGAGACTTCCTGAGCACTCACAAAAATAATAACAACTGTACAGGGGAGGACAGAGATGTGAACAAAATGAGAAGTAGATCTAAGTGGCAATTAATGCAGAGACTGAGCTCATTATATAGGGGCCAGCAGAGCTTGATACAACTTGCAATAAGGACGCGCAAATGTAGCCAGAGGGGACAATGAGTTGACAATCTTGCTCTGAACAACAGAAAGAAAGACTTACTCTACTATAAGGGGGGAGTGAGGTAGAACACGGAAGCTTGGTCACTATGGAAGCCACGAGGCGAATCGTGATCAAACATGCAGCATACTGTACGGTAGAATTATACAAAGGATGGTGAAATCATAGGCTATGTAACACCTCCCCACAAAAAAAAAAAAAAAAATTACAATGGAAATATCTTATTACTCTAAAACAATCTGTCTAAAGTCTAGATAAGCAATCTGCAATAACATTTTCTTTCCCCTCGACATGTTGTATGTCTAAAGAATACTCCTGAAGAAGTAGACTCCATCTTGTCAATCTCTGATTTTTATCTTTAAACTTACTAAGGAATTTCAGTGGGTTATGATCGGTATAAATGACTATGGGATCAAAACCAGAACACAAATAAAATGAAAAATGCTGTAAATCCAAAATCAGGGCCAAAAGCTCTTTTTCAATAGTTGAGTAATTCTTCTGAGGTGGAGTGAACTTACTGTAATAAGATACAGGGTGTTCAATACCCTGATCATCCTCTTGCAGCAAAACAGCCCCAGCTCCTGTATCACTTGCGTCAACAGCCATCTTAAAAGGCTTAGCAAAATTTGGAGTAGCGAGCACTGGCTGACTTAATAGGATAGCTTTAAGTTTGCTGAAAGTGGATTCACAGTTATCAGTCCAGACAAATTTAACTCCCCTCTTCAGTAGGTCTGTAAGTGGTGATACAAGAATTGAAAAGTTAAGAACAAATCTCCTGTAATAACCTACCATTCCCAAAAATCTTTGTAGCTCTTTCCTACTTTTAGGTCTGGGAAGATCACTTATAACCTGAACCTTAGCTGCTGGTGGTTCAACGTGTCCATCACCAATTACGTACCCAAGGTACTGAACTTTATCTTGACCAAACTCACACTTTGATAAATTAGCTACAAGATTAGCCTGAACCAAACGCTCAAGAAATTTACTGACATGGCATAGGTGATCTTTCCAGTTGTCACTGAAGATTAATACATCATCAATATAAACAACACACCCTGCCAAACCCTCTGTTACAACATTCATGAGCTTCTGAAATGTGGCTGGTGCATTCTTCATACCATATGGCATTACAGAACATGCAAAAGTCTTTCCTAGTGTTACAAAACATGAGATCTCCCTAGCACGTTCAGTCATAGGTACCTGGCAGTATCCCTTTAAGAAATCAAACTTACTTATGTACCTAGCCTTTCCGATCTTGTCTATGCAATCTTCCACACGAGGGAGAGGGTGTCTGTTTTGGTTATCTGATTAACACGTCTGTAGTCGATGCAAAGCCGCTGTGACCCACCTGGCTTAGGGACTAGAGTGACAGGAGAACTCCACTTGCTCTGACAGGGCTCAATCATCTTGTGGTCCAACAGGTAGCCAAGCTTCTTCTGGATGAGAGGAACTTTCACTGGGTTCACACAGTAAAGAGGCAGTTTAATTGGCTTTGTGTCTCCAACATTGACATCATGCATCAACACAGTGGTTCTTCCTGGAGTGGCACGGAACACTTGCGGGTGCTCCTGCAGTAATGCCGAAAACTCCTGCCTTTCCTCGGGAGCTAGATGAGAAAGCTTAGTCTGGAAATCATTCATGATATCAGGATTCTTCCCCAAACTATCACTCAGGCTCATGCTGCATGGGAGAACTTCACTTGCAGACTCGGGTGGAACAGCTACAGTGCAGACTGGGTTATTTTCGTCCCGCCTGTGATATAACTTTAGCATGTTGATGTGACAAAGTTGCTTGTTCTTTCTACGATCTGGTGTGGCGATGACATAGTTGACATCACTGAGTTTCTTCTCCATGAAATAAGGACCACTAAACTTGGCTTGAAGAGGTTGCCCATGCACCGGTAGCAGAATCAAAACCTGATCTCCTGGCTGAAAGTGGCGTAACCTGGACTTCTTATCATACCAAGTCTTCATCTTCTCCTGAGCAGCTCCTAAATTCTCTCTCGCCAGCTGTAAATCAGTGGACAGCCTTTCTTTGAACTTCATCACATACTCCAGCAGGTTGACGTCATTTTCCTCCGACAGCCAGCATTCCTTGAGTAGCTTAACCCACCCCGTCCCGTCGACGTATGGGTACGTTGCAACAATTTGCATTTGCCAGACCCGGCGACGTACCAGTACGTCGTGCAATTGCAATGTGCATAATTTCGACAATTTTCAAATTTCGCGCTTGATTTGCGGTACGTACCCTCGCCTGACCTTCACCTACCTGCCACCAGGCGGGGACACTCGGCGACCCCGCGCGACCCGCGCTAGCCCGCCACTCGTCCACTCACCTGGTAGCCACGGTCCTGCTCAGACATGGTTAAGAGAGGTCTCTCAGACAGCGAAATTCAAGTCACCCTGGACACCTTTACCGGCGACAGTGATTCCCCACTGGATGACGAGGAGATGGACAAAGATTATGTGCAGGCAGAGGAGGAAGAAACCACCAGCAGTGACGAGGAAGTTCCGTCACCCAGGAAGCGGCAGTACGTGACTTACCGTGCTGCTAGAGAGGGGCAGGAGGCAAAGAAGGCACGTGGTATATCCTATCCCTATCCCCAGCGTGATTTGGAAGGAGAATTCGAGGTCGAGGACGAGGACGAGGACGGAGCCGTGGGATGTGCTGCCACGTGGTATGGCCGGAAGGTCATTACACATCGTGGCCCAGAGCGCACACCACGTCGTATGAGCAGGTATGGGCCTAGCATTCTGTTTGGGGAGCTAGGAAGCCAAGTGGAGGGAGTGGGGAGTGAAATGGAAAGCCCTGGGATTAGGGAAAGTGAAAGTGACGTGAGTGAGTCATTGCTCTCCCTACATAGTGTGAGGCGGCAGAGTGGATCACGTGGGCCAGTGCGGGTGCGTTCCTTATCACGTGGGGTTGTGAGGGAGGGGGAAGGTGGGGAGGAACCACTCCAAAGCACATCTTATGCTCCCCAATATCCCCTAACACGTGGTCGAGCTAGGTTGCGTGAGAGAGCACGTGGTGTTGTAATGGAGGGGGAAGGTGGGGAGGAACCACTCCCCAGCACGTCTTCTTCTCCCCAATATTCTACTATTTCATCCCCACAGCCCCCTAATGTTTCTCAAGGCCGTAAGGGTTAGGGAAAGGGAGAGGGTAAAGGCAGAGGGAAGAGGAGTGACAGTGGGGAAGCCCTCCATACTCCTTCTCCCCCACCTCCCCAACCAGGATCTCCTCCCCACCCAGACGAAGGCGGTGATGGGGCTGATGGGGACGAGGGATTTGTGTCGTGGGATTGGGAGAATGGGAGTGATTTTTCTCCCCTCATTCACCCCTTCACTGAGCAAGGGCGATCTGGCTGCATTGCACCAGGTATTCACAGTAATTCCACCAGGTTGGATTTTTTCCACCTGTTTTTCAGTGAGGCATTCGTGGATCAGATCGTTTATCAAACAAACCTGTTTGCAAGCGCCCAGCGCCTAGAAAGTGAAAGATTGGGAACAAGGAGTAGGCATTCTATGATCTATGATTACCCTGTCTCCCTTCCAGAAATGTTTTTATTTTTTGCCCTGGTCCTTTTGATGGGTATTATAAGAAAGAATAGAATTCCTGCTTACTGGACTAGGGACCCTATTATGTTTACCCCCATATTTGGTCAAGTGATGAGCCGTAATCGGTTTCAACAAATTCTAAGTTGCCTCCATTTTTATGATGCTCATGACCCTGCAACTGCAAACAACACTGACAAAATGAGGCGAATTCGGTTGGTCTTTGATCACCTCAGGCAAACCTTTCGTTCCTCATTCTATCCCTATAGAGATCTCGTCATAGACGAGAGTCTCGTGTTGTGGAGAGGCAATATTTCATTCAGACAGTATATACCCAGCAAAAGGCACCGTTTTGGGTTCAAAATCTTTGTTATGTGTGACTGTAGGACTGGATACGTGCAAGACATAGTCTTGTACACCGGTGCACAGACAGACATAATAGAAGATCGAAGTATTGGACTGTCGGGAGCAGTGGTAAAGACGATGATACAAGACTACCTTCATCGCGGTCACGTTCTCTACCTCGACAACTGGTACACTAGCCCTCTTCTCGCTCGTTATCTTCACACACATGAAACGGGAGTCTGTGGAACCGTAAAGGTGAACCGGCGTCACATGGCCAAGGTAGGGCGGAAACTTGCAAGGAGTGAGGTTGTCTTCTTCAAAGCCAACAACATCCTTGCAACAATGTGGAACCACAACAGAGAAGTAAGCCTCTTGTCCACGGTTCACCGCCCCTTGATGCACCGTACTGATTCAGTAGATTACCGTAGCGAGAGCAGGCGTCGTGTTTGGAAACCTGAGTGTGTTATGGATTACAATATAAACATGCGCCTCGTGGACCAGTCAGACTCCATGATATCGACGGTAGAGTGTGCCAGGACAACGATGAAGTGGTATAAAAAACTGTTCTTGCACTTACTAGATATCACTGCTCTGAATTGCCACCACCTTCACGCCATGACCACAGGAGTTCAGGAAACATTTGAAGGGTTTGTGAGGGAGCTCACAAGAGAAATCTTTGCAAAGTATGCTGTTGAAAGGCCCCAACATCGCACCCGCACTGCCCCTATTGCCCAAACTCCCCAGAGAATATCCGGCCGCCATTTCCCCACTCCTATCCCTCCCCAACCCAACAGACCTAGGCCCCAGCGCAGGTGTCACGTGTGCAGTAATTCCCAGGTGAGACTCACGACACAGAGGAAGGACACCCGCTATGAGTGCGTGCAGTGTGACGTGGGTCTCTGTATTCTCCCATGTTTTAGTGAATATCACACGTTGATGCAATTTTAGCATGGTGTGAATGCGAAAGGACGCTGAAATTATGAGGTAAATGCGACAGACAGACGCTCAGTGAAATTATCAGTCATGTGGATCTCCAATTATTAGTATAAAGTGCCTACGGGTAGAACATAAGTGAAAACATTGTGTGTAAGTATATAAATCTGCCCTAAGTTGAAACTTACATAGAGAGGGTTGTATGATGCGATATTCTGTCGCTCAGTGCAATAAATACGGCCCGTAATTATATAATTATTATTATATGACATTCTTACGGGTATAATATAAGTTCAAATTATTGTATGTGATGATATATATTCTAAGTCAAATATTCATAGCGTGTGTATAAAGATAAGATTTCCTGACGCTCAGTTGAATGAATAAGGCACGTATTAGTCAAAATAAAAGTCAGCAAGTGATAAAGTGAATAATTAGTATATAAGTTGTGAGTGAATTAGTATATAAGTGTGTGAGTATTATGTATGACGAAACATTCCTTGCGAGGGTATTTTCAGGCGATATTCTCACGCTCACTTGAATAAATAATGGCAGTAAGTATGTACAGTGCATTCTAGGGGTGTAAAAGTGTGTAATGTAAGTGGGAAATTATAATTGGAGTGAATAAATAAAGTAGATGATGAAACACGAGTGTTTGAGATCGTGGTTGCTACGTGAATATGCGCTAGCATATCGCTAAATGCCCTCGTAATGAATGAAAATAATTGAAAACCTTTACAGTGGTGGAGGAAAGGTTCTATGTAAAGGGGAAAATAATTGGAAAGTGATAAAACAATTTGGTATGTTGAAATACGAGTCATAGCAAATGCGCTTACTAAGCTGATATGCGCTATACAGTACTTGTGCTGCATGTCATCATAATGAATGAAAACATCTGAAAACACTTACAAACAGTTGTAATTGGTAAATTGTCATTGAAACAGAAATATACAAGTAGAAAAAATGATAGGTTGACTCATACCAGAAACTTAGCATATAGCATGTTACGACTCGGACCAAACTCGCTATACTCGCGCTATGGTACAATGCTTATTTTTCATATATATGTGTCTGAAATCCATTATATTGTTAGTGTTATTGTTTATTAGTTCAAATTCAATAAATGTAGAGGTGTTGTGTGTTGTTTCTCCCATTATTCCTTACCATAGAAAAAGTAAACGCATATCCAGCCCATTACAGAATACGATACCTGTGGGGGGGAACCGCACCTGTACGGACCATTTATAGACCGCAGGAACCACTTTCTTTATGATTTTCCTTCGATTCTCGACCTAAGCGGAAGTTTTAGCAAAAAAAAAATTTTTCCAAAAAGGCTCGGGACTGGGGGATGTCATAGGTGCGGAAAACCTCGGGACGTGACGGGTTAAGGGGTCCTCTTACTTCATGGCCAAACAGTAGTTCAAAGGGTGAGAAGCCCAGTGATTCATTTGGAGATTCTCTTGCGGCAAATACAACGAATGGAAGACCTTTATCCCAGTCTTTCTGATGCTCCAAACAGTATTTCTTGAGCATCGATTTGAGTGTTTGATGATATCTCTCCAACGCTCCTTGGGTCTGGGGATGGTAAGCTGAAGACGTGATCTGGGTGATGCCCAACTCTTTCAGAGACTGCTTGAAAACATTTGACATGAAATTACTTCCCCGGTCTGACTGTACCCCCTTGGGCAGACCAAACTTTGTGAAGAACCCTAGCATTTCCTTAACCACGTTCTTTGCTGAGATATTTCTAAGTGGAATGGCTTCAGGATAACGAGTAGCCATATCAATCAGGATCAACACATAAGAAAATCCAGAAGAAGTCTTAGTAAGAGGGCCCACAATATCCACCAACACATGGGTGAATGGCGCCTCAAAAGGAGGAATGGCAACTAGAGGTGCAACCTTTTCGGTCTGATTACACTTCCCCACAACTTGACAGGTGTGACAAGACTTACAATACCAGGAAACATCTCTGAAGATACCTGGCCAGTAGAAGTGTTTCAAAATGCGTGCCACAGTCTTCCTCACTCCAAGGTGTCCTGCCAAACTAGAATCATGAGCCACTCTAATGATATCCTGCCTACAAACACGAGGGATGACAACTTGATGTACAACCTCCCATTCACAGTCGGCTGATGCTGTTGGGGGTCTCCACTTCCTCATAAGTACTCCTGACTTTATATAATAACAAGTAGAAGCACCAGCTGACTCTTCCTCACTGCAAGCAGAGTTAGCTAGACCTTTCAACTCAGGATCAGCAACCTGCAACTCAACCAACTCTTGACGAGACAAATTATCAACACTATGGGATACTGCCTCATCTGGTGAGTGGTCCAAATTAGCAAGAAAAGTGTCAGCTAGGATAACATCATCATCATCATTATCCTCTAAGTCACCAGTAACTTTAGAATTAGCCCTTGTGACAGCACATGCAGAGAACACATCAGGGACATCACAATCATGGGTCGCAGTCACTGGTTCACTAGACAACTGAGGAGCTGGACACACTTGACTTCCACCAATATCATTTCCAAGTTAGAAAGTTACACCTGACATTGGGAGTGTCTCAACCAACCCAACCATAACGGAACCATTAACAAAACCAGACACTAAATTCACTCTGCACAGAGGGACAGAGAAGTAATTATTCCCTATACCTTGTAAGATTACAGTTTCATCAGAGGAATAAACATTAGAGCCCAGAACACTGGTCAGCATAAGGGATTGGCAAGCACCTGTATCACGATATACTTTAACTGATTTCCTATCATTACTGTCCAGAGGACTGACAAAACCATCAGACAGGAAATTAGCAAATGAACTCTTCAGAGTGTCACCCACATTACTGCTCAAAAGAGGAGCTTCATCATGAGAATTTAATTTACCCCTCAAAGCAGGTTCAGTTAACTCGGTTAAAGAATTCTGGGAACTCTCAAAAGTGGACACTAGACCAATTGACTGAATATTTAAAGACTCCTTTTTGTTCACATCACCCTATCTCCTGAAACATTTCTCCGTAGTATGACCAAGCTTACTACAATAAGTACATTTACTTTTCTGAAATCTAGAGGTGGAGCTGGTATTTACTTCCTGAGAATCATCATCTTTATTCTCTTTCCTGTTACCTGTGCTCTGAGTAGAGGCAATGTACTTTCTCTCATCTTTCCTTTTTTCATTAGAATATCTCTTGTGAGTGAGAACATAAACATCGCTAAAACTGCAGCATCAGACAAATTATCTATTCTTTTCTCATCAAGACATAGGCTTACATCTTTATTAATACACCTTTTGAAGTCCTCCAGCAAAATCATCTGCTTAAATTTATCAAAATCAGAATTTACATTCTTAGAATTTAACCACTGCTCTAACAGATCTTCTTTGATTTTTGCATACTCAACATGGGATTGCTTATCTTGCTTATAAGTTGTCCTAAATTTTACTCTATTGGCTTCAGGAACAAGCTCATAGGCCTTAAGAATCAAGCTCTTAACTACATCATAATTATCAGATTGATCCTGAGGCAAAGATTCATAAGTTACTTGAGCTTTACCGGTGAGAACAGTTTGAAGGAGTACTGGCCAATACTTTTTGGGCCAATGAAAACCTGTAGCTACCCTCTCAAACAACTGAAAATACTTTGTTAAATCAGATTCATTAAAAGGAGGGACAAGTTTAACATTTTTAGCCATATCAAAATCATCAGAGCTAGATGATCCAGTTCCACCTTGTTTCATGCGATACTCAAGGTCTGCCTGAATCCTAGCAAGTTCAACTTGTGCCTGAAACTCAGCCTCCTTAGCACGAGCCTGAGATTCAGCCTCCTTAGCATTTGCCTGAAACTCAGCCTCCTCAGCATTTGCCTGAAACTCAGCCTCCTTAGCACGAGCCTCCTGCAGGGCTAGCTGTAACTTAGCTATTTCAATCTGCGTTTGCTCATCTGGAGGAGTTACATTAAACAAGCTTTCATTAACCATGTCAACAATTTGATCTTTAAAATGATGAGAGCGAACAGCAATTCCCAATTGTTGAGCAACAAGCTTAAGTTCATTCTTTGTTCTGTTTTCTACATCACACACTGTTTGCACATTTGACAAAAAATCTTTGGCTTCATCAAGCGTAGTAATAGTAGACATCATGAATAAATCACAGTCACAAAATATCAAGCAATATCCTTATGATAATATCCTGAATATCCTGATAAGAGGTCGCCAAATTTATGTTACGGAACAGAGAGAGATAATGAACACTTCAAGTGAGAATACTAAAATCACTACTGTTCCGCAAATTTCCAGGTTCAAAACAAAAGAGTTAGGTAAAATTATAAGTTAAAGTTTAATGCTCAAACTAACAACTAAACATTCAGGACTCATAAGGATAATGTAATGGCAAAAAACAGGTTAAATATATGGTTAAGAGCAATAGCCTCTATTAACACGAAATTAGCAAGAGTAAATTTATCTAAGTCAGCCCTGATAAAATGAGAAAACCGGATAATGCTCAGTTAATGCAAGATATATTATTACAGATAAAAAATATTATTAACAATGGCTGACATCAAAAATTCCACATGAATCACAAAAACCTCACGAGGCCTACGAATTAACGCCTTATGCTATACAGTACAAGAAAAAAATGTAATAACATTTATACTCAAATTACACAGCAGCTAGATGGTTGGAGACTTCCTGAGCACTCACAAAAATAATAACAACTGCACAGGGGAGTAGAGAGATGTGAACAAAATGAGGAGTAGATCTAAGTGGCAATTAATGCAGAGACTGAGCTCATTATATAGGGGCTGGCACAGCTTGATACAACTTGCAAGAAGGACGCGCAAATGTAGCCACAGGGGACAAAGAGTTGACAATCTTGCTCTGAACATTAGAAACAACGACTTACTCTACTATAAGGGGGTAGTGAGGTAGAACGAAGCTTGGTCACTATGGAAGCCACGAGGCGAATCGTGATCAAACATGCAGCATACTGTACGTTAGAATTATACAAAGGATGGTGAAATCATAGGCTATGTAACACCTCCCCACAAAAAAAAAAAAAAAAACAGAAATTTACAAAGGAAATTTTTAATTACTCTAAAACAATCTGTCTAAAGTCTAGATAAGCAATCTGCAATAACATTTTCTTTCCCCTTGACATGTTGTATGTCTAATGAATACTCCTGAAGAAGTAGATTCCATCTTGTCAATCTCTGATTTTTATCTTTAAACTTACTAAGGAATTTCAGTGGGTTATGATCGGTATAAATGACTATGGGGTCAAAACCAGAACACAAATAAAATGAAAAATGCTGTAAACCCAAAATCAAGGCCAAAAGCTCTTTCTCAATAGTTGAGTAATTCTTCTGAGGTGGAGTGAACTTCTTACTGTAATAAGATACAGGGTGTTCAATACCCTGATCATCCTCTTGCAGCAAAACAGCCCCAGCTCCTGTATCACTTGCGTCAACAGACATCTTAAAAGGCTTAGCAAAATTTGGAGTAGCGAGCACTGGCTGACTTAATAGGATAGCTTTAAGTTTGCTGAAAGAGGATTCACAGTTATCGGTCCAGACAAATTTAACTCCCTTTTTCAGTAGGTCTGTAAGTGGTGATACAAGAATTGAAAATTTAAGAATAAATCTCTTGTAATAACCAACCATTCCCAAAAATCTTTGTAGCTCTTTCCTACTTTTAGGTCTGGGAAGATCACTTATAACCTGAACCTTAGCTGCTGGTGGTTCAACGTGTCCATCACCAATTACGTACCCAAGGTACTGAACTTTAGCTTGACCAAACTCACACTTTGATAAATCAGCTACAAGTTTAGCCTGAACCAAACGCTCAAGAAATTTACCGACATGGCATAGGTGATCTTTCCAGTTGTCACTGAAGATTAATACATCATCAATATAAACAACACACCCTGCCAAACCCTCTGTTACAACATTCATGAGCTTCTGAAATGTGGCTGGTGCATTCTTCATACCATATGGCATTACAGAACATCCAAAGGCTTTCCTAGTGTTACAAAACATGAGATCTCCCTAGCACGTTCAGTCATAGGTACTTGGCAGTATCCCTTTAAGAAATCAAACTTACTTATGTACCTAGCCTTTCCGATCTTGTCTATGCAATCTTCCACACGAGGGAGAGGGTGTCTGTTTTGGTCATCTGATTAACACGTCTGTAGTCGATGCAAAGCCGCTGTGACCCACCTGGCTTAGGGACTAGAGTGACAGGAGAACTCCACTCTCTCTGACAGGGCTCAATCATCTTGTGGTCCAACAGGTAGCCAAGCTTCTTCTGGATGAGAGGAACTTTCACTGGGTTCACACGGTAAGGAGGCAGTTTAATTGGCTTTGCGTCTCCAACATTGACATCATGCATCAACACAGTGGTTCTTCCTGGAGTGACACGGAACACTTGCGGGTACTCCTGCAGTAATGCCGAAAACTCCTGCCTTTCCTCGGGAGGTAGATGAGAAAGCTTAGTCTGGAGATCATTCATGATATCAGGATTCTTCCCCAAACTATCACTCAGGCTCATGCTGCATGGGAGAACTTCACTTGCAGACTCGGGTGGAACAGCTACAGTGCAGACTGGGTTATTTTCGTCCCGCCTGTGATATAACTTTAGCATGTTGATGTGACAAAGTTGCTTGTTCTTTCTACGATCTGGTGTGGCGATGACATAGTTGATATCACTGAGTTTCTTCTCCATGAAATAAGGACCACAAAACTTGGCTTGAAGAGGTTGCCCATGCACCGGTAGCAGAATCAAACCTGATCTCCTGGCTGAAAGTGGTGTAACCTGGACTTCTTATCATACCAAGTCTTCATCTTCTCCTGAGCAGCTCCTAAATCCTCTCTCGCCAGCTGTAACTCAGTGGACAGCCGTTCTTTGAACTTCATCACATACTCCAGCAGGTTGACGTCATTTTCCTCCGACAGCCAGCATTCCTTGAGTAGCTTAAGGGGTCCTCTTAATTCATGGCCAAACAGTAGTTCAAAGGGTGAGAAGCCCAGTGATTCATTTGGAGATTCTCTTGCGGCAAATACAACGAAGGGAAGACCTTTATCCCAGTCTTTCTGATGTTCCAAACAGTATTTCTTGAGCATCGATTTGAGTGTTTGATGATATCTCTCCAACGCTCCTTGGGTCTGGGGATGGTAAGCTGAAGACGTGATCTGGGTGATGCCCAACTCTTTCAGAGACTGCTTGAAACATTTGACATGAAATTACTTCCCCGGTCTGACTGTACCTCCTTAGGCAGACCAAACTTTGTGAAGAACCCTAGCATTTCCTTAACCACGTTCTTTGCTGGGATATTTCTAAGTGGAATGGCTTCAGGATAACGAGTAGCCATATCAACCAGGGTCAACACATAAGAAAATCCTGAAGAAGTCTTAGTAAGAGGGCCCACAATATCCACAAACACACAGGTAAATGACGCCTCAAAAGGAGGAATGGGAACTAGAGGTGCAACCTTTTCGGTCTGATTACACTTCCCTACAACTTGACAGGTGTGACAAGACTTACAATACCAGGAAACATCTCTGAAGATACCTGGCCAGTAGAAGTGTTTCAAAATGCGTGCCACAGTCTTCCTCACTCCAAGGTGTCCTGCCAAACTGGAATCATGAGCCACTCTAATGATATCCTGCCTACAAACACGAGGGATGACACCTTGATGTACAACCTCCCATTGAGAGGCGACTGATGCTGTTGGGGGTCTCCACTTCCTCATAAGTACTCCTGACTTTATATAATAACAAGTAGAAGCACCAGCTGACTCTTCCTCATTGCAAGCAGAGTTAGCTAGACCTTTCAACTCAGGATCAGCAACCTGCAACTCAACCAACTCTTTACGAGACAAATTATCAACACTACGGGGTACTGCCTCATCTGGTGAGTGGTCCAAATTAGCAAGAAAAGTGTCAGCTAGGATAACATCATCATCATCATTCCTCTAAGTCACCAGTAACTTTAGACTTAGCCCTAGTGACAGCACATGCAGAGAACACATCAGGGACATCACAGTCATGGGTCGTAGTCACTAGTTCACTAGACAACTGAGGAGCTGGACTCATTTGACTTCCACCAATATCATTTCCAAGTAAGAAAGTTACACCTGACACTGGGAGTGTCTCAACCAACCCAACCATACCGGAGCCATTAACAAAACCAGACACTAAATTCACTCTGCACAGAGGGACAGAGAAGTAATTATTCCCTATACCTTGTAAGATTACAGTTTCATCAGAGGAATTAACATTAGGGCCTAGAACACTGGTCAGCATAAGGGATTGGCAAGCACCTGTATCGCGATATATTTTAACTGATTTCCTGTCATTACTGTCCAGAGGACTGACAAAACCATCAGACAGGAAATTAGCACATGAACTCTTCAGAGTGTCACCAACGTTACTGCTCAAAAGAGGAGCTTCATCATGAAAATTTAATTTACCCCTCAAAGCAGGTTCAGTTAACTCGGTTAAAGAATTCTGGGAACTCTCAAGGATGGACACTAGACCAATTGACTAAATATTTAAAGACTCCTTTTTGTTCACATCACGCTGTCTCCTGAAACATTTCTCCGTAGTATTACCAAGCTTACTACAATAAGTATATTTACTTTTCTGAAATCTAGAGATGGAGCTGGTATTTACTTCCTGAGAATCATCATCTTTATTCTCTTTCCTGTTACCTGTACTCTGAGTAGAGGCAGCGTGCTTACTCTCAGCTTTCCTTTTTTCATTAGAATATCTCTACCTGTAGCTACCCTCTCAAACAACTGAAAATACTTTGTTAAATCAGATTCATAAAAAGGAGGGGCAAGTTTAACATTTTTAGCCACATCAAAATCATCAGAGCTAGATGATCCAGTTCCACCTTGTTTCATGTGATACTCAAGGTCTGCCTGAATCCTAGCAAGTTCAACTTGTACCTGAAACTCAGCCTCCTTAGCATTTGCCTGAAACTCAGACTCCTTAGCATTTGCCTGAAACTCAGCCTCCTTAGTACGAGCCTCCTGCAGGGCTAGCTGTAACTTAGCTCTTTCAATCTGCGTTTGCTCATCTGGAGGAGTTACATTAAACAAGCTTTCATTAATCATGTCAACAATTTGATCTTTAGAATGATGAGAGCGAACAGCAATTCCCAATTGTTGAGCAACAAGCTTAAGTTCATTCTTTGTTCTGTTTTCTACATCACAGACTGTTTGCACATTTGACAAAAAATCTTTGGCTTCATCAAGCGCAGTAATAGTAGACATCATAAATAAATCACAGTCACAAAATATCAAGCAATATCCTTATGATAATATCCTGAATATCCTGATAAGAGGTCGCCAAATTTATGTTACGGAACAGAAAGATATAATGAACACTTCAAGTGAGAATACTAAAATCACTACTGTTCCGCAAATTTCCAGGTTCAAAACAAAAGAGTTAGGTAAAATTACAAGTTAAAGTTTAATGCTCAAACTAACAACTAAACATTCAGGACTCATAAGGATAATGTAATGGCAAAAAACAGATTAAATATATGGTTAACAGCAATAGCCTCTATTAACACGAAATTAGCAAGAGTAAATTTATCTATGTCAGCCCAGATAAAATGAGAAAACCGGATAATGCTCAGTTAATGCAAGATATATCATTACATATAAAAAATATTATTAACAATGGCTGACATCAAAAATTCCACATGAATCACAAAAACCTCACGAGGCCTACGAATTAACACCTTATGCTATACAGTACAAGAAAAAAATGTAATAACACTTATACCCAAATTACACAGCAGCTAGATGGTTGAAGACTTCCTGAGCACTCACAAAAATAATAACAACTGTACAGGGGAGGACAGAGATGTGAACAAAATGAGGAGTAGATCTAAGTGGCAATTAATGCAGAGACTGAGCTCATTATATAGGGGCCGGCAGAGCTTGATACAACTTGCAATAGGGACGCGCAAATGTAGCCACAGGGGACAAAGAGTTGACCATCTTGCTCTGAACAACAGAAAGAACGACTTACTCTACTATAAGGGAGGAGTGAGGTAGAACACGGAAGCTTGGTCACTATGGAAGCCACGAGGAGAATCGTGATCAAACATGCAGCATACTGTACGTTAGAATTATACAAAGGATGGTGAAATCATAGGCTATGTAACAATATATATATATATATATATATATATATATATATATATATATATATATATATGCCGTTTCCTCTCATCCATTCTTCTTTCCTTCCATTCTCTTCTGGCTTTCTTTCCTTCATTCATTCCTCGTCCTTCTGCCTACGGATAAGTTTACACTCCCTCTTCCATCTTTCTTTTCTTCATTCTTTCCTCTTCCTTCTGCCTGTGGGTGACTCTACATTGAGTGACAAGCCAAATGGTTTTCTGTACACCGGGAAACCATTTACTACGCTGGGTGGTAACCATATAACCAAATTTTGGCGCCTTGTGGTTTAGTGGGTAATTGCGGCACTCCAATCTGATTGAGCTGGTGAAGGTTTATATCCATGGGATGGTTGGGGTTTATTGCTCACATAATGCAACTCAGGGACGAGTGAGACTGGTCACTCTCAACTTAAATGTCGGGACCAACTTGCCTAGCCCCGGGCTCCTACGCTCCTCATGAGGCAATGTAAGATTGGATAATGAATGAAATGAACAGAGAGAGAGAGAGAGAGAGAGAGAGAGAGAGAGAGAGAGAGAGATGGGGGGGGGGATCAGAGAAGGAATTACAGAAAATGAAACACGGGTATGAGCAGAGGGAGTCTATATTTTGTTTGAAAATGATTATAAAGAAAATAACTGGTAGGTTTTAAAGATAAATTTATCCTTTGCCAATAAAAATAGAAGTAGAACTAAATCATATTCACAACTATACCTTAGACAGAAAGTGTAGAAAGATCCAGCTCATAACAAAGTCAAATGAACAGAAATTGGGTGTTATTATTTTGGTGAATGAAGTACCAGCATGATAGATATGAAATTACCCATGTCAAAAGTGAATGGCATATAAAGAGTGTGACCTTCCTGTTCTAACTTAATGTATCAGAAACTTAATCCAAAGGTACATTTTCTACTCTGCTTCTAATCAAAGACCCGAGTGTAACCCAATGGACATCATTGGTTTATTTATGGTCTTTCAGATATTCGCCATCTTCATGGTTGGACATATTAAAGGATAAAATTTAGCAGGCTGAAAAATACAATTTTACTGAAACATAATGATCGTCCATGCAAGTAATGTTTGCAAGCAGGTGTAAAGTACTAGACGTAAGTGGAAAAGGTTTCGCAAGGTGTTAAAATTCCAACGGTAATTTTACCAACATCAGGGAAAGGGTAACTTCTCCCACGTGCCGACGATGGCGGACACTAGATTTCTCTATAAACAAATATTTATATATATTGCTGGCCATATCTTCCTTCCTTCTGTACTTATGATGAATCGTTCAGTGATTTTGTTTTGTCTTGTAGAGTATCTGCCCCCAACCCCCACACACTTTTTTTTCTGCCAGTTTTACAGGGTAAGATAATTTACTTCTTCACCAGTCACGCCTCATGGGTCCACACAAAACCTGAGTTGATCAGTAACTATGCTAATCTACTCAGCAGCTGCACTGCTAATTTTACGTCCATTTTCTTTTAAAACTATTCTATACGTGCAATTCAGAGTATATTGTCAAACTCTAAGCCTTGACTGACCTGTAATTTGGCCCTCTCATCTGTCAACCACGCCTCTTGCCCAAAGTGCTATGGCCGCAAGAGGCGAGTGGTGGCTTCAGCGATCCATGCCGCCTCCTTCACTTACAGTAAACTTTCTTGGCTTGGAGAGCCTCCATTATGTGACTAATACTGACATGAGTCATGTTGGAATCTTATAAATAAAACTTTACGATATGTGATACGAGTAATTACACACTCTATTTTGATAAGTCGTAATATCACACCATATAACCCCCATATATATATATATATATATATATATATATATATATATATATATATATATATATATATATATATATATATATATATATATATCTGTGTGTGTGTGTGTGTGTTTAGAAAGAAAGAGAGAGATGAAAAGATTAGTAACAGAGAGTAAGAAGAGAGTGGATGAGGAATTTGGAAGGAATTTGAGTGTAAAGTGGAGGGACTGTAAGAAAATGTTCTGGAAAGAGGTGAAAAGAGTAAGGCAGGGTGGGAGTGAAGTTAGCAGGGGAGTGAAAGATAAAAATGGTAGATTACTAGTGGAGAAGGGAGAAAAAGTGAGCAGATGGAGAGAACACTTTAAGGAATTGTTGAACGTAGAGGATGGAAGTAATGCGAGTATAAGTGGTTGGGGAATGGCTGGGAGAAGGAGGGAGGTGAGAAGACAGGAAGAAATCAGTAGGATAGAAGTTGTGGAAGCAATGAAGAAAGTTAAATCTGGGAAAGCCCCAGGAATTGATGGAGTGTGTTTGTGAAATGCTGAAGCATGGGGGAGAAATAGTAGTAGAATGGATGTGGAAGATGTGCAGATTGGCCTGGGAGGAAGGTAGAGTCCCGGAGGATTGGAAGTCAGGTATAATTATTCCCTTGTACAAAGGAAAAGGGGAAAAAGAAGTGTGTGGTAATCATAGGGGCATTTGTCTTCTTAGTATAATAGGAAAAGTGTATGGTAGGATACTTATTGACAGAGTTAGAGAAAGAACAGAGAAATTAGTTGGAGAAGAACAGGGAGGCTTTAGGAAGGGAAGAGGTTGTGTAGATCAGATATTCATTCTTAGATCTTTAGTGGAAAAGTTTCTAGAGAAGGGAAAGAAGTTGTATGCGGCTTTCATGGATTTGGAGAAAGCATATGACAGGGTGGATAGACAAGGATTGTGGAAAGTGTTAAGAATATATGGAGTAGATGGGAAGTTGTTGAATGCTGTGAAGAGTATGTACGATGGTGCGAAGGCTCCAGTGCGTGTGGATGGTGAACTAAGTGAATTTTTCTCTTTGAAAGTTGGTTTGAAACAGGGATGTGTCATGTCTCCATGGTTGTTCAGTCTGTACATATATGGAGTAATAAAAGAGGTACAAGGTAGGGTAGTGGATGTTGGAGTGGCCCTGGTGAGAGAGGATAGTGTTTGGAAACTCCCTGTACTGTTGTTTGCAGATGATACTGTGTTGTTGAGTGAAGACGAAGAGGAGCTGCAAGGCTTGGTGGGTGAGTTTGGGAGAGTGTGTAAGAAACGGAATCTAAAGGTGAATGTAGGGAAGAGTAAAGTGATGGTCTTTGAGAGAGGTGAAGTCAGTGAATGTATAGCGAGGTTGGATGGTGAGGAATTGGAAATCGTGAGTACGTTTAAGTACTTGGGTAGTGTGATGAGTAAGGATGGAGGTTTGGAGGGTGAAGTGCTTGAAAGGGTACAGCAGGGAAGAAAGGTTGCTGGTTCTTTGAAAGCAGTGATAAGAAACAGGGAAGTGAGCATGGAAGTGAAAAAGTTACTACATGACAGTATTGTGATACCAACTCTAACGTACGGAAGTGAAGCTTGGACGTTGTTGGAAGGACACAAGTCAAGAGTGAGAGCAGTGGAAATGAGTTATTTAAGAGGAGCCTGTGGAGTCACTTGGAGAGACAGGCAGACGAATGCGGATATAAAGGAGCATTGTGGTGTTGATGTCGATGTGATAGGAAGCGTTATGAGGAACAACTGAGGTGGTTTGGCCATGTGGAGAGGATGGAGGGTGAAAGACTGACGAAGAGAGTGTATGTGAGTGAGGTGGAGGGGGGAAGAGGGAGGGGGAGGCCGAGGATGAGATGGAGGGATGGGCTGGAGAGGTAGATGAGAGAGGGGGGTGTGAGTTGGGAGCAGGTTAGTGAAATGGAGGGGGACAGGGCGACTTGGAGGCGATTTGTTTGTGGCCACCCCAAACGGGATTAAGGCATCTGGCAATATATATATATATATATATATATATATATATATATATATATATATATATATATATGTGTGTGTGTGTGTGTGTGTGTGTGTGTGTGTGTGCGTATATAAACGTGTGTGTTTGTGTATTTTCATAATCAATACAGACAGATTTGTAAGAGAATGAATGCACATAAAAATTAAATTATTAATAAACGTGAAGTTATTTGTTACTGTAGCGACGTTTGGCATTTGTGTAAGCGATGCAGTGTCCCCATGAGACTCCAAAAGAGTTGTCAGGTCTCTTAATATCTTTAGGGACACTAGTGATCATAATACCACGGCTCCAATATCCATATCCTAATGGTCTATCAATCTATATACATAGGCTGCTTCCCCCAAGGAAAGGGAGGTAGCCGAGACAGGACGACACACTCCCCATTTACCCATCCATTCAAACACATTCATTCGCATCTTAGCCCCAAAGGGGAGAACGGACAGATCCTCACCGCATCACACCGCACAAGGGTCAACTGCGCAATGCAATCAGTGACATCCGCAGCAGGGCCCGACAGCGGAACTGGTTTACCCCTGCCACATCATAACAGACCCATCCCTTTACCCGCACCCGACCTGACTACCTGATCAGACCAAATGCGGGAGAATATCCCCTCAGGGCTGCGTCATCATTTATTCATTCACAATTTCTCTCCATTTATTTCTGTCACGCACAGCCACTCTTCCTTGCTCAACAGACATCCCTCTTGCATCCAGCGCTCTCTTCACACTGTGCATCCATCCTATTCGTGGTCTTCCTCTCAGCCTTACACCTCTCACATCAGATCTAGTTATCTTTTTCACCAATCGCTCATTATCCATTCTCTCCATATGCCCAAACCATCGCAACACCCTCTGCTCAACTCTACCAGCCATCTCCCGAACAACTCCAGTTCTCCTTCGCACTTCATCATTTCGCACCCAATCCATACGCGTCACTCCACACATACTCCTCAGACACCTCATCTCCATTACATTCAAACTTTTCCTCTCTGCTACACCCATATTCCATGTTTCAGCCCCACAACACCCTCATACAGCCTTCTCTTTACATCCATTCTAAGCGAACGACATTTAAACACTTTTTTCATTCCTCCCAGCACCTTTCCGACTTCATTTATTCTAAACTTCACTTCTGCATCTATTCTTCCATCCACAGCAACATGTGACCCTAGATATTTAAAACAATCTACCTCCTCAAGCAAGTCACCATTCAAAACTATATTCATCCCCCTACCATCTATCAACCTCGTACACTTCATCACTTTACTCTTATTCTCATTTACTTTCAATTTCCTCCTTTCACACACCCTTCCAAACTCCTCTACCAACTGTCTCAATCTCTCCTCTTAATCCTAATGGTACAATCTATATACTTTAAGGTTAGATAAATAATATGTAGGGGTAGGGTTTTTTTTTAATGCAAAGAAGAAGGAATGAAAGGCTGCGAGCCCGTGATTATTGTTCCTTCGAAGGAAAAACAAAATACAAGAGAGAGCCAGATTCAAGATCCGATCAGTTCGAGATATCTGAACACACTGCCTTTGAAAGGCTGGAGATCATAGGAAGCAGGAAACACAGACAGAGGGAGACAGTTCCAGAGCTGACCTGTTGCATAAGTAAAGGACTGGGAGTAACTGTTAACTCTTGCGTTAGAAAGCTGGACGGAAAAGGGATGAGAGTTTGCTGCTAGACGGGTGTTACGCGCCCGTCGTAGAGGTGGAGGAATGCATGCAGACAGTTCAGAGGAGCAGTGACCATTGAAGTAGCGATAGAAAAGAGATAAAGATGCAACAGTGCGACAAAGAGACAGAGGTTGAAGAGAGTCAGTAAGTGGAGGAGAGTTAATGAGACGGAAAGCCTTTGACTCCACGCTATTGAGAAGAGCTGTATGTGGAGAGCCTTCCTACACATGAAAGTTGTACTCCACACAGGGGCGGAATAAAACCCCTGTATAGAATGGATGTAATATTTGGTTAATGTAATGACTTTCGGGCAGATGTGGGTGTAGTGTTTCTCACACTTTTTCACAAGTGGGGATCTTGACATCTGAGTTCCCCCCCCCCTTATTTTCTTTCAGGCCCTTCACAAGTAATGATTAAAAAAACAAAAATCTGGTGTTCATTTATTCAAATGCTTTCAACTATCAATCAAAATGTATATTTTGTTACATATCTATGGGATGAACGACACTGTGTGCTTTCAGTCAGTCGACTGATTCGAGGCTGAGACACTGTTAATACACGTTTCATGCCTGGGTCCAATTCCAACCGTGTTCGGGTTTTCCTTTTTATGTGTAGAAGGGTGGTGAAATTAGATTCACATTACTATGTTTGGAAAATGGCAAGAGGACTCTACATGCGATTTCACCGACACTCTCTGATTTACTACTAACACTAGCCCGCCATGACCTCCCTAAAATCCTGCCGTGGTCCCCATGGGGGCCATTGCTCCCAGTTTAACAACTGGCGGACCGTAGAGTGACAGGGACATGGAAGTAAGTTTGATACTCCAGGTTTGAACTGGATCTGTTTTGTGTGTGTGTGTGTGTGTGTGTGTGTGTGTGTGTGTGTGTGTGGGTGGGTGTGGGTATGGGTGTGTCATTAAGCAGAGTACAAGGAAGCTAGAGTTAAGAGAAATTCTGTGCCTACGGGACAAGTAAGGACAGTTTTCAGCCGCGGCCTCTGCACTATACGGCTGTGGTGTTGAATCTTTTTGTCTGCTGCTTTGAGGAGATAAGGAGCGAGGTGGTCATAAATGTAAACAAACCCTCATTACCTCGGGCATGGTTGCTGTGTATGTGGAAAAAAACAAAACTGCTTTCATCCAGGACTGAAGCATCATTTGTTCCTCAGAGATGATAGAAGGTGCGTATATATGATTGGATATGTGTTTTCGAAATGAAGAAGTAAATAACGCTCTATGTTTATACTGTTCTTCTAAAGGGGAGACCAGCTGATATGAGTATTTTTTGATGCTGGAACATTATATATATAAAATTTCAAGATTTGTTGCCGTCCTGTCAATATTTGTACATTCTGCATGCATGGAGGGCATAAAAGATTCTAGTATCTGACCTGTATTCAGTAGAGAGATAGAGATAGATAGATAGATAGATAGATAGAGAGAGAGAGAGAGAGAGAGAGAGACTAGACAGTATCCACGAGTTTGAATGCTGTATGTGAATTATTGCTTTTATATATCTCTTTGTGCATCTACTTTTCGTATCCTTGATCTGCATCAGCGAAGCTTGTTGCTACCTGCCAGTTTCTCTGAACCTCATGGACCTCGTCGTACTGAAGGGGTAAATGGAGGTTATTTATGACAATTTTTGCTAACGATCGTTTAATTTCTGATTAAAATCAACCTCGTGTGGCAAAGAAGACATCAAGTTTAAGAAGTTAAACTCCTTATCCCCGGATTTATATTTTCTGCTTAAAATTTGGTATACTTAGCCGTTTTTATTTGGATTGTGAGAGACTTCACGAATTACAGAAAGTTAAGTATAACCTAAATGAAGTCCTTCCACACTAGCACCGAATAAAGTTACTGAATATAATCGTTTGAAGATAGCAAGAATGAAATATAAAGACACTGCACGATTGAAAAAATTTATAGTCTTTTCCTGGTCCAGGTGGGCGGAGGGAGAAAAGGTGTCTCGACCTCCTGGGGGGCGGGTCCTAGGCCGTCGCCCTCCGGGTGGAAAGTACAGGCCAATCCTACTGGGTAGAGCTGGGGGCTGGTCCCGCCACGGACTGAAGTGGAGGTGTCGACGAGACGGGAGCTGGACTGCGAGTCCCTTGGTTAAACCCGACCTCCCTGGCCGAGCAGATCCGTCTACCACAGGCAAGTGCATGTCTAATGGATCTGTCCAATAGGTTCCCTACATTACTGATGTGTCTGCGTTTGCGTAGTGCTCCATACTGTAGGCTATGTTGTGTAGGCTTATTCTGTAAACGGGTAGGTGTCAACGTTCTTCCCAACCCAAGTCTAAGCTGGTAATTGAGAAGTGCTTGGAGATTTCATGATTTGAACCAAGCTAGGTGAACTTCACTGGCTTTATTCAATGGTTATTTGTGATGGGTGGATGTCGGGAGGAGAGTTCTGATCAATGTGTTACTCTTCTCTGTGCATGTGATGAGAATGTGGGTTTTCTTAATTGCTATTGCTGGAATGTTTGGAGGTAGGACGTTGTTGAAGAGGGTCTAGTAATGTATGTATGGTAATTTCTTTATATGCATAGTGTTTTGTGTCGTTGTGCCATATAATGAAGAGATATTGTGTTACTGGAGGATGCCATGTAGAATTATTTGCCACGCATACTGAAACATTCTCTAACATTAAAAACTTTGGTTTCAAACTGTAATTTGTGTAAGTGAGGTTGTTAAAGGCAGTCATGATGTGTAATGTTGTTCTATACGGTCTGCATGGTGTTCTAGTGGGTGTTAGATAGGATGAGGGTCCATACCAGCAAGCCATTAGACATCATTGATCTTTAAAATATTTTGTAAAGTAGGGAGAGCATTTCTTTTTGTTGCCAAAAGCCTGTCCCTATATTTGCAATGATTGAGCACAATCTGGGAATGCATCGCTACTTCCTATCTTGTCATGCGGTCCTTGAAGGTGAGTCCGGTGTCATATACCACTCCAAGAGTCCTTGAAATTGAGCCATCACAAAAACTCACATAATCAGGGGAAACAAACACCACCTATATTCATCACACAAAAAGTTCAGAAGATAGTTTAAAAGTACAAGCAGATCTGATTTCAAACGTTCACTGAAAACTCTTTGGCCTCAGAGCAATGGATGTTCTTACTGAGATTAACTCCTGGACTCGCAACTAAATCCTTTAAGTCTGGAAGAAAGCAGCCACCATCCCCATACTCAAAACAGAAAAACGCCCCGCTAGTCCCTCATCATGGAGACCAATACCGCTGCTTTGCACAATATACCAAAATCATGGAAAAGATAATCTTAAAAAAGCACCCCTTACATCCCTCACTTGACCCCCAACAAGGACACTGACCAAATGACTCAACCACCTCCCACCTATCCAAATTAACTCATACTATATGGCGTCAGCAAGAAACTACCTCCGTTAGGAATCAAACTGGCAGCAATAGCTGAACAGTAAATAGCATTAACTAAGCTTTTGATGCACTATGAAGACTCATACAATAATGAAACCCTTAGACCCAAAGATAGAGGAAAATGATGAAACATAACAGGGCAACTTTATCTTAAGCCGACAAGTCCTAATGCTCCAGCAAAAGCTAAATATTTTTTTTTCAGAACACTATTCAACGGTGTTCCACAAGGCTCAGTACTTTCACTCTCACTTTTTAACATTTTCCCTCATGACCTGCCAATCTCTGCCTCTCTTCAATAACAATACTGTCCTTTACCAACGACAGTGAAATATCGCAACTTCCTAAACTTCGACTGGCAGCAGCCCAGGTCCAAATGTACTAGGCTATTATAAATATCAGCTGAGACGAACGAGAATAACTTCCTCACCAATCATATGAACCACTACCGTCAAATGTCTGACGCAACTAACAGCAAACCCTTTTCTGTATCCTCCTACTTTCTCTATACTAATTTCAAAGCCAAAGGTGGCTGTTGTGTATATGTACACAACGACTTATCTTGATCTCTCATTCCTGAACTTGATTTTCCTGAATTCTCTACCCTCTGGCTTCGGCTTTCCTGTCATTCCATGACTTAATATATATTTGTGCTGTTTACTTATCCCCTAATTCGACTGAGTATGAAAAATTATTCGACTCTATTACTTCTACGATGCAACACATCCTATCCATTTCTCATTTCTCAGAAATCTCCATTCTAGGAGATTTCAAAGTTCACCACTACCTTTGGCTCTCCTTACCTTTCACTGATCCACCTGGTGAACAAGTCTACATCTTTTCTATCCTTAATGACTTAGAGCAGCTTGTGAAGCACCCTGCCCATATCCCTGACTGTCTTGGAGACGGTTCCAACATACTTGTCCTTTTCCTTACAAGTAATCCTTCTGCTTACGCTGTTAATCTTTCTTCTTTGTTGGGGTCCTCCGGTCACAACCTTATTCCTTCAACCTGTCCTATCAGTCATTATGGCCTATGGACCACATCGGTTGTGGCACTTTGGAGCTGCTAATTAGGAGGCCCTCAGGCAGTATTTCTTTGATTTTCCCTGGAAGGATTATTGCTTCCATGGCTGGGAGACATCTGAATGTGCCTCGTGCATTGCAGAGGTTATTGTTGGGCATGGAAGCATACATTCCTTTTTCATATCCTTTGACTAATGCAAGAAAGCCTTGATTTAACCCGTGGATTGCGTGCCACAGTTCAGGCTGGGTAGCCTGGCGTTGCAAGCCACAGCTCAGGCTGTGCTGGCCGTGCATCACAGCTAACTACTCTATCCCTACTCAAACTTACACATGGCACTACACAAAGATGAACAAATATATAATTTTTCTTTTCACCAGATGATGCCCTGGATGTTTATCTTCAAGTTTATGTTAAACAAAAACAACTTTTTGTACTCTTAAATCATTATTTCACCACTCCCCTACGTAAATTTATGCATGGTCCTATGCAGACAGAGAGAGAAAGAGATATTTTTTTCACCAGATGATGCCCTGGATGTATATCTTCAAGTTTATAATAAACAAAAACTAAAAAGAAGCTTTTTTCTTTGTTTTTTTGCGCACCAAGGGGGAGGGATAAATAAAAAAAAAAGTTATATAATTGCACAATTCATGGGTTCATGCTTGTTCTAATGCTGTCCACAACGAGGACAGAGCTTATAAAATGTACTGGAACCAACCCATCCCCGAATCACATCTTTTTTGTTTGTGCCAGGAATCGTGCTAAGTCTGTTCTTTGTTCTCCAAAAAATAATTTCATCCATACTAATTGCACTGAACTTTCCAACTCGAATTCTTCTCGCACCTTTTGGCACCTTGCCAAAAACCTTTCTAACAACTTTACCTCATCATCCTTTCCTCCCTTTTTCTACTCTGATGGCTCTGTAGCTGTTTCTTCTACCAATAAAGCAGATCTCTTAGCTCAGACATTCTCCTCCAATTCCAACTTAGACAATTCTGCTGCTGTTCCTCCATCACTTCCCCCCTCTGACTTCCTCATGGCTGACATTAAAATGTCTTCAGTTGAAGTATTTTCTGCCATCACTGGCCTTAGTTCTAACAAGGCATTTGAGCCTGATGGAGACCCTCCTGTCGTCCTCAAGAAGTGTGCTTCTGTACTTACACCCTGCCTAGGTAGACTCTTTCACCTTTGTCTGTCAACTTGTACCTTTCCTTCTTGTTGGAAGTTTGCTCTCATTCAGCCAGTCCCAAAGAAATGTGACCATTTCCAACCCTCTATCACCCAATTGTTTTAACATCCTGTGTCTCAAAGGTTTCCTAGTCTATTCTTAACAGAAAAATTTTAAAGCATCTTTCCTATCACTAGCTTCTTTCTGATTATCAGTATGGGTTCCGTCAGGGACGCTCCACTGGCGATCTTCTCACTTACCTTTCAGACTCCTGGTCATCCTCCTTTCAGGACTTTGGCAAAAGCTTTGCTATTGCACTTGACATCTCAAAGGCTTTTGATCGAGTCTGGCTTAAATCTTTAATTTACAAAGTACCCTCTTCAAGTTTCTATCCTTCTATGTGTGTCTTCATCTATAGCTTCCTTTCTGGTCGTTCTATAGCTGCTATTGTAGACGGCCATCGTTCCTCTCCTATTGAACAGTGGTGTTTCTCAGACCTCTGTCCTATCAACCACTTTTTTCCTTTTATTCATCAATGGCCTTCTAAGCTGTACATCTACCCCATCCACTCATAGGGTGATGATTACACCTTTCACCTTTCCATTCAGCTCTCACAACGTCCATCTCAGCAGTTACTTCAACAAACAAGGGATGAAGCTATGGCACACCTAATGTCTGACTATGCTCGGATCTCTGACTCAGGTAAAAATAATCTTGTTGCTTTTAATGCAACAAAGACTCAGTTTTTACACCTATCAACTTGATAAAATCTTCCACAGGAGTACCCAGTAATAATTAATAATATCCGGCTTAATCCTGTATCATCCGTAACCCCTTACCTGCGGGCCGTCACTACCTTGATGCTCGTTACATAAGTACCATACCGTGGGGCGTCACTTCCGTGATCAAGGTATTTTTAAAATTACCTGGGCTTTCAAGAGCTGTTTTGTATCATCTTTCAGTACTGCCAGTGTGTAGCTATCGACAGCGCTGCTAATACTGCTAGTAGTCGCATCCAGTGTTACCAATTTAGATATTTTTCTGTGTTTGCCTCGCCTCCCCACCTCCCTTCCCTTACCCCCTCCCCTGCCTAGCTACAGCCTGGGCGCGCAAAACAACTCCCGGCTGTTTTTTCCATTTGCTTTTTCCATTGAAATGTGCCCTATGCCCTATTCTCATACTAAAAAATATATAAAATATATAAAAAAAGGTAAGTCGGGCGCTTGTATCCCCGTGGGAGAGCCACAGCGCGTCCAGCCATCCCTGCCGTAAGGGGATAAACGTGCTTGGGGTTTCATTCCCTCGGGACTTATCTCAGAAAGATCATATTACATCCCTTGTAAAATCTGCCTCCAAATGATTAGGTGTGTCAAGCCAACTCCGTACCCTCATAACTCCTACTCATTCACCCCTGTATAGAGTGCAACTTTTATTCACCCCTGTATAGAGTACAACTCTGAAGTGTGGGGAGGCTCCCCACGTACAGTTCTTCTCAATGCGGTGGAGCCAATGACTTTTCTTCTCATTAATTCTCCTCTTACTAGCTACCTTCATCCTCTGTCTCTTCGCTGCACTTTTGCATTATTATCTCTTCTGTCGCTACTTCAGTGGTCACTGCTTCTCAGAACTGTCTGCTGGTATCCCTCCACCTCTACGATGGGTGTGAAGCACCCATCTAGCAACAAACTCTCATCCCTTTTCCGTCCAACTCTCTAGTGTAAGAGTTAACCTTTACTCCCAGTCCTTCATTTATGCAACACGTCAACTCTGGAACCGTCTCCCTCTGTCTGTATTTCCCACTTCCTATGATTTCCAGTGTTTCAAATGCAGTGTGTCCAGGCATCTTCAAATGAACGAATCTTGAATTTGGCTCTCTTTTGTATTTTTTTTTCTTGCAAGGAAGGGTTTTTGGGCTCTTACCCTTTGGTTCCTTCTTTCTTACAATTAAAAAAAAAATCCCTCTAGACATACATGAATCTCAAACACACCCAAAAGACATCCCCAATTCTATGACTTATTCTGGACACACATTACCTTTTCCCAGCATACAGGTTACGTCAGTGCCACGGCATTTCATAAGTCAACACTTGAAGATCCTCACATGCACTACCTTTGGACAACAGACAGAATTCCTGAAGACCGTGTGTGTGTGTGTGTTAGAGGAAAAGTTGGAATGTAATGGAGATGAGGTGGCTGAGGAGTATATGTGGAGTGACACATGAATGAAATGAGAAATGAAGTGAAAACGAGAACTGGATTTGTTTGGGAGATGGCATATCGAGTTGAGCTGTGGGTGTTGCATTGGTTTGGACATATGAAGAGAATGGATGATGAGCGATTGGTGAAAAAGATAACTCGATAGGGTGTGAAAGGTGTAAGGCTGAGAGAAAGACCAAGAATAGGATGGATGGACAATGTGAAGAGAGCGTTGGATGTGAGAGGGATGTCTGTTGAGCGAGGAAGAGTGGCTACATGTGATAGAAATTATTGGACAGAAAATGTGAATGAATAAATGATGATGCAGCCCTGAGGGGATATTCTCCCGCATTTGGTTTGATCAGCTGATCAGGGCAGGCGTGGTAAGGGGATGGATCCATTATGATGTGACAGGGGTATACCAGCTCTGCTGTCGGGCCCTGCTGCGGATGTCACCAATTGCATTGCGTACTTGACCCTCGTGTGGTGAGGTGGGGTGAGGATCTGTCCCTTCTCCCGATGGGGCTAAGATGTGAACGAATGTGTGTGTGTGTGCATGAGTAAATTGGGAGTGTGTCGTCCTGTCTCGGCTTCCTCCCTTTCTTTGGGGGAGGCAGCCTACCTATATCTGTCTATCTATCTATCTATCTATTTATATATATATTTACTTATTAGAACATTTGTGAATTATGCTAGCCCAAGCTGGGCACCAACCTTAACCAGCACAGACATGGATACCCTGTCTATTTGTTGCCAGACGTCTTCATCCCGTAAGGGTTGGCAACAAACAAATCGTTTCCATGTCGCCCTGTGCCCCACCAATTCGCTGGCCTTCCCCCAGCTCACGCACCCCTTTCTCATATATCTCTGCACTCCATCCTCCATCTCATCCTCGGTCTCTCCCGCTCCGCCACTCCATCTCACTCACATAAAGTCTCTTCGTTAGTCCCTCCCTCTCCATCCTCTCCACATGGACAAACCACCTCAAATTATTTTTCCGAACGCATTCTGTCACATTCTCATTTGTCAGTCTGCCTCTCCATGTAACTGCATACGCTTCTCAAAAAAAAAAAAAAATATATATATATATATATATATATATATATATATATATATATATATATATATATTGTTACGGAACAGAGAAAGATAATGTACACTTTAAGTGAGAATACGAAGAGTCACTACTGTCCCGTAAAGTTCCAGGTTCAAAACAAAAGAGTTAGGTAAAATTACAAGTTAAAGTTTAATGCACAAACTAACAACAAAACATTCAGAACTCATAAGGATAATGTAATGGCAAATAAACAGGTTAAATATATGGTTAACTGCAATAGCCTCTATTAACACAGAAATTAGCAATAATAAATTTATCTAAGTCAGCCCTGATAAAATGAGATACCAGATAATACTCAGTGAATTCCAGATAAATAATTACAGATACAAACTATTATCAAAAATGACTGACAAAGAACCCTACATAAATTACAAACTTCACTAGGCCTACAAATTAAACTTATGCTATACAGTACAAGAAAAAAATGCAACAACAGTTATACTCAAATTACACACAGCTGCTAGATGGTTGGAGACTTCTTGAGCACTCACAATAATAATATCTGTACAGGGGAGGACAGAGATGTGAACAAAGTGAGGAGCAGATCTAAGTGGCAATGATGCAGAGACTGAGCTCATTATATAGGGGCCAGGAGAGCTTGATACAACTTGTAATGAGGACGCGCAAATGAAGCCATGGGGACAAAGAGATGACAATCCCGCAAAGTATAACAGAGATGTCGACTTACTCTACTATAACGGTAGAAGGGGGGGACTGAGGCAGAACACGCTCGTGATCAAACATGCAGCAACTGTGCGTTAAAATTACACAAAGGATGATGAAATCATAGGCTATGTAACACCTCCCCACAAAGAAAAAGAAATTTACAAAGGAAATTTCTTATTACTCTAAAACAATCTGTATATGGCATTACAGACCATGCAAAGGTCTTTCCTAATGTTACAAAACATGAGATCTCCCTAGCACGTTCAGTCATAGGTACTTGCCAGTATCCCTTTAACAAATCAAACTTACTTATGTACCTAGCCTTTCCGATCTTGTCTATGCAATCTTCCACACGAGGGAGAGGGTAAGAGTCTGTTTTAGTTATCTGATTAACACGTCTGTAGTCAATGCAAAGCCGCTGTGACCCACCTGGCTTGGGGACCAGAGTGACAGGAGAACTCCACTCGCTCTGACAGGGCTCAATCATCTTGTGGTCCAACAGGTAGCCAAGCTCCTTCTGGATGAGAGGAACTTTCACTGGGTTCACACGGTAAGGAGGCAATTTAATTGGCTTTGCGTCTCCAACATCGACATCATGCATCAACACAGTGGTTCTTCCTGGAGTGGCACGGAACACTTGCGGGTACTCCTGCAGTAATGCCGAAAACTCCTGCCTTTCCTTAGGAGGTAGATGAGAAAGCTTAGTCTGGAGATCATTCATGATATCAGGATTCTTCCCCAAACTATCACTCAGGCTCATACTGCATGGGAGAGCTTCACTTGTAGACTCGGGTGGAACAGCTACAGTGCAGACTGGATTATTTTCGTCCCGCCTATGATATAACTTTAGCATGTTGATGTGACAAAGTTGCTTGTTCTTTCTACGGTCTGGTGTGGCGATGACATAGCTGACATCACTGAGTTTCTTCTCCACGAAATAAGGGCCACTAAACTTGGCTTGAAGAGGTTGCCCATGAACTGGTAGCAGAATCAAAACCTGATCTCCTGGCTGAAAGTGGCGTAACCTGGACTTCTTATCATACCAAGTCTTCATCTTCTCCTGAGCAGCTCCTAAATTCTCTCTCGCCAGCTGTAAAGCAGTGGACAGCCGTTCTTTGAACTTCATCACATACTCCAGCAGGTTGACGTCATCTTCCTCCGACAGCCAGCATTCCTTGAGTAACTTAAGGGGTCCTCTTACTTCATGGCCAAACAGTAGTTCAAAAGGTGAGAAGCCCAGTGATTCATTTGGAGATTCTCTTGCAGCAAACACAACGAATGGAAGACCTTTATCCCAGTCTTTCTGATGTTCCAAACAGTATTTCTTGAGCATCGATTTGAGTGTTTGATGATATCTCTCCAACGCTCCTTGGGTCTGGGGATGGTAAGCTGAAGACGTGATCTGGGAGATGCCCAACTCTTTCAGAGACTGCTTGAAAACATTTGACATGAAATTACTTCCTCGGTCTGACTGTACCTCCTTGGGCAGACCAAACTTTGTGAAGAACCCTAGCATTTCCTTAACCACGTTCTTTGCTGAGATATTTCTAAGTGGAATGGCTTCAGGATAACGAGTAGCCATATCAATCAGGGTCAACACATAAGAAAATCCTGAAGAAGTCTTAGGAAGAGGGCCCACAATATCCACCAACACACGGGTGAAAGGCGCCTCAAAAGGAGGAATGGGAACTAGAGGTGCAACCTTTTCGGTCTGATTACACTTCCCCCACAACTTGACAGGTGTGACAAGACTTTCAATACCAGGAAACATCCCTGAAGATACCTGGCCAGTAGAAGTGTTTCAAAATGCATGCCACAGTCTTCCTCACTCCAAGGTGTCCTGCCAAACTGGAATCATGAGCCACTCGAATGATATCCTGCCTACAAACACGAGGGATGACAACTTGATGTACAACCTCCCATTCACAGTCGGCTGATGCTGTTGGGGGTCTCCACTTCCTCATAAGTACTCCTGACTTTACATAATAACAAGTAGAAGCACCAGCTGACTCTTCCTCACTGCAAGCAGAGTTAGCTAGACCTTTCAACTCAGGGTCAGCAACCTGCAACTCAACCAACTCTTTACGAGACAAATTATCAACACTACGGGGTACTGCCTCATCTGGTGAGTGGTCCAAATTAGCAAGAAAAGTGTCAGCTAGGATAACATCATCATCATCATTATCCTCTAAATCACCAGTAACTTTAGACTTAGCCCTAGTGACAGCACATGCAGGGAACACATCAGGGACATCACAATCCTGGGACGCAGCCACTGGCTCACTAGACAACTGAGGAGCTGGACACACTTGACTTCCACCAATATCATTTCCAAGTAAGAAAGTTACACCTGACATTGGGAGTGTCTCAACCAACCCAACCATAACAGAACCATTAACAAAACCAGACTCTAAATTCACTCTGCACAGAGGGACAGAGAAGTAATTATTCCCTACACCTTGTAAGATCACAGTTTCATCAGAGGAATTAACATTAGAGCCTAGAACACTGGTCAGCATAAGGGATTGGCAAGCACCTGTATCACGATATATTTGAACTGATTTCCAGTCATTACTGTCCAGAGGACTGACAAAACCATCAGACAGGAAATTAGCACATGAACTCTTGAGAGTGTCACCAACGTTACTGCTCAAAAGAGGAGCTCCATCATGAGAATTTAAGTTACCCCTCAAAGCAGGTTCAGTTAACTCAGTTAAAGAATTCTGGGAACTCTCAAGAGTGGACACTAGACCAATTGACTGAATATTTAAAGACTCCTTTTTGTTCACATCACGCTGTCTCCTGAAACATCTCTCCGTAGTATGACCAAGCTTACTACAATAAGTACATTTACTTTTCTGAAATCTAGAGGTGAAGCTGGTATTTACTTCCTGAGAAACATCATCCTTATTCTCTTTCCTGTTACCTGTACTCTGAGTAGAAGCAACGCACTTACTCTCAGCTTTCCCTTTTTCTTTAGAATATCTCTTGTGAGTGAGAACATACTCATCAGCTAAAACTGCAGCATCAGACAAATTATCTATTCTTTTCTCATCAAGATATAGGCTTACATCTTTATAAATACACCTTTTGAAGTCCTCCAGCAAAATCATCTGCTTAAATTTGTCAAAATCAGAATCCACATTCTTAGAATTTAACCACTGCTCTAACAGATCTTCTTTGATTTTTGCATACTCAACATGGGATTGCTTATCTTGCTTATAAGTTGTCCTAAATTTTACTCTATAAGCTTCAGGAACAAGCTCATAGGCCTTAAGAATCAAGCTCTTAACTACATCATAATTATCACATTGATCCTGAGGCAAAGATGCATAAGTTACTTGAGCTTTACCGGTGAGAACAGTTTGAAGGAGTACTGGCCAATACTCCTTAGGCCAATTAAAACCTGTAGCTACCCTCTCAAACAACTGAAAATACTTTGTTAAATCAGATTCATTAAAAAGGAGGGACAAGTTTAACATTTTTAGCCACATCAAAATCATCAGAGCTAGATGATCCAGTTCCACCTTGTTTCATGCGATACTCATGGTCTGCCTGAATCCTGGCAAGTTCAATTTGTGCCTGTATCTGTGCCTCCTGAATCCGAACCTGAGATTCCGCCTCCTTAGCCTGAGACTCAGCCTCCTTAGCACGTGCTTGAAATTCAGCCTCCTGAATACGAGCCTGAGACTCCGCCTGCTTAGCATTTGCCTGAAATTCAGCTTCTTTAGCACGAGCCTCCTGCAGAGCTAGCTGTAACTTAGCTAATTCAATCTGCGTTTGCTCATTTGGAGGAGTTACATTAAACAAGCTTTTATTAATCATGCCAACAATTTGATCCTTAGAATGATGAGAGTGAACTGCAATTCCCAATTGTTGAGCAACAAGCTTAAGTTCATTCTTTGTTCTGTTTTCTATATCACACACTGTTTGCACATTTGACAAAAAATCTTTGGCTTCATCAAGTGTAGAAATAGTAGCCATCATGAATATATCACAGTCACAAAATATCAAACAATATCCTTATGATAATATCCTGAATATCCTGATATGAGGTCGCCAAATTTATGTTACGGAACAGAGAAAGATAATGTACACTTTAAGTGAGAATACGAAGAGTCACTACTGTCCCGTAAAGTTCCAGGTTCAAAACAAAAGAGTTAGGTAAAATTACAAGTTAAAGTTTAATGCACAAACTAACAACAAAACATTCAGAACTCATAAGGATAATGTAATGGCAAATAAACAGGTTAAATATATGGTTAACTGCAATAGCCTCTATTAACACGAAATTAGCAAGAATAAATTTATCTAAGTCAGCCCTGATAAAATGAGATACCAGATAATACTCAGTGAATTCCAGATAAATAATTACAGATACAAACTATTATCAAAAATGACTGACAAAGAACCCTACATAAATTACAAACTTCACTAGGCCTACAAATTAAACTTATGCTATACAGTACAAGAAAAAAATGCAACAACAGTTATACTCAAATTACACACAGCTGCTAGATGGTTGGAGACTTCTTGAGCACTCACAATAATAATATCTGTACAGGGGAGGACAGAGATGTGAACAAAGTGAGGAGCAGATCTAAGTGGCAATGATGCAGAGACTGAGCTCATTATATAGGGGCCAGGAGAGCTTGATACAACTTGTAATGAGGACGCGCAAATGAAGCCATGGGGACAGAGAGATGACAATCCCGCAAAGTATAACAGAGATGTCGACTTACTCTACTATAACGGTAGAAGGGGGGGACTGAGGCAGAACACGCTCGTGATCAAACATGCAGCAACTGTGCGTTAAAATTACACAAAGGATGATGAAATCATAGGCTATGTAACAATATATATATATATAATTTCTAGTGTCTCACTCTCGACTTACGTCCTTCTAACAAGGTCCAAGCTTCACTTCCACACGTTAGAGTTGGTATCACAATACTATAAAGCAGCGACTGTTTTACTTCCAGGCAAACTTCCCTGTTTCCTATTACTGCCTTCTAAGAAACCAGCAACCTTCCTCCTTGTTGTACCGTTTCAAGTATTTCATCCTCTAAACTTCAATCCTTGCTCATCATACTACCCAAGTACTTAAATTCACTCACATTTTCCATTTCTTCCCCATCCAACCTCACTGTACATTCAGTGACTTCATTTCTCTCGAAAACCACAACTTTTCTCTACATTCACCTTTACATTCCGTTACTTACACAATCTCCCAAACTCAGTCACCAAGCCTTGCAGTTCCCTTTCGCCGTCACTTATCAATACAGTATCATCTGCAAACAACAGGATAAAAAGTTTCAAATGCTGCCTTCTCTCATTAAGGCCGCTCCAACATCGATTGCCCTGCCGAGTATCTCTTTTTAACTCCATCCATATACAGATTTGATGACCATGGAGACATGACAAATCCCTCTTTCAGTCCAACATTCAGATAGTAAAATTCACTCTGTTCAATATCCTCACGCTCTGCCGCCTTAGCACCTTCATTTATAAACTTCACTGCACTCAACAGGTTCCCATTTACTCCATAATATGGAATATTGACAGTATATTATATACTCAATATTTTCCACTTTCCTTGTCTATTGACTCTGCCATTTGCTTTCTCCAAATCCATAAATGCCACATGCAACTTCTTACCCGTCCCTAGAAACTTTTCCACTGAAAACAATAGGATGAATATTTGATCCACACCACCCGTTCCCTTCCTAAACCCTCCCTGTTCTTCTCCAGTTCCTCTGTTATTTCCCAAATTCTGTCATTAAGTACCCTACCATAAAATTTCCCTACTTTAATAAGAAGAAAAATATCCCTATGATTACCACACACCTCTTTTTCTCGTTTTCCTTTGTACAGGGGAATAATTACACTTAACATCCAATCATCCAGTACTCTACCTTCCTTCCAGGTCAATCTGCACATATTCTACATCCCTTCTACTATTATCTCTGCTCTGTGCTTCAGCATTTTTCTACACACTCCATCACTTAATGTGGCTTTCCCCATTTTGACATTCATCATTGTTTCCAGTACTTCCATCCTACTGATCTCTTCCTCCCGTATCATCTCACTGCTGCTCCAGCCATTCCCCAGCCACTTATACTCGCTTTACTTTCATTCTCTATGTTTACCAGTTCCTTAAAGTGTTCTCTCCATCTCCTCACTTTATCTCCCTAGTCTACTAGCAGTCTACCATTATTAACATGGATAAGCTATACAAAAACATTACAAAACTTTAAGTATTGTAACTGGGTGCACTAAGACCACAAATCTAGATAATCAGCATTATGAAACAAAAGTTTTTCCAGTCAAAGATTATATGAATATGAATGGCACACAGTTCATCGCTGCAGCCCAAGACCCATCTCTGCCGTGTTTATTCATGTTGTTTCATCCTCTGCACAATGAAAAAAAAAAAAAAAACACCCAACCCTACTCAGAATACCTCAGTAACACTTCTTATCCTTCAACCAGTACTATATACCTAGGCTGCTTCCCCTAAGGAAAGGGAGGTAGCCAAGACAGGACGACACACTCCCAATTTACTCATCCACTCAAAACTCATTCATTCGCATCTTAACCCCAAAGGGGAGATGGGACAGATCCTCACCGCACCACACTCCACGAGGGTCAAACTGCGCATTGCAATCAGTGACATCCGCAGCAGGGCCTAACAGCAGAGCTGGTTTACCCCTCCCACATCAAAATGGACCCATCCCCTTACCCACACCTGACCTCATCAGTTGATCAGACAAAATGCGGGAGAATGTCCCCTCAGGGCGCATCATCATCTATTCAATCACAGTTTCTCTCCATTCATTTCTATCACGCACAGCCACTCTTTCTTGCCCAACAGACATCCCTCTTGCATCCAATGCTCTCTTCATACTGTCCATCCATCCAATTCATGGTCTTCCCCTCAGCCTTACTCCTCTCACGTCAGTTATATTAATCTTTTTCACCAATCGCTCATTATATATTCTCTCCATATGCCCAAACCATCGCAACACCCTCTCCTCAACTCGATCAGCCATCTCCCGAACAAATCCAGTTCTTGTTCACACTTCATCATTTTTCACTGAATCCATACCCGTCACTCTACACATACTTCTCAGACACCTCATCTCCATTACATTCAAACTTTTCCTGTCTGCTACACCCAGATTCCATGTTTCAGCCCCATATAATGCAGTCGGTACCACAACACCCTCATACAGCCTTCTCTTTACGTCCATTCTATGCGAACGACATCTAAACACTTTTTTCATTCCTCCCAGCACCTTTCCTACTTCATTTATTCTAAACTTCACTTCTGCATCTATTCTTCCATCCACAGCAACATGTGACCCTAGATATTTAAAACAATCTACCTCCTCAAGCAACTCACCATTCAAAACTATATTCATCCCCCTACCATCTATCAACCTCGTACACTTCATCACTTTACTCTTATTCTCATTTACTTTCAATTTCCTCCTTTCACACACCCTTCCAAACTCCTCTACCAACTGTCTCAGTCTCTCCTCTGAATCAGTCACCAGTGCAGTAACATCTGCAAACAGCAGCTGCTTCAGATTCCACTCTCTACCATCAACATTCACCGGACTCAGACCTCCACCTAAAACTCTTGCATTCACCTCCCTTACAACACCATCCCCATAAATATTAAACAACCAAGGTGACATCACACATCCCTGCCGCAGCCCCACTCTCACGGGAAACCAATCACTCACAGTATTTCACACTCTTACACACCCTGTACTATTTACAGAACATGAAAACTTTTCACTCCTTTTAGTAGCCTACGATGAAGTCCACATAATCTTAAAACAGTCCACAAAGCCTCCCTATCAATTCTATCATATGCTTTCTCTGAATCCATGAACGCCCAAAACACATCCTTACCTTTCGCTAAATACTTTTCACACACCTGTCTCACAACAAACATCTGATCCACGCATCCCCTCCCTCTACTAAAGCCACACTGATCATCACCTGTCACTCTCTCTCCGTACCCTTTCTAACTCCCTTAATTAACACTCTACCATACACCTTACTTACAACACTCAACAGGCTTATACCCCTAAAGCTAGTACATTCATGTTTAACACCCATACCGCTACCAATACTACTCTTAAAAAACACATAAACACACAGCCACCACCTTACAACGAGGCAGCATCCTTAATGAATAAGTACCAAACAAGCATCTCTCGGAAACTACTCTACCCAGAGAGTCATGAGTACACCTAGCCTGACTGGGATGCTGTCACCACCCTCTCCTTCTCCAGTGTCAAGACAAAATACTATTTACAATCAGCTTACTATACCCGGTTTACAATGCAGCCCCCTAAACCACAATACACTCGCCTCATGCACAATACTATAAAAACTTAAACAGTCCTTCAAGGTGACCTTAACAAGAGACTTCTGGGACCGGCGAATGAAGTGGCTGGTTTCCCGAAGTCCATTGGGTTTTCAAGTCCACGTCAAAGATGGCTGTTGTGTATACTGTACACGTCCAGTAACCATATTTGCTCATGTGTTCCTTTCTTAATTATATCGCCTGAAATATCTGTCTTCTGGCTGAGATTGTCTTGCCAATGTGTACCTTGATAGTATACCTCCCATCATTTCCCTTTGTTTACTATATTCCCGTGGTTAGTAAATTCTATGAAGCCTCGTCTGGAGCTACATCTGCTACAACACAGTACTGCAGATCAGACAGAAGAAACTTCAAGCGGTACTTATTTATCCTGGGAATGCTCTTGATTTCACGGGTAACAGCCCTCTGAAAGTGCCTAGTGAATTACGGATCCTTTGACTGATACGACAACTCTTTGATACATTCATGTTAATCCTGTCCACAAGAAAGCTGTTGTTTCGGAAAATGCTGTCACCAACATACGCTGAAATAAGTATACCTTTTGTTTTTACCCTGAACTCTCCTGAGTAATTTTAAAGTCTAATCAAACTTTCATCCATCAAACTAGGTTTTATCAGCAGCAAGCTTCATATTCTTTAGAATGTTTTATATCATAATGGTCTGTTTTTACCCGACAGAACTGGACGACTACCACAAGAGGCATCCGAAGTTCTGGTTGCCTGAATGTCAATATTACTTGCATTATGATGAAGGAATGAATTTTCTATGCGGTGAAATTGATTTCAATATTCACAAGTAAATGTGGTCATCAGCTGAGCTGAAAGAGCTTATTACTTCTTATTAGATTAGAAAAAAAAAAAAAGCTCTGTATTTTACTGCAACAAAATACAGTCCCTACAAGCTTCTTGTACCACATAATAATAGCTTTTCATCCTTTACATCCCTCCTTCACCACCTCCAAGTTACGGCAGCCCACCACAGATCACCCTCAATTAAAAAATTAACTCTGAAAATTCCAGTAATAGACTAGGATAAAGAGAAAGAGTAGAAACATTAAGGCTAAGCAAGACGAACGGACCCGCTTCTGGGAACCGGTTATGAGTTGCTTAGTCTGAATAATTATCACGAAGAGAAAAGCCTGGATAATTTCCTCGACCAGGATGGAAACAAGGGAGGTCGGGGTAATGGGTAATGGAAGGAATAGGAAGTGGGTTGGAGTGGAACATGTATAAGCATAGACTCTGTAAAAAGATATCAGTCTTATGTAGGTGAGTACCAGTGTAAGTCCAACTATGGTCAATTCACAGTGCCTCCTAACCCAGTACTGAACCAGCCCATTATCCAGTCATCCATCTTAATACAATGTATCGCAAATATTATTAACAACAAAATGAGAAAAAAACATCACCAAATTTCCAACCTGCATCTAAGTGTGAAACAAAATAAGATTCAAAATAATTATTATAATGGCAATATGGGCAGAGTTGGCATCATCAAATCCGAACGATTTTAATAAAGTAATTCAAATTCTTTATAATCAAAGAAACAGTCTATGTTATCATAATGAACAATATTTTGTTACAAAAAGAAAAACTAATTTTACATTACAATACCTCTCAGTATTTATCACGCAAACTACTAGTAACGTACGGGCAGAGAGACAGCCCACTGGTGGGGTTGTTTTTCTGCCTCTTGAGACATGACATACAGTTGTCTCGGAGCCTGACAGTCAATGAGGAATATCAACTTTATACAAGTGTATTTACCAAGCATTCTCTCTCTCTCTCTCTCTCTCTCTCTCTCTCTCTCTCTCTCTCTCTCTCTCTCTCTCTCTCTCTCAAGTACAGTATGATTCTCTCTTCCTAGCTCATGTACAGGATGACTGATTCTCTCTTTTCCTTGCTCATGTACTGTATGACTGACTCGCTCTTTTCCTTGCTCATGTACAGTATGACTGACTCGCTCTTTTCCTTGCTCATGTACAGTATGAGTGATTCTCTCTTTTCCTTGCTCATGTAAGGCATGACTGATTCTTTCTCTTTCTATGTTTATAAACGCAATGATGAAGCCATACGTTTATTTGTTTATTTATTTATTTATTTTTGCCTGGCTCGTGCTAGAGGGGACCGCCTTCATGGAGCGGCATCGACATAATCAGATGGCTTTCCAGCCCAGCTATAAACTCATTCCTAAATTCCCCGTCTCTTCACCATGAAAGGAGGGTGGTAGCATGCTGATAAGCAAAAACGAAGGTATTCTAATTTGAGAAAAGTCGATCAAAGGTCAGGGTTAAAGGGCAAGGCCAAGTTTCAGTCTATGTGCATCTGTGAGTATGGAGAATAATTATGCAGTTCTGATTTAAACGTGGTGGATGGACTGAAGGTTAGTCAAGGGGTTGAGCTCCTGTAGTTTCGGAACAATAGGTCATAGTTCAAGGTCACATGACAAGGTCAACTTAAACACCTTTGACCCAGTTGCGACCAAATATTATAGATGAGTTCGAACGGAAAAGATGAAACGATTATGAGGACAGCCATTCAAAGGTTAAGGTCACTAGGTTAGGTCAAAGCTCAAAGTCACCTATGAAGGCAACTTGAACAGTTTTGGTCAGACGTGGACAAAACTTGTTGGATGGGTAGAGGGACAAGCAAGATTTAAGTGGCTCCTTTTTAAGAATAATTAGCCTAAGGCCAAGATAACAAGCAAAGTCTTATATTTGCCATGAGACTGATCGTGTTGCACTCTGGGAGTAGTCCTTCTTGCCTTATCCTCTAACTCCAGAAATCCTTATTCGATGCAGTATACCAGTACATGTATGCTCATGTTGTGTGTGTGTGTGTGTGTGTGTGTGTGTGTGTGTGTGTGTGTGTGCAAAAAGGAAACTGTGAATGGCAAATACAAACAGAAGAATAGATACTAAATGAGCGTTTCAGAGATACTATCTATCTATCTATCTATTGCCAGACGCCCCAATCCCGCTTGGGGTGGCCACAAACAAATCGCCTCCAAGTCGCCCCGTCCCCCACCATTTCACTGCCCCGCTCCCAACTCACACCCCCCTCTCGATTTATCTCTGCTTTGTAGATAATTAAGAGGTACTCGACTGTTCTCTACTTTGTGCAATGCGAGGACCTGAGTGGGACACGTGGCACACGTCAAGAGTTCGTTTTTACTCCTCTTTCATCCCCTGGCTCCGGTAAGATCATCTATCACAGTTGTATAACATATCAAACTACAATATGTATTCTCATTGTTGGAACACAAGTGGTTCTGAAGTGTGTATGTACGTCAGTAGCTCGATGATTACACTCACCTACAGCAGGTTTCGTTTACCGAGTCTTGTCTTCAGTGTGTTAAGTGTCAGTCTGAACGGTAGTAATGGTAAAGTATTTGTTGATTGTTTTTATTGCCCTCCCAGTGGCAATATACAGGAGTTTTTGTAAAAAATGTATGATGTTTTCATTTATATTAAAGAAAATTATTTAAAACGGATATATTTCATGGGTGATTGGAATTCAGATCTCTTAAAGAATAACATTCAAATGCCTACGACAGACTTCATAACACTAATGTACTCCCATTCATGTTTTCCCACAATAACCAAACCAACACGCGTTTATCAGAATTCTGCAACAATTTTAGATTATATATGGAATAACCAGATTATGTATAATAAATCTAACTATATAATGCACTCTACTATCAGTGACCACTTTCCTGTTTTCTCGCAATTCGAGGTTTCAACTGGACGTACTCAACAAATGCATATAGGTACGGTCCACAAAATGATGATTTCTATGCGATATAAAGATAAATTTTTAAATTTAATTCCACAAAATGGGATGATGTTTCATCCCAGACCTGTCCTAATATTGCTTACGATTGTTTCTATTAGAATTTAAAGACATATTTGACCTAACATTTCCAGAAACAACGTTTGCCCTAAAATGAGATCAGTTAGATAAGCCTTACATTACGTCAGGAATTAGTCTCGATCCGCGAGAAGAATAGATTGGCAAAGCTTGCTGGTAAATGACCTATTACATATGATGCTCGTTTTAAAACATACAGCAGTAAGTTAACTACAATTATCCGTCAAACAAGGAAGCAATTATTTTAATAATAAACTTAACAACGAACAAGGAAGTCTTAAGAGCACGTGAAAGGTTTTGAATGAAATTTTGTGTAGGATAAACAAATGCAACCATAGTAGTTCTGACATGTATGTTGATAACATCTCGAACATTAGTAATGCATTCAATCAACATCTTGTAAACACTGGGAGGTCAGTATCACAAGATGTTCCTCAGGGAGGGACAAGTTTCACCAAGTATCTACCTCTGCCACCAGACTTATCACTCTGGTTACCCCTGTAAATCTACAAGAAATGCAAGGTATTATTAGTAATATGAAATATACGGCCTTGGGTTATGATGAAATTCCTGTTTCTACAGTTAAATCTTGCTCATATAATTAGCCCTGTTATAGTGCATATCATTAATTTATCTTTTAAAACTGGTGTTTTCCCTGACTCTTTGAAAATTGCTCGTGTTACTCCAGTTTACAAAGCTGGCAAAAGGAAAACTATAACAATTATAGACCTATATCAGTTCTGCCTGTAATAAGTAAGCTATTTCAGGGCTGTATGTTCAAGACTTATCCCTTTCTTTCTTCGGTGCGAGTCAAGCTTGTAAAAATCCATTGGTTTTAATGCAGAAACGGATAGTAAGAACTATTTCTTATTTTTAAAAATATGATTCAACTAGTAATGCATTTAATGAGCTGAATATTTTAAACATTGATCAAATATACAAATATATTAGCATAGTTTTTACATTTAAGGCTCTAAATGGGTTGAACTGCTGTAGCAATATGTTCCAACACGTAAGTCACACTCATGATACAAGAGGCCGTGAAATGAATCTCATTATCCCAGCAGTTACAACACTTACCAGCAAACGTCACATATACTGTAGAGGATCAGTTATGTGGAACTGCCTACTTTATCACCTTAAAACTAATTATAATCTTAGCTTCTTTAAACGGGCAATTAAACATCAAATCATGAGTGGGTTCTTAAACATTAAGAAATACGTTGTATATATGTTTGTTTCATCAATTAATAAATTTGTATTGTCAGAGACAGATGAACCAAGTTATTTTTAAAAGCTTATTAGGTATGTAAAAGAGCTATCGGCTCAACAAGCCTGGCCAGTATAGTTTCTTCTATCTATGTACAATATATGTCAATATGTTACTCTGGCTAATAAAAAATTTACTTCACTTCACTTGACTTGAAGCTTAACAAAGGGCAGTAATGATAATAATGGTGGAATAATTCCATAATGACTGCAGGAACTGGAGGAGGGATGCAGGGCCAAAAAAAGTACAAGAGGGAAGCATTGAACATGGAGTGCATTACGATACCCTGGAGAAACCGTAATCATTGAGAAAAAATATAGGCTATCTCCGCCTACGATGAATCTTAGTTTCTCATATTGCAATAGCTGGGGGGGACCTTCAGCTAGGGATAAAAGTACATTAACAAGGATAAATTCGGAACAATGTTCGTTCATATTCATTTCCAACATTGCCTTAATTCTCGTTGCCCACAACAGATCAGAAGTACGTGTCATTTTGGTGTCAAAACTGATTGGCAGAACAACCATGTCTGTCGTACTACTACTAATATTTTTGTTGCATTGCTTTACCCTCTCTAAAGTTACACCAACAACACTTTGTTGCTGTGCTTACATTACTTACTGCTCTTAAGTCGCATTGTTTACCTTATTTGCCACACAAGCTACTGACGGTAATGCTGATTATGAATTTTATGAAATCTGTTTTCCTGAAGTGTTTACAACAACACTGTGGATATATAACTCCTCATATTGTAATGCATACAGTGGAAGGAAACTTACAAATAAAGATTAGCATTGTGCATTGTTAGCTTGACCAACTAGGAAAAATACTACAGTAGGATCTGGCCACTTTATTTTTTTTGCTAAAATAAAATAAATGACAGTACGGATCATCATTTGTTTAAGGTGACAATTGTAATACTGTAACACTTCCATTACTCATTCTCAGATAACTATAATCGTCAGCACACCTAACCAAGCGCATAACAGCCCTTCCCCCTCTCCCCCTCGTGTAACACAGAGACATTAAAATTAACAAAAACAGTGATATGGATTAGGGAAGTGTGACACGAAGTAAAAAACATCACCATCATCACTGCCACCACAATCATCATCATCATCATCATCACAACAAGTGTGTCCAGGCATCTCGAAACGAACGGATCTTGAATTTGGTTCTCTTTTGTATGTTTTTTTCTTTGAAGGAACGGTTTGAGGGCTCCTGGCCTTTGGTTCCTTCTTTCTTGCATAAAAAAAAAACACCATCTTCATCGCTACCACGACCATCATCACCACCACCATCAACACTATCACTACCATCATTAGCATCACCACCATCATCTTCATCATCACCATCACCACCATCATCACTAACATCACCACAAACATCATCAACGCTACGCTGTTGCAACCCTCCATCTGACAGAGCACATACCCCCGTCACACCTAACCAAGCGCAAAATGGCCCTCGGTCCCCCTCCCCTCCCCTGTATAACAGAAAGACAGCAGGGTCACACTGAATTCTCTGATTTTTTTTTTTCTTTTTTACCTTTTCATTATCATCATCATTATCTTCACCTCCTTTAACACCCTAGGGCAGGGTGAGGAGTAACAATGTCCAGAGACCCAAAATTTGCCCAATCCATTGGGCCAGGCTTCCATTCATTCATCATTCAAGCCCCCGATAACCTGGCTGTCTCGGAAACGCCAAAAACATTCATCACGTACTGTACCTTCACATAAATGTATCCGATAGAATCAATCCGGGCGCTGCCCCATTAAAAAGGGGTGCCAGATCCCTGATGATGTACTTCTCAGATTTATCAAGCCAGGTCAATCTCTTGTTAGTTCCCTAGCCTCGCCGACTTCCATACCTATCTTCCTCACACACTCATCCACCATATCTTTTCACCTTCTCCTTGGCCTACCTCGTCTTCCTCCTTCAAATTCGCTCAGATATACCTTTTTCACCACTCTACTGTTATCCATTGTCTCCACATGACCATACCATCTCAGTACACTCGCTTCATTTCTGATGTCCACAGACTTCCTCACTTCATATCTTTCACGAATCACATTATTTCGTATCCTGTCCACTCCCTGTACTCCACATACATTCTCCAGCAGTCCCATCTCCACTGCTCTTAGTCTTGACTTTTCATTTTCATGCCTCACCATATTATCACACAGATATGTTAAAATTGGCACTAACACTGCTTCATGTAAGCCTCGTGCAGCTGCAACAATGTAGCCTCCGTTTCTTATCGAGGCCTTCATAGCACCAGCCACTTTCCTTCCTTGTGTCACTCCACTTTCCTCTTCTTTTGTGCATTTTCCTCTCTTTTCTATCATTGTACCCAGGTATTTGAACTGTCTCACCAATTCCGTCTCTCCATTCACGGTAACATCACACTGGGATTCACTTTCTCTCCAAGTAACCATCACTTTACTCATTTCTACATTTACTGTCAAGGCACGAAGCTCACAGACACGAACAAAACTCTGCACTAGTCTACCAAGTTCTTATGCGGTATTTGCAAATAGTACTGCATCATCAGCATACAACATATTTGAGATATTCCATCCATCACTATTCATTAACAACGCCATCCCTCTCTCCATTACTCGTGTTTTTACTTCTCTCATCACCCCATCCATATATGTATTTAACAACCATGGGGGCATCACACATCCTTGTCGCACGCCCACACCAATTGTGAACCATTCACTTAGATACCCGTTTACCTTTTCACATGCTTTACTACTGTCATAAACTCTTGAGGTCACCTAGCAGCTTACCATCTACTCAGTAAATGCGCAAAACTTTCCGTAATCCTTCTCTGTCTACTATGTCGTATGCTTTTTCCAGATCCATGATTGCCATAAACACCGTATGGTCCTTCTCACAAGCCTTCTCCATCTGTCCTACCGCAAAAATTTGATCCACACATCCTCTACTACTCCTAAAGCCACCTTGTTCATCACTCACTAGGACTTCTGGTATCTCTCTTATATCCTCAAAAATAATTCTTCCAAATACTATCCCTGCTATACTCAGTAAACTTATGCCACGATAATGCCTTACGTTCACTTCGCTCACCTTCATTTCACTACAGAGGTACAATCACAGCCTTCTTCCACTCTGCTGGCACAGTTTCACTCATCCATGCCTTTTTCAATATATCCAACAAGCACTTCATTCCGATCTCTCCACTAGCCTTAATCATTTCTGCATACACTACATCAACTCCAGCTGCATTCCCATTTTTCAGCCGGTTCACATCATTCTTCACCTGTCCGAGTGTCACATTTCCTATCACTGCATTCCTTTTCTTCACACCCCTAAAACCAATCACGTTTACAGCCGCACTGCTCTCTCTATTCCATTCATCAGGCTTTCAGAATATACTTTCCATCTGGTCCTTACTTCATCCCCTCGGGTTAATAATCAACCACTTACATCTTTCACATTTCCACAGTTATACGAGAGAAATATTGTTGTCCTGCCGTGATAAGTCCAGAGATAATTTTGAAAAAATGAAGGATACTGAATAATGAATGACATGCTTGTATCTCGTTGAAAAGTCTGAAATCCTACAGAATATTTTAAAGGGTTTAGAGATAACTGAACTGGGTTTCTGATGGAATAAAAACAATAATCCTTTTATCCTAGCTAGTAATAATACACACGTTAGAAAGCAGGTGCACCTTAGCAACATCCCATGGCTGTTGAAGTGACTGCTGTGATGGACGCTGGAGATATGAGTAAGCTGGGCTCGGATTTGCAAACTTTTGATAATTTTCCTTTCGTAATCTCGATTATTTTTGAAGGATGATTAGAGAATCGAGACTGCATAATCATATGTGTCTTATTCTTTCTTTAAAAAATATAAAACAGTTACGAGAAGAAATTAATTATAAGCCTGTCTGCTGATCTCACACACAGTCATTGTAAAGCTTGGTCACTGAGAGCGACAGATTCCTGCTGAATGGCCTAAGTAAAGCTGCAATACCTGGAACCGAGTTCAAACGCTTAGATGCACCACCAGGGAGCTGTGCTGTGAGACAGGTGTCACGAATCAAATTCGCGACATTCCCCTTTTGTGAGAAGTCACGAACTATTAGTGGAAAACTCACTGTGTATCGCTCAGTTAATCGTTTCTCTCTCCATTTCGGGGTATACTTTTCAAAACATTCGTCACCGTTTTCAAAAGTGACCGATTTAATGCACGTCACTAAGTGCTGTACTGAGCGATACTATTGTTTCTTTATTGTTCGCCCCTGCTTGCCTCGACCGTTAGAAAATGCGGCCTATTGCTCCCCCCTTTTCCCACGACTTACTCAGTCTAGTTGTTGCTTTGATGGAGAGAGGTCCTGTGCTCCAGAAGTGTGAGAGGAGAGGTCAGCTAGCACCCAAGCTCCACAAGATCACAGTCTCCAGTACTCCCACCTTGGTGATACAAAGCATTCATCGACTCTAGTATTTCCTTTTTGTATTTTGTAGTCTTAAGAGTTTAGTTAAGGTATTTTTTCCTAGGCGTAAGTATTTAGCTTTTGTGTGAGTGAGTGGGTGCGGTCTCATTGATTTGATTTGAAATGTAACGTTAAATTTATTTTTGTAATCAATAAATTTAACAGTTCTTTTTCTTGAGCTTAATGTAAAGTAAACTCTTGTTTCATTTCTCCATAATTAAGCTTTTTTTCCCACATAGCTCCTAGCTTGCATAGACGTTTTACTATTTATAACTGGTACTTAGACCAGTCTTGTTGTATTAACTTAAAATCCGTTGTACCAGGTGTTAAGCATCAGCAAGGACCTGATATTATTATTAGTATTAGTTATTTATTGTCAGGGGTGAAGTAACTTTCTCCAGAGGCTAACAGTACTAATTCAGCATTTGTGAGTAATTAGTCTCTGCTGTGTACTGTTGAGAAAGTTTATAAATTCTCGTTCTTAGAGAATCGTTGCTCGATTTAGCAAGACAATCATTGTCCCTGCTCTTTAATATTATTGAATATTATTATCAATTAAATAATATTTAAGCATTTATTTTAAAAACACCGTGATATTATAAAAACCCCGTGACAATTGGCGACCTCATTCCAGGATATTAGCTCCTAGCTCAAAAGCTATTCACGAGATAGTGCTCACTCGTTCATATTTAGGAATTTATCATTAAAGTTTATAGGCACAAGCTTACTGGTGTTTACCCTTAATTTAGCAAGTGAATTTTGCTTTATCAATCCATAGAGTACTTAACTCTAGTTTATTCTTGGTAACGCCAGACGATTTTATTCGCTCCTGGGAAGTCGCTGTACCCATTGTGTTTATTATTGAGTCTTCCCAGTCATTACATTTTTGATTTACTCTTTGCCAGTTAACTAGATAAGACTGGTCACCACTAGCTTGTGTCTGTACTCTTTATTTGTGTTTATTAGCATTCGTTTGCGAAGCAGTATCAGCCACGCAACCGACCTTCGGGACAAACTTTTTCACCACCAGCTCAAAAGATGCAGGAAGCAAATGCAGCCTTCATTCCTCAGCAGCTGCAAGGTGGTCACGTCCCTACCAGTATGGGTACTTTCCCACAGTTCACTAGTCCCACAGTGACAGTGAACCCCCCTCCACAGATGGCCAATATTCCATCTTCTCAAGTATATAATTCACAAGGCACAATGTTTGCCGCATCAATTCAGCAGCCTCATGAGTGGCTAGCTGCTTCCTCCACAGGCCCTCCCACAGGTGACAGTACCTTCCTTGTTCAGCAAGGGTTTGTGGGAGACATTCCTGTGAAGGTCCTGAGAGATAATGGTTCCTCAGGTTGCTCTGTCAAGCAGTCTAGTTCGGCCTGAGCAGTATACAGGTCGACAGATCCATGCAAACCTTATTGATGGATCAGTGAGATTGTTCCCTGAGGCATGTATCCAGGTGGCATCTCCATTTTATACTGGTACGACACTTGCAGTTGTCATGCCAGAACCTCTATTTGACCTCATCATCGGCAATATTCCTGGTGTCAAGGACAGTTGCTCCGGTGATGACACTACTCAGACTTCGGCTGCTGCGGTAACACGAGCCATGGCTGAGGCTCCAGACTGTGTCACCCCAGTGATCATTGAATCGCCGCAAGATCTGATGTGTAGTCAACTTGTTATACAAGAACAACATTCTGACCCGACACTTGCTGCCGTGCGGAACAAACAAAAGGGTCGAGTGATAAAGTATTCACGGGGAGGTCGAGCCAAGTTCCTTCGCAAACAAGGACGGCTCTACCGTGAGTCACGAACACCCGAGGGCAAGGTTCGACTGCAGTTTGTCGTCCCCGCCAAGTACCGCCAAGCAGTGTTAGAATGGGGTCATTGTTCAGCCTCAGGAGGTCACATGGGCAAAAGGAAGACCCAGGGCCGTATCCGAGCTGACTTTTTCTGGCCAGGGATGGGATGGGACATAGATAGTTTTGTCCGTTCCTGCAGTGTGTGTCAAAGTAACACCACTAATCAGGGATATGTCCTTCCTGTGCCGTTCATAACCACACCTGTAATCTCTGAGACAGTTCAGAGACAGGGTAGTGGTGAAGTGGGTGCAGACCTGACGTCTCGCCCATTGGCCCCACAGGACACATTATGTCCAGGGCCTGTACATACATATTATGTACTGTAAGTTAAGGGGGAAGTTGAGAGGCGACTCGAGGCTATGGAAGACCCGAGTTTGCACAAGGATTCTCAGCTCCCCGATACTAATATAAGTACTGTAGGTTAAGGGGGAAGTTCGAGAGAGAACTCCGCAGAGGCGACTTGAGGCTATGGAAGACCTGAGTTTGCACAAGGATTCTCAGCTCCCCGATACTAATATAAGTACTGTAGGTTAAGAGGGAAGAGAGAACTCCGCAAAGGCGACTCGAGGCTATGCAAGACCCGAGTTTGCACAAGGATTCTCAGCTCCCCGATGCTAATATAAGTACTGTAGGTTAAGGGGGAAGTTCGAGAGAGAACTCCGCAGAGGCGACTTGAGACTATGGAAGACCCAAGTTTGCACAAGGATTCTCAGCTCCCCGATACTAATATAAGCACTGTAGGTTAAGGGGGAAGTGAGAACTCCGCAGAGGCGACTTGAGGCTATGGAAGACCCGAATTTGCACAAGGATTCTCAGCTTCCCGATATTAATATAAGTACTGTAGGTTAAGGCACAGGTTGAGGACCCGTGTGCAGTTCGAGGCTATGGAAGACCCGAGTTTGCACAAGGATTCTCAACTTGCCGACCATAATCGTGTGCTATAATTAATGGCGACCTCGAATGTACGAAGCTTAGGCTGTCACTTGTATTTTTCAGCTAGAGTGTACGTCGTAGCACTGACTGCTAGGCAGAGAGAGTAATTGTAACATAATAAAATTTTGTCTCATTGACACTTTTGATGCTCCACCTCAATTGGTTTTGCAGGTACAGCAATGGGTGTAGCAGTTTTGCTGTGCGGACCAGCTGATCGTCTGCTGCACGCTGCCGCCTCTTCTCCTCTGCCTTCATCGTCGCCATGTTATTATTTACTATGTCATTTTACACGTAGGTACAGTTACACTACAACTGTCACACCTACACCGTGTATTACATACACCACGCTACACAACAATTAGTTGTCAGTGTAAATGTAGCGAATTTTCGCTCAGTTTGACCTGAGTACAGGATTTTCACCGTCGTCACGGAGTTTTTCCCTCAAGCTTGCTTCTATTAACGTAAATACGAGTTTTTTTTTCGCTCACTGGCGACTGTGACTTTCTCCTGTAGCAGGATAGCACACACACCACAGTGTGAATCTTGTGTGACTGAGTTAGGATGTGTTCATATATATATATATCCACAAATTTTTTCCCATAAGGAAAAAATTTAATTTTGTAGGGGCGTAATGTCACGAATCAAATTTGCGACATTCCCCTTTTTTGAGAAGCCACAAACTATTAGTGGAAAACTCACTGTGTATCGCTCAGTTAACCGTTTCTCTCTCCATTTCGGGGTATGCTTTTCAAAACATTCGTCATCGTTTTCAAAAGTGACCGATTTAATGCACGTCACTAAGTGCTGTACTGAGCGATACTATTGTTTCTTTATTGTTCGCCCCTGCTTGCCTCGACCGTTAGAAAATGCGGCCTATTGCTCCCCCCTTTTCCCACGACTTACTCAGTCTAGTTGTTGCTTTGACGGAGAGAGGTCCTGTGCTCCAGAAGTGTGAGAGGAGAGGTCAGCTAGCACCCAAGCTCCACAAGATCACAGTCTCCAGTACTCCCACCTTGGTGATACAAAGCATTCATCGACTATAGTATTTCCTTTTTGTATTTTGTAGTCTTAAGATTTTAGTTAAGGTGTTTTTTCCTAGGCGTAAGTATTTAGCTTTTGTGTGAGTGAGTGAGTGCGGTCTCATTGATTTGATTTGAAATGTAACGTTAAATTTATTTTTGTAATCAATAAATTTAACAGTTCTTTTTCTTGAGCTTAATGTAAAGTAAACTCTTGTTTCATTTCTCCATAATTAAGCTTATTTCCCACATAGCTCCTAGCTTGCATAGACGTTTTACTATTCATAACTGGTACTTAGACCAGTCTTGTTGTATTAACTTAAAATCCGTTGTGCCAGGAGTTAAGCATCAGCAAGGACCTGATATTATTATTAGTATTAGTTATTTATTGTCAGGGGTGAAGTAACTTTCTCCAGAGGCTAACAGTACTAATTCAGCATTTGTGAGTAATTAGTCTCTGCTGTGTACTGTTGAGAAAGTTTATAAATTCTCGTTCTTAGAGAATCGTTGCTCGATTTAGCAAGACAATCATTGTCCCTGCTCTTTAATATTATTGAATATTATTATCAATTAAATAATATTTAAGCATTTATTTTAAAAACACCCTGATATTTTAAAAACCCCGTGGCAACAGGAAAGAGCCACTGCACTCCGTGGAATTGGTAATGATTGTTTTCTGGCAAGACCATAGCCTTGCCACAGAAATACATTCGATATTTTGCTTCCGTGTGCGTGTTGTCAGCAATACTGCGCACTCGAGGAAGCAAGAGACCAACACGGCCAAAATGTTGTCACCCCGTCTTTAACCTTAGCTGTAAGAAGAGAGTAACATAGGTAAAACTGTCTTCATCCTGAAAGCTCAGATGTAACATGAGATTAGCACTACGTAACAGCTATCCCGCCATCCAGAACTATAACTGTAGCGAGAGAGCAGAACGACTAAAATTACTATCTCCCCATCGTGAACCTTTATTGTATAAACAGATTAACATCATTAAAAATGTGATCCCTCCATCCAGGACTCTCAGCTGCGGCAAGAGAGTAGCGCGACTAATATTGTCATCTCCCCATCCTGAACTCAAGTTGTAGCAAGAGATTAGCACTGCTGAAACTGCTATTTCTTCATCCTGAACCTTAGCTGCAGCAAGAGATTAACAGTACTAAAACTGCAATATCTCCATCCTGAACGCTCGGCTACAGAAAGGAGACTAGCATGAGAATATGGGGAGAGTCACAAAGTGTAATGGAATGCATCGGGAGGCGAAGTATTGCCTCTTCGTGTCAACTGGGTACGGATTATAAGCTGAAATAATACAAAAAATCTCCGTAAAGTTGCACAAACATTATCATTCGTGATAGTTTGCCAAACATTCGTACCGCCAAGTATTTGGTGATAAAATTTTGCAGCACACTTCCCGTTAAAAACACACAGCTATCGCATGATGCTCGTGTAAATCACCAACAAATGAATGTGAGTTTCACCACAAACATATCAGAATCAGAGCTTGTAGTATAAAGAATAGAAATTACGAATATTTCATGGAGAATGGAATAAAGTATGGGCCGAGAAAGAGGATGACGATATAACCATTGAGATACCAGTGAAAGACTGCCATAAACCGTGGATATATTAGATGTAAAATGACATGTTAATAATACTGAAACACACAGTTTTAGTGTCAATGAGGAATTAAATTTTCAGACACTACTGTTATTGGTAAACACGAGTGCTCGTGGGCCCTTCAGGCCCCTCACACTTGCTCCTGCAGAGGGCTCTCGCGCTGCTATAATATATTTCAGTTATAGCTGTGGGGAAAAAATTCTACGGAGATCCTATGCCAGGCGTCGGGAGCGGCGTTTTAAGTCAAAATGTGATCGCTCATTAAATATAGTAAAAGTTTTTCAATCGTGATGGGACTAAGTTTTTTCACATCAGCGAATTTTATGCGATGTTTGTGCCAATTCTGGTGGGATTTGAATGTGTAGTTTCAGCTGCCCAAAACACACACACACACACACACACACACACAAACGGCTACTGCTATAGTATATTGGACAAGTGCTCGTGGGCCCTTTGGGCCCCTCGCACTTGCTCCTGTGAAGGGCTCTCGCGTTTATGTGCTGTTCTAGTGTAACGTTGTCCCTTGGATTTTATCAGCTAACCAACTGATCGTGTTATTTGCAGCTTTGCAAGTCCGAAGTACACACACAGACACACTGCTGCTGCTATAGTTTAATTTTGTTCTACCTCTGGGCAAAAAATTCTACGGAGATCCTATGCCGGGCTCCGGGAGTATCGTTTTTTGGTCAAAATGTGATCGCTTAATAAATATAGTAAAAGTTTTTCAATCGTGATGGAACCAAGTTTTTTTTACATCAGCGATTTTTTTGCAATGTTTGTGTCAATTAGGGTGCGATTTGAATGTGTGGTTTCGGCTGCCCAAAACACACACACACACACACACACACACACACACACACACACAGGGATTCAATTGAGGCGGACGTGCGACATCGGCGCTTCGTACCGAACCAACACGGCCAGTGGCATTACCTAAAGTAGTATCTTTGTATGAGTCAAGCTCTGTACCAGGTTAGACTAAAAGATTTTTCATTATTAAAAGGAAAAAAATAATAAGTTTAAACAAGACTTGTTCAAACAGGAAAGAGAAGCAAGACGAAAGAATACGCTGAGTCATCTGAGGTTTGTTTAGACTACAACAACACGGGGATTGTAAGTACATGCTCTGCACTTTTAGTATTGGAAAATGGATACATACTTTAGAAAAGCAAATTTGGAAAAGAAAAGGGATAAAGGTAAAAAGCAAAATGATTTCTACCAAGAACTGATTGAAGTGGAGACCCACAATAGACTGGTTGAACGTGTAAACAAACTAGAAATGGCTTTCAAAAATGAAATTGATGAAATAAAGAAGCAGATGCACTTGCAAAAGGAAGAAATAGAAAAACTAGGAAGGGAGGCCAATAAGAAAGACACAGCCATCAGTGAACTAACAGTGGAATCGAGTTCACTTAGGAAGAAAATGAGTGAAATGGCAAGTACAGTAGTTAATCACGAGAATGTTATGGAAGAGTTCAAAAATGACACAGAGACAATTAGGCAAGTAAGCAGTCTTATTGACCAGAGCAGTGATACTGAGGAGAAGATAACACAGGTGAATGAAGTTGTGCAAAGCTACAAAAATGAGGTGGAAACCACGTATGCTGAAATGGTGAAAGTAAAGAAAAACTTAGAAACAAGGGTGGAGGAAAAAAGCATTAAAAAGGAAGTGAAAAGAATTATCCAAAACAATCCAAAGTTAGTCAGAGATTCAGTAGATATAAACAAATCTATAGTAATCACTGGTATAGAAGAGGAAGAAGTAAAAAACAAGATCACAAGAGACAAAAAGGAGATGGTAAATGTAATGAGCTTACTGAAAGAAGTATCAGAGGAAATCTGTAGTAAAGACATAGAGGAACACAAAAGGTTAGGGAAATATGAGAAAAGCAAGACAAGACCTCTAAAGGTGACTTTCCAGAGTGTAAACACTGTGGAAGAGATACTAAAAAATGCAAAGAATCTTATGGAAAAAGAGAAGTTCAAAAATGTATGGATAAAAAGATGCCTAACACAAGAGGAACTGGAATTACTGAAAGAGAAAAGGGAGGAAGCAAAAACAAAAACTGAGGGAAGATCAGAGGAGGAGAAGAATTTTTTTTTACAAAGTAATTGGATTGCAGGTACGAAAGTGGTACACAAACAGGATGGAATAAAAAGGAGGAAGGTAGTAGAACCATGTCATGACAAGTATATAAACAAGATGATAAAGTTGATGTACTCAAATGTGGATGGAATGGTATCTAAATTACGAGAGATGAACGATTCTGTCAGAGAAAATGAACCACAAATAATATGCCTAACTGAAACAAAATTAACACCAAGGATATCAAATGACATACTAAACCTACAGGAATACAATATATGGAGAAGAGACAAATTTAAAAAAAGGAGGAGGAATTATAATATTAACTAAGAAAAATCTAAAAGTCAGTGAAATAAAACTAGATATATCATCACAAGTAGAACTGATTGCAGTAGAGATCAACACATCTGAAGGTAAAGTAATTGTAGCCAATTTGTACATGCCACCTAGATCAAACACATGGGAAAGAGACGAATATGAGGACCTGGCAGAGAGTACAATTCAGAGTTTAAGATCATTACTACATAAAATGGAAGAGAAATCAGAAAGAATTATACTAACTGGGGATTTCAATACAAATATAAATTGGAATACTCTAGATATAATTAGCCAAGAAAGCTGTTTGTACCAAAAGCTCCTGGATCTCGTACAAGAGTTCTTCCTAACGCAACATGTGAGGGAAACCACCAGAAAAAGAGAACTTGATGTACCTTCAGTGCTAGATCTTATATTTACTAGGCAAGAAAATGATATTGACAGTTTAATATATCACCCTCCACTCGGCAAAGCCATCATGCAGTACTAAATTATAACTTCAGGATAGCATATGACATAGTAAACAGCAATGACAGTTACAAAAAGAGCCTAAACTATAAAAAGGGAAATTATCAAGACCTAAAGAAGTATTTATTAGAAGTTGATTGGGAAAATGAGCTTAGAGGACAAGATTTAAATGCTGTATATAAAAAGTTCTGTTAATTTTATGAAATAGGAGTCCAGAAGTACATCCCACAGCACAAAGAAGCAGATAAGAAAATATAGAAATGGTTCAATACAGAATGTAAAAAATCAAAAGAAAGAAGAGATTTGTTGTGGAATAGATACAGAAGACATAATAGTGAAAGGGCGTATAATAATTAAAAACAGGCAAGAAACGATTATATAAGAATAAGGAGGGAAGCCCAAAAACAGTTTGAGGAGGATATAATAAATAAAAGTAGTGATCAACCAAAGCTGTTTTACAGCTATATCAGAAGCAAAACCAAAGTAAAAGATATAATACAAACAATCACGGACGAGGGAATCACTTATACTCAAGAGAAAGATATTTGTGAAGCACTAAATAAGAATTTCCAATTAGTTTTTACAGAAGAAAAAAATTTGAGAGGGACTATGTGGAACATGCATGTCCACACATACTACCAGATATACAATAGCAGAAAAGGTAATACAGGAGGAGTTCAGTAGATTAGACAGAGGAAAAGCAAGTGGTCTTCATGAAATTTCATGTTGGGTATTACGAGAATGTGCAAAGGAGTTAAGTAAACCATTATTTTTAATTTTCAAGAAATCCTTGAGTCAAGGTAAACCACCTGATATTTGGAAAAAAGCAAATATTGTCCCCTTATTCAAGAAAGGAAATAGACAAAATCCACTCAACTACCGACCAGTATCACTGACCAGTGTTGTAAGCAAGGTATTAGAAAAGCTTATAAAAAAAACTTGGGTAAATCATCTAGAAGAACACAGTATGATAACAGAAAGACAGTTTGGTTTCAGAAAAGGAAAATCATGTGTTACTAATCTGTTGAGCTACTATGACAGAGTAACAAACACAATATAGGAAAGGGAAGGATGGGTGGACAGTATCTATTTAGATTTCAAGAAAGCTTTTGACACAGTACCACACCAATGACTTTTATGGAAATTGTACCATCAAGGAGGAATTCGAGGCAAACTGATTTGTTGGATGCAAGACTTTCTCATAAAAAGAGAAATGAGAACAGTACTAAGAGGAAACTACTCATCATGGAAAGAAGTGACTAGTGGAGTACCACAGGGTTCAGTGCTGGCATCAATCATGTTTTTAGTGTATATAAATGATATAAACAGTAACACTGGAAATGAGAGCTATCTGAATATGTTTGCAGATGATGCAAAAATACAAAGGAGAATTACTAACACAGACTCTTGTAAAGAGCTTCAAGAAGAATTAAATAAACTTCATGAATGGAGTAGTACATGGCAAATGGAATTCAATGTGGACAAGTGTCATGTAATCAAGTTTGGTAAAAGTGGAAAAAGACCTGATTGGGATTATAAGTTAGGAAATAAAACCCTATACACATCAGAAAGAGAGAAACACCTAGGTGTGATCATCAATAACAGACTATCTCCGGCTGACCACATCAGCGAGAAGGTACGGAACATGTATACACTGCTTGCAAATATGAGAATAACATTCACATACATAAATGAAGACATGCTAAGAAGGATAATAACATCATTCATTAGACCAATCCTGGAATATGCATCAGTAGTCTGGAGTCCTCATCTCAAAAAGCATATAGACAAGATTGAAAAAGTTCAAAGGGCCGCTACAAGATGGATACCAAGCTTAAGGGACCTAAGCTACGAAGAAAGACTAAATAAACTGAATCTGCCAACACTACAGGAGAGAAGGAAAAGAGGTGACATGATAATGCTATATAAGTGCATATCAGGGAAGGAGAAAATAGACATAAATTACTTAACATATGGAGAAGCATCAGCAAGAGGACACTGCAAAAAACTGCATAAGAAGAGAGGTGATTAAGACGTAAGGAAATTCAGTTTCCCAAACAGAGCAATTGATCAATGGAATGTACTACCGAATGAAATAGTGTGTGCCAAAACAATTCACAAATTTAAGGATATGTATGATAAATATGGTTTAAGACACGGGACAGTACGAGCTTGACTCATTCCTGTAAAGATACAATTAGGTAAGAACACACACACACACACACACACACACACACACACACACACACACAAACACAACAGTTTGAGGAGGATATAATAAATAAAAGTAGTGATCAACCAAAGCTGTTTTACAGCTATATCAGAAGCAAAACCAAAGTAAAAGATATAATACAATCCATCACGGACGAGGGAATCACTTATACACAAGAGAAAGATATTTGTGAAGCACTAAATAAGAATTTCCAATTAGTTTTTACAGAAGAAAAAAATTTTGAGAGAGACTATGTGGAACACGCATGTCCACACATACTACCAGATATACAAATAGCAGAAAAAGTAATACAAGAGGAGTTAAGTAGATTAGACAGAGGAAAAGCAAGTGGTCCTGATGAAATTTCATGTTGGGTGTTACGAGAATGTGCAAATGAGTTAAGTAAACCATTATTTTTAATTTTCAAGAAATCTTTGAGTCAAGGGAAACTACCTGATATTTGGAAAAAAAGCAAATATAGTCCCCTTATTCAAGAAAGGAAATAGACAAAATCCTCTCAACTACCGACCAGTATCACTGACTAGTGTTGTAAGCAAGGTATTAGAAAAACTTATAAGAAAAGCTTGGGTAAATCATCTAGAAAAACACAGTATGATAACAGAAAGACAGTTTGGTTTCAGAAAAGGAAAATCATGTGTTACTAATCTGTTGAGCTACTATGACAGAGTAACAAACACAATACAGGAAAGGGAAGGATGGGTGGACAGTATCTATTTAGATTTCAAGAAAGCTTTTGACACAGTACCACACCAAAGACTTTTATGGAAGCTGTACCATCAAGGAGGAATTCGAGGCAAACTGTTCTGTTGGATGCAAGACTTTCTCATAAAAAGAGAAATGAGGACAGTACTAAGAGGAAACTACTCATCATGGAAAGAAGTGACTAGTGGAGTACCACAGGGTTCGGTGCTGGCACCAATCATGTTTTTAGTGTACATAAATGATATAAACAGTAACACTGGAAATGAGAGCTATCTGAATATGTTTGCAGATGATGCAAAAATACAAAGGAGAATTACTAGCACAGACTCTTGTAGGGAGCTACAAGAAGAATTAAATAAACTTCATGAATGGAGTAGTACATGGCAAATGGAATTCAATGTGGACAAGTGTCATGTAATCAAGTTTGATAAAAGTGGAAAAAGACCTGATTGGGATTATAAGTTAGGAAATAAAACCCTATACACATCAGAAAGAGAGAAAGACCTAGGTGTGATTATCAATAACAGACTATCTCCGGCTGACCACATCAGCGAGAAGGTACGGAACATGTATACACTGCTTGCAAATATGAGAATAGCATTCACATACATAAATGAAGACATGCTAAAAAGGATAATAACATCATTCATCAGACCAACCCTGGAATATGCATCAGTAGTCTGGAGTCCTCATCTCAAAAAGCATATAGACAAGATTGAAAAAGTTCAAAGGGCCGCTACAAGATGGATACCAAGCTTAAGGGACCTAAGCTATGAAGAAAGACTAAATAAACTGAATCTACCAACACTACAGGAGAGAAGGAAAAGAGGTGACATGATAATGCTATATAAGTGCATATCAGGAAAGGAGAAAATAGACATAAATGATTACTTAACATATGGGGAAGCATCAGCAAGAGGACACTGCAAAAAACTGCATAAGAAGAGAGGTGATAAAGACGTAAGGAAATTCAGTTTCCCAAACAGAGCAATTGATCAATGGAATGCACTACCGAATGAAATAGTGTGTGCCAAAACAATTCACAAATTTAAGGATATGTACGATAAATATGGTCTAAGACACGGGACAATACGAGCTTGACTCATTCCTGTAAAGATACAATTAGGTAAGAACAATTAGGTAAGAACACACACACACACACACACACACACACACACACACACACACACACACACACACACAAAACGCGCGCGCGCGCGCGCGGCTACTACTATAGTATATTAGATATGTTCATTTTGTAATCTAAATATGGGAAGCTATTCAGCAAGAGAAAACATTGTCTCTCCCTCTCAGGAAAGAATCTGAATTAACACAGGCAGTTCAGTGTGACAGTCGAAATACAAGAGAAAGCGGGCGGTAGTACCGAGGTGGATGATAAGCTGGTGGCAGGGAGAACTGGAGCTTCCGTTTCACCAGCCTTCAAGACCTCTTCCTGACCATCTCCCTTTGCTGAACATTTTCAGTGTTTTCATTAACACAGAGAGTAGGCCAGCATACTCTCCTAAACCTCTACCTTCTGCTCACTACACCACACTACATGCACTTTAGATATCACACCTTTTTCCACCCTCCATTATTTTCATGAATGGAGGACACCTGCATTCTTGTGTATAAATATTTTTTTTAGTTTGTTTTTCATTCCTCTGTTCATCTTGAAGGAAAAATAAAGTGGACCACGGCCTACGGAAAGTCTTTAGCCCATTTTGTTATCCACTGAACACTAAGAATTGGAATCCGGATGTCAACAAGCGTTTATTCGTCGTATTGTGGGAGTCTGTTTGGTTGGTTTCCCTGTCGGTAACTTTCGTGTGTATATATGATATTAGTTTATGCGTAAAATACTGTTCGGCCATGGTGGGTTATATCCCAACACTTATTCCTTCTGAAATTCGCATTCTCGTCGCCTTCTCTCCTCTGCACCCTCGCTACCTGCACGATTTATTTTTAAGGTGCTTTCCTTGTCAGTTAAACTGAGTGCAGGAAGATGCTGGGGATGAGATCTGTTTAGCTGTTGACTTAGACAGGAAGCGGAGTTACTTTACACTAAACAAAATATTTTTAATTTGCATAAGAAAATCTACACTAGGGAAGAAACGGTACTATTGGTTGGACAGTATACTTTTCCTTCGTCTCTTTTATAGTTCACAAGCTTGATACAAAATTATTTGAACTGCTAAAAACACATAAAATAATAAAATATGTCACAGCTGGGTTTCACGGCTGTATATCAACACACGACATTAAAGGCGTTACGATAGTAGCTGCAATAAAGCAGATGCTTTATAGGGAAGTTTTTTCGGACTCAGATCATAACATTGATGATAGTAACTATAGGCTGGATGTGAAGAAGACCAGGGGCTGATCCAGCATGGAGTAAAATGAGAGCAGGGATAAACAAAAGCAGCAAATGATAAACTTGCGTTTTTTAAATAGCTTCTCCGTATTGTTTGTTGTCTTAGCTGACTGTTTTTTTTTTTCCTGGCATCCTGAATAGAGCATTACCAGTGCTCCAAATGAGGAAGTAAAAAACTGTCGACTCATCTGCCTGCGCCACCGAACACTTACGTATCGAGTCTGGTTGGCATTCTTTATAAAGGCACTGCATGTGGAGCTATGACCAAAGACCAGTAGGCTAGGAAATACCTCACTTCCGTCAGTACAAATATCCATGTCACATTGGAACCTCTGGCAACATTAACACCTTCACTACCATAACGACTTTTTCTTTATTCTGTCCTTGCTACCAAGAGAAGAATTTATTCTTCTAAAGACTTTCGAAATGTTGTGAATTTATGGAGATAGGTAAATCGATAGATACATATACATATAGACGGATATATATATTGCGCATTGTTCCAATCTTTACCACGGGACTCTCATAAGCTGAAGAAATCGTCTGGAAGCAGTAGCAATGAACTAAAAACAACGTCCTCGATATGAAGTGGTTGATGCTTTAGTCATCATGGCAGAGTTCTCAGTGTCACTTGGCCCAGTAAGATGCCATGACCCGGGGGAAAACAGCGGGGTTCGGCCATCACTGTACATTACTGTCTATTACATAACATTGCACGGTGTTAACGTCGTATTTTATGTATAGTATTGGCAGTCATATTACTAAAGGAGCCAACGTTTTAGTCCTTTATTTGTGTGTGTGTGTGTGTGTGTGTGTGTGTGTGTGTGTGTTTCTTTCTCTAATATGACACCAGTCCTCCACATCTGACTTCCTCTCCATTAGTTGACATCATTCAACAACATCTTGAAATGAATTGGAACAACATTTTCTATCCACGCCTAACACAATCCTCCTTCCAATCCTGACAACTTTCCATCAAAATCAGTCTCGTTTCCTCCATATCCTGACATCTGTTAAAACTCTGGTGTAGTTCTCCATCTTCCGACATCATCTAAAAATCATACCTCATTCCGCCGCATCTTTACATGATACCCAACATCACTTTCTCTCCCCTCCTGACGTCCCCTACAAACCACATCTTCACCTCTGTAAGAATTACATATGTTCCATAAATGGCTGTCAGAAATGATAGGGTTGCTTACACCTTTGCATACAGTTTTAATGATATGGGTCTTATAACTATCGTTGTTACACACACACACACACACACACACACACACACACACACACACACACATTGGCCTTGTGCCAGTGTGAGGCTCTCGGTGCAGTAGCGTGGCAACAGTCGTAATGGCAACGTCAGCAGACACCACCACCACCACCACCACACCGTCATGTACACTCACAGGCAGAATCGCTCTCGTTACAGGTAACATTGTATGCACTTTATTATGAACAGGAGCCTACTTCCTCTGCTGAATGAAGGGTTTGTTAATATGTGTTTGCATTTTTTTCCCAAGGCACTGGACAGGGATGCCTTCTTGTGGTTGTACCGATATACAGTATCCTGTCTGCTAAACAGCCTGGTTACACAGAGGGCCCTCAGCTATTTCCCTGTCCCACGAAATTAGGATGGTGGACTGAGTGAGAAGAAAAATCCACCAGGTTCACGTTCTAGTCAACTTGGGGCTACGAGGACTACTACTGTTACTGCTGCAACCTCAAGATGATTATTGTTAATATGGGAGAGCGTCCTTGTAGTGATGGAAAGTGGAGGTTATATCTGACTCCACCATCTCGAAAAGTCTCCTGAACCACATAGGAAGGTCTCTATGCAGTGAGAATATAAGGGAAAAATAGGTTATCGGTGTGGACGAAGTATTTGTTCTGACTCAAAAATAAAGTAAGATTTTTTTGGTGAAATCTTACGGTAAGCTTTTCAGTGCGAGAAATCTGCCCATAAGTGAATGAAATCGTCCGTCAGCTGCAAGAAGTGAACAGAAAACGTCATATAACGGAAGGGTTAATAACAGTGTATAAAAATTTGCTCATTTACACAGTTATTTCTGCTAGCAATGTCAATATTTAAAAGGCAAAGTTAACATACAACATAATATTAATCTCTTCAGTATGATGACGTATCAGTACATTTATTCTTGCTAACTCTGAATAATTTAATACATTTAGGAGAGACCTTTTGACATGAAATGATTAGTGAAGGTTTATTTCATCCATATGGTTCGAAAGACATCGCCTAAGAAATACGTTTAGAAAGAACAATAATGTACTGAAAAATTAGTAAAAAGTATGTTAAGGCGTAACACGTAAATAGATTAGTATGGATGATGGAGCAGAAAATGGTGATGTCAAATCCAAAGCTACCGATGCTACTTGCTCTCACATACAGCTAGAATGACACCAGATATTGAACAAGAAGCTGTGCCAAGTCACAGCAAACCCGTCTCCATCAGGCACTTTAGAGCGGACGTGTAAACACAACAGGATATCTAGTCAAAGATGTCACATATCAAATTTGGAGTGAATTGGCTGAAAATTGACCATTTTAAGTACATTTCAAATTTTAGGCCCGATCCATCTGACATTCATCCCTCTATTGCTAACTGGAGGGTGACCTCCCTGATGTAAGGAAGCATGTTATAGGATGCGGATTTGAACGATGCACCTTTAGGTTTTGGTTGCATGTCGATATGACGAATTTGAAAGAAGTTTTGACGGAGAGAATATATATATATATATATATATATATATATATATATATATATATATATATATATATATATACACTTTGTGTTATTACATTTTTTGGGCCTAGAGGCTGAGCCATGGCCCATTTTGATCTAAAATTTAATGAGATGATCAGAAGGTCATAGCCTATCATCCTTGTAATTATAGTCATAATCGCACCAGTAGTTTTCTCGTGAAGTTGTTAGCTAACCGACAGAGAGACTGACCGACAAACAAAAAACAGACAAACCGAGATAAAACAATACCCGAATTTAGAAAATCGTTTGACAGGCGTCGGAAGTCACTGAAATATTGCTAACATTTTGGAGAAGTGTTTTATGTTATAGCTGGATTTCGTTAATATCTCTAGGTCTAGAATAAAAACACTAAACTAACATCAGTATTAGAGATTCTCCTCAGCTGACGATAATTTAAGCACTTATTTCTATCCAACTTGCCAGTCACCATGATGGCTTATTACCTCCGCTTGACAACTGAGTCGACTGAGTGGCGTACCCTACTGCAGAACTCAGGTCCCGTATTCTCGTCAGTTGAAGAGGCTTCTCTTCTCCTAAACGATTTATTTTGTTTATTACACCTTACTGTTGTCTTCTGTCTCATACAAATCCTTCCAATATCGCAATACTATTCATAAATAACGTACAAATAGATATCAACTATCCATATTCAATGGTAAATCGCTAAAGGAGGTGTCAGGAAGTAGCCTTAACCGATGAGAATACGAGCCAAGATCATTTGGCATACAGATGATGACACACAAGTCTCTTACTCACCAGTGCATGACAACAAGTTGTTTGCAGTATATTCTTGCTGTTGCCACACGATTTCATTTCCTCTGGGAGAGCGCCCTAACACTGAAGGAGTTAATGAATGGTATAGCACACTATCCGAATCGACAACTCTCTCATAAGCTGAGTACAATTTTGAGATAGCCGCAGTATAACAAATTCCTTACTCGGATTGAAGGAGTAATGAAGATGTTCGTTTTTTATTACAGCTACCGTCAGACGATTTAATATTGCTTAGGATGACTGAAGGTGTTGAATATTCATTGTGCTGATACTCTTCTCAGTTTTCCTGTACCTGTTATTTTTCATAGTAATTTTTTAAGATAACTTGAAGACGAAACTACCAGCACAAGAAGTAAAAAACCCCGGTGAGAAAGTAGCCTGGTAATGAATGTTGTCAATATTAGACCTTTAGGCGGGTATTTATTAAAGCTCTTAAGTCCTTAGGATGACTCGTAAATCCTTATGAGTGCTCCTAAACACAGAATAAATCTCAGGAGCTACAGTATTTATAAAAACACGTTAGCGCTGTGACTTCCCACATCTCGGGGCCCAGTTAGGAATGGTGGGCACCTGTCACAAGGACTTAAAAGTTTCATACAAGCGATAGAGGAGGCAAGATGGCCGACCAACAACGAATCCGATTTCGTCGCAAACGACATTTTCTCCCTCGTAAACATTTGTGACGTGTAGAATAATGGCACACACACACACACACACACACACACACACACACACACACACACACACACACACACGCACACACACAATTTCCAGGTGGTCTACATTCATAAGGCAATGGTGTTAAATTCCTTGAGAATGCCTTATATTTGGTTTCCAACACTCCTCATCCAAAGGCAGCAGCTAACTAGCGTCCACACACCCGATAAATTCAGCAAAGATATAATTGGGTATACCTTACATACTCTTTTGATCTCGGGTAAACCTCAATGTTGTCTGGACAACATAATTATTACTAATCAACACAGGTTTTTCCGCCATAATTGTAAAGGTACTGTATGGCATCTACGGATGGTATATATTTCTTTAGAATATGGTAACCATTTTTGTTACTAGTTAGATTTTCTGATGGAAATTTTCATGATGCCAGTGTAATGCACTGATGGTTACAGGACACTGAATTAATGCTTGAGATAAAACAGTTAGTCTCAGTGATGACAGCAAACAACCGTCTAGTCCAAGATAACACGTTCGCGTGATGATACCACTTCAGAGATAGCTATGACTACCCGGCTCCGACACAGCAGTCATGGATGCATGTGCTGTTGCAGATGCTGAAGTAATAACTTCAGGACGCAACTGTTGGGCTAAGTATGAGGAAAAATGATATATCAGCACAAGTCCACCTTCAGCTGTTATGGAGCTACAATTACTGTGTGCCTTATGTGTGCAAAGTTTCTAACATAATATATCCACAGACTTACAAGTAACTGTATCTCCGTTATGGTTTAGAATTGGACTCATGTTGATATATCCTTTTCCTCATAATCTTCCCAAGAATTTTCTGAAGTCGTTACCTAAGTTCTGACGCACTGTAAAAATGTGCTTTCATTCATACATTCATAAACATACACTGATGCCTCTCTGTCTGCCTCTGTATTCCTCTCTCTCTCTCTAGTTTCTGACAATGTATTTTCACTGCAGATACATTAGTAGCTTTCAAAAATCATATTACGTCACAGACGCCTTCTTTGTACCACTGCTCCAGCATGGTGACTATTATTTCTTGGCCGCCATCTCCATGTGGGTACTGTACAGTTCTGCCAGCTGATACAGTTGCTACCTGTAAGTAGCACTATTTCTTTTAATCAAATCCGATCAGTCTAGTCTCAGTTTTAGCAATGCTTTGTGTCTTGAATACTTATTTTTGGACTGCGCCGCATACATACATAAATACATACATAATGGTGATGTTCCTGTCTCTCTTCCCTTCATCACCACTGATATTCTAAACTACCTGCTTAACCCTTAAACCGCGGGCTTGTTTTGCTTTGACTTCCGGCTGCCGCGGGCATATTCGCGCTCCGACAGACTCTCTAAAAATATTTGCCAAAAATCAGTTATTAGTCCTAGAATATTAAAATTATTTATGAATATGGCACATACCTTCAGCTTTCTCCTGAGATGTTTCTTGAGCCTTCGTCGAGTACCGTAGGACTTGTGGAGACCTCTGAAGTTGGGTAACAAAGTCTCCACTTTACACTTCCCGGCAACCCGTAATATGATTACCACAGCCTGATATTATCACTAGAAACACTATTCTATGATTCTCAAATAGTTTGGAATCCATACTCCAAAAAAAAAAAAATACTGTGAAAGCAATGAAAATTACGAGGGCGTATGACCTTCCCACTTCCGATCGTTCGCCGCTGGTGTTCTGTCATTTATTATTCATAAAACTCCTCACACTTTATATTTCTTTTACTATATAACACTCTATATATCTACAGCCTTTATCCATAACTTTCCTTCAGTAATAGTAGTTTATTGTCACTGTAGGCATTCAATTTCTCTTTCAGTAAAATACGTAGCAGTCACTTTCTCCTCCTGTATACTAGCGTTGAGAGTGAATGTCACTTTCACCTTCACTGCCATAGCTCATAGTATTCATACATGCTAGGGTGAAACTTTCACTTTCATTACTCCTAGTATGTATACTCGTATTCTTATAATACTACTCATTTACATTTCTATTTACATTCTCTATTTTATTTACATTACTTACATTTCTATTTTATTTACACTGTGTTAAGCAATGTCACTTGCAGTAACTTATAAAACTATTTTCCACTGTTCACTGATATTTACATTCATTGCTTTCACTTGCTGTTTACACATTATTTACATTTCCACTTGCACTGTTTTACTCACCAGAATGATCGTAGTCACTCTCTATCATTTGTCAGCCATTTACCTCTTTCCACACGAGGTTTAGTAGGGGTTAGAGGTCACAGGGCCCTTTCCATGGGGCTAAAAAGCAGCGGAATTTGACAGGCGCGAATCCGATGTACTTGCACCTCGAAAGACGACAGTAAACTGATAGTGGTGGCCTCCTGCCGCCTGGCTAGGGTGCGTGCAATTGCCAACTTCAGCCTTGTGAGACCTGCTAATATATAGCAATGAAATGATTGGCAGGAAACCAAGACAATAGATAATAAATTAGGTAGTTCCAGGTGAATGTAAATATCACTTAGGCTTCTCCCTTCCCTCCTTATATGTATATTTATTACGAGAATAGATTATACGGAATATTTCAAGGAGAAATAAACAGCGAAAATTAGTGAACGAGTGCACGTGATGTGTTGTCAGGTGATAATTAGCCAATTCCAGGTGCATGGCACTATCACTTACCTTATTTCTTTTTTGTATATATTATTTGGTATAAGAATAGGGCATAGGGCTTATTTCAATGGATGAAATCAGTGGAAAATTCCATGGGAGATTTACTTAGCATAGAATACAGTGTGGTTGCCTGCAATAATTAGGTAGTTCCAGGTGAATGTAAATATCACTTAGGCTTCTCCCTTCCTTTCTTATATATATTTGGATTACGAAAATAGATTATACAGCATATTTCAATGGGAAATAAACAGCGAAAATTTATGAACGAGTGCACATAAGGTGTTGTCTGGTGATAATTAGCCAATTCTAGGTGTATGGCACTCTCACTTACCTGATTTCCTTCTTGTATATAGTATTTAGTATAAGAATAGGGCATAGGGCTTATTGCAATGGATGAAATCAGTGAAAAATTCCAGGGAAGATTTACTTAGCGTAGCATGGCCGGGAAGGCTAGAGGAGAGGGTAATGGAGGGGAGGTAGGGAGAGGAGTCAAGAACAGGGAGAAATGGCTAAATTGTCAACAATGGATGGGAGTACAGATGAGATTAGGAGTGCTGACTGGTGTTGGACATTGGCAGTACTGATAGATGATACAAGCCACCACTTGAAAGCCCGTGCAAATTCAAAATAACACAGAATCACAAAAGTGATGCCCCGCGGTATGATCCCTTGCTCCCAAGCATCACGAAAGTGATGCCCCGTGGTTAAGGGGTTAACGGATGTATGCTCCTAAGACAGAGGCTTTTTGCACCTCTGTGACCAGTATGTTGTGGACAAAACACAATAGTTTTTACTTGTTTAGAATATCTTTTATGGAGTCTGTAAGTGTTTCCATCTGAAGAGTCATTAGGAATTCTTCCTCACATAATGCCACTCAGGGATCCTTGTGGCTAGTCACACTTGCAGTAAACGTTCGGACTGAGTAGCCTAGCTCCAAGCTCTCGTTCATATGAAGCAAAGTGGGATTGGTCAATGGCTGGATAGAAAAAAATGTCTGTGTTGCTGATATGACTAGTACAGATAAAATACAAGTGAACATCTACCTGGCATGTCGGAAAAAAAAAAAAAAACAAGCAAGGGGAAGCTTTAAAATAGAAGTTGAGAAAACTTCTACCGGAAGAAGATTGTTGATGCCTTTTTTTTTTTTTTTCCAAATGCCGAGTAACTCCTACAAAATACTCAAAATGATGCAACCTTTCAGTCTAACAGGAACTAGAGTAATGAATGTTTCGAGAAGAGAGATGACTGATATGATAACATCAAAGTAACCGTTGTAATGATGTAGCCAATAGTGGCCAAAAGGAACTCTCAGTTTGGAGTAAAATAGAATATACAGTATAAGAACATTCATGTGAAGGGCAACCACTGCCTTACAGAGGGACTGCATCACAATCGCAGTTTTAGAGTCACACCTGCATCACAACCGCACAATTTTAGCTGTCTTGGACCTGCACTTGCACCTCACCAGCAAGACATTGTCTGCACCTGTACCACACCCACAACGCATGGAACTACACTCGCACCACACCCGCACCATACCCACAACACATGGTGTCATCAAATGACTAAATGTCATAAAAGACTGTGTAGGTTCCTTTGTGGTTGAGTTGTAGTTGAGTTATATATATATTTTAGACTTGTGGTTGAGCGGTTTTTATATCTTGTAGTAGCTTCCCATTTGTCATGTAGTGACAGGAGAGGTAAAGAATAGTATGGGATTATTTTTATTTGTCTTGGAAATATTAACAAGTCTCTCACACAGAGCGTAAGTATAGAGTCTCGTCCCTCTCTCTCTCAGTCTCTCAAATTGCCAAGCCCTTCTCCCCTTCAACCTGCCTCTAGTATCGCTTGTCCCTTTCTCCTCCTGCCTGTTCTAAGGCTAACCTCCATCTGCCCCTCTCTTTCCTAAATTCTGGTGTAGCAGGGGTGTGTCACGTGTCTTCCTCGTGGATGGAAAGTTTAAGCAGTCTGTGTGTGAGTATGTGTGTATATGTGTGTGTATGGTTACTAGGTCTTTCTTCACGAGAGGACTGCTGACAGCTAACTGCATCATCTCCTTACTGGCCGCTGTCGTCAGCTTTCCTCAGTGTAACTTGCAAACCTCATTTCCTTTTCCCAGGCTCGCAGAGGGCTGTCTATCTATCTATTTATCTATCTATCTATCATGATTTGTAAATATAATATGTAGTCCTACATCTGCTTGGCCGTGCGAAAATGGCGTACCATCGACAGTTAATAGTCCTAATATATTAATACATACTACATACACATAATAATGAACTTATAAGCTAAATAAGTGAAATACATAATATTGTAAAGTAACATAATTGTATGAATATTGTATACATATATTATTCATAGTAAATAATGATTATTCAGTAATATTACATTTTAAACAAGTTGTATACATATTTTAAATAAATGCATTAAAGTAAATTATTTAACTGTAATACAGTATGTACTTGGGTTATTATAGTGAAATGCATTGATGTGTTGGCCTTATAATTGTAGTTACATTTTGTTAATGCAACTATTATAAGTGTCTTGGCCTTATAATTGTAGTTAAAGTTACATAAAAGTTACATCTTGTTAATGCAACTGTTAATTGGCAAAGTGTAACATAATGCAATCGTTTGTCGTTACATAATTGTTACATATCGTTTGTAGTTACATAATTGTAGCAAGTGAAACATAATGCAATCGTTTGTCGTTACATAATTGTTACATATCGTTTGTAGTTACATAATTGTAATAAGTGTAACATAATGCAATCGTTTGTCGTTACATAATTGTAATAAGTGTAACATAATGCAATCGTTTGTCGTTACATAATTGTTACATATCGTTTGTAGTTACATAATTGTAGTTAAAGTTACATAAAAGTTACATCTTGTTAATGTAACTTACATAAATGGTACATATTGTTTGTAGTTACATAATTATAATATGGAGTAACATAATTGTAATAATTGCAGTCCTAACATATGCTGCGGTCGATGATAGTGATGATGTGCCATGCCACTTGTTTGTGGAGACAACAATTGGCTTTTTTTGTCTGTAATTTATGTGGTATTTTGACATATGTAGTAACACTTACACTTATTTTCATTTGTTTGTTATGTGATCTTACTCTATTTCTCTTTTTTCTTTCCTACTTTTCTTTTTCTTTTTTTTTTGTATGTATTGATTTTCTATAGTTTGTTTTTCTTCGCTTGTGTACGCTTTTTCCATGATGTTCATGGTTGCATAATTGCTGGCTAATTTCCTTGAGATACTTTTTTAAAGTTTAGTTCATATTGCACAGATACTATAAGATGATATTATATAGTCCCATATTTTGTTATTTTATATAAAAAATATATATACATATATACAGTATTAACTATATACACTGATTTGTTGTTCACTTGTACCTATCGTGGGTAATATGTGTGTCAGCACTGTGTGGAAATCATTGTCTTCACGATTGTGTTGAAGATGTTCACTCTTGCTAACGGCATTTGTGTTGGCCATTTTTTTTTTTCATGTAAGTTAATTTATCTGTTTCCACTAGGTAGCTTTAATTAATAAATGTTTAATACAGTTCTTTTAATTGCTCACTGAGTAACTGTGATTGTATATTTTCTTTACCACTTTGTAGATATAATAATGTATAGTTGTATATATGAAACACGTATTTTATGTAGGTATAAATGGTAACACTCGTTGGTAGTAAATAAATGTTATAATAAATGAATGAATATATACTGTGTAGAATATTTATTGTTGGTGATTATTTAGTGTTTGAGTTATGCAGATAACTGTAGTAAGTATGTGTGTTTAAGCTGTAACTATACAGCACGTTTTATATGTTTGTGCAGAAGCTTATTGTCTATCACTGTGTATTGTATAAATGAAGTAACTATGTAACTCACTAATTTTTACCGTGGAGGAAATGGTGTGAGTGGTGTTGCACGTGGTGATAGCGTTGTCCTTCGCTGGTTGATTAACGTGTTGTCGTCTCAGCACATGGTGACGTCGGCTTCCCACACTGGTAGCTGTGGTGAATACTGAGTAGCGATGCTTAAGCTGGGTGGAGAAGGGTGAGTAAGTCACGTTATAAATGTGGCTCTGGTGTTATGCTGCGTGTCTTGACCTCTGCGTCAGGCGGGAGAGAGTGGTGTGCTTGTTGCTTTGGTCTTCCCTCTTCTTTACTCGCTTTGTTTTATATTCTTCTTGTTGCTGCTTGAAGTTACGTGAAGATTATAGAGTTGTTTTGTAGACTTGTAGACTATTTGCATTGTAGGCTGTATTTTGTAGGGAATCACTGTAGACTGAAGCTAATCTTGTAGAGTCTCGGTTGCGTTTGTAGAAATTTGCTTTTAATTCGGAGACGATGTCCGTTGATTCGCTGGGTCGTCGTAGAAATTGCAAGATCGTATCAATATTTTGTTAAACTACTTGCAAGGCGTCGTGTGATCTCTTGACCTCTGCATCAGCATGATGATCTGGGAGACGGAGGGGGCTGGTTGGAGAGAAGTGTCAGGAGCTGGTTGTAAGTTGTGAGAGTTATTCTTTTTGTTTTCAATCTCGATATTTTGTAGGAATTTAATGTTGATTCGTAGACGAGGTTCGTATACGTTCGCTGCTACCAAATGTCATCAAATGACTAAATGTCATAAAAGTCTGTGTAGGTTCCTTTGTGGTTGAGTTGTAGTTGAGTTATATATATATTTTAGACTTGTGGTCGAGCGGTTTTTATATCTTGTAGTAGCTTCCCATTTGTCATGTAGTGACAGGAGAGGTAAAGAATAGTATGGGACTATTTTTATTTGTCTTGGAAATATTAACAAGTCTCTCACACAGAGCGTAAGTATAGAGTCTCGTCCCTCTCTCTCTCTGTCTCTCAAATTGCCAAGCCCTTCTCCCCTTCGACCTGCCTCTAGTATCGCTTGTCCCCTTCTCCTCCTGCCTGTTCTAAGGCTAACCTCCATCTGCCCCTCTCTTTCCTAAATTCTGGTGTAGCTGGGGTGTGTCACGTGTCTTCCTCGTGGATGGAAAGTTTAAGCAGCCTGTGTGTGAGTATGTGTGTATATGTGTGTGTATGGTTACTAGGTCTTTGTTCACGAGAGGACTGCTGACAGCTAACTGCATCATCTTACTGGCCCCTGTCGTCAGCTTTCCTCAGTGTAACTTGCAAACCTCATTTCCTTTTCCCAGGCTCGCAGAGGGCTGTCTATCTATCTATTTATCTATCTTTCTATCATGATTTGTAAATATATTATGTAGTCCTACAATGGAACCAACCCACACCACAACCAAAACACATGGAACCACACTCGCACCACACCTACAACACATGGAACCACACCCGCACCACACCCACAACACATGGAACCACACCCACAACAAATGGAACCACACCCGCACCATACCAGCAGAACAGAATAGCACAGTTTGCTTTTCAGTCATATATCCACATGCTAGACTGTTGGACTTCAAGTAATCAAGATCATGCATATACAGTAGACTTAACATCATCATACATGCTTCTCAATTAGAGTATGATATAGAAAGGACAAACTTAAACAGAAAACGATTGCAGTGAGTTTATTGCAATATGATTATGTAATATTTTTTTAGGCTTCCATTTAGCAATTTTGACATGCTTGTGGAAGTTCGCAATCCATGCTGATATAGCTTTTCTGACTTGCATTTCTACTTCTCTTTAGCCTTAGCAATTAAGCCTGAATTCATGAATAAAGTATCATGGACACAGGATGGCTTGAGGCTTGTCGTCCTAACTGACACAACGTGTTCAGTTAGACTAAAATTTCTTTCGCTAGGTACACTGGTAGCCATCATACACAGAACATTACATGCAGTCCCAGAAAGTGCCAAGAGTTGGATCTCGTTTTCTGGAGAATGAGAATGGAACACATCTGAATATAAAATTTCTGATACACTTTTAATTGCCTGACGTGTACTCAGAATCATCTAAGAAGTCATCGTATTCATAAGCAGCCATGCAGATGAGTTTAGGAGGGAGTGAGAAATTTGATGCATAATGTTACTCGATCTTCAGAGGGGCTCAGACTGTTGCGAAAGGTGATGGATTTGGCATCTTACATAGTCAAGGACAAGCTGCCTGCCTGTTGATGAGAGGACTCTCATATCTTTCTATTTGGGGAACACTGCAGAACCACAGACCTTATGCGATATTCTCCTTGTCATGCTGCGATTCCCTAAATTGTCAGGTACAATGATTAAAATCTATTCCACCATTTCTAAATGCGAAAATAATCTAGACCATCACTCACCCTGGCGTACTGCTGTACGAACACAGTTCTACCGATTCTAACACGCAGGACAACATAAACACTCACTACAGGAACTGTAGTTTCAATATTAATATAAGTTACAACAAGCATTATGGTACGAGGGTAGACATTACTATGAGATGGGCCGGTACCAGTGAACAAGTGTGTGACTGACTGTGAAGTGAGGCCTCTGTGCTGATATTGGGCTTAAATTCCCAGAGATTTGTCCAGTCACCAGAGTCAGTTGGTGAGATTAATCCAGCCTAATAATTTTCGTAGTAAGGATCTAACGTACGGGTAACCCCTCCTAGCTGGCGAGTTTAAGCCGGCTTAACCATTCTTGATAGGAATCTATTGGACAGTTAACCCTGCCTGCTTCTGGGGAAGAAATCCCAGGAGCACTGACAGGTGTGGCGAGACTGCATGGGGACTGTCACTGAAGAGAGGAATAGGTAAACATTAAGTGAATGCATGTAGTGGTACGCAGCACCAACACACATTTGTTGCCATTTTCTATGGTGTGACTAAACACTCTTTTACCTTCATACTAACTCTACATATTCCGTACATGTACCTCAGTGCAGAAAATACAACTGCACCCGCAGTCTACTCGCAGGGAATGGTACTGCATCTGCAAGGATTTCTCTTGTGTATCCTACAACCGCTCCACGGTGTCGGATATTACAACACCTTGCCGTGCCATGGTTCCGCCACAGAGCTCTGTTGCCTTTAGCAACTGTTTAGCAAGGATGTATGAGCATTTACACTTAAAGGGTAACATTCGTCAACCAAGTTACCATGCTTTAGCTAATAGGCCTACCAGTATATATTACCTATTCTTTAAAAGGTACTATCTCACCTGTGTGTGTGTGTGTGTGTGTGTGTGTGTGTGTGTGTGAGTGTGTGTGTGTGTGTGTGTGTGTGTACTTATATGTCATCCTGCTTGTGAACCTTGAATAAGCAAAAAGGTTGGTTGGTGGACAGATGGCTGGTATGGATTTGTGGGTGGACAGGTGAGTGGGTGTTGTGATCATGGTGGAAGGGGTGGGTGAATGGATGGGATGGGTGCTGGGTGGGTGGACAATAGGCAGGGTGGATGGTGGATTTTGCGAGTGGATGGGAGGATGGGTGGCTGGAGGCAGGTTATGTTGCTGGTCATCATAATAATACAGAAGACACAAAATCACGGCCTAATCCGTGCCAACTCCATGCCTTCTTTACCCCTGCACAGTTGTTGACTTTATACACTGGTTTTAATCATCCCTGTTTAGAGTACAACTCTCATGTGTGGGGAGGCTCCCCACATACAGTTCTTCCCAATAGCGTGGAGTCAAAGGCTATTCGTCTCATCAACTCTCCTCCACTTACTGTCTCCCTTCAACCTCTGTCTCTTCACCGCACTGTTGCCTCTTTATCTCTTTTCTATTGCTACTTCAATTGTCAGTGCTCCTCTGAACTGTCTGCTTGCATCCTTCCACCTCTACGACGGGCACGTAACACCCATCCAGCAACAAACTCTCATGCCTTTTCTGTCCAACTCTCTAATGCAAGAGTTAACCGTTTATGAAACAGGTAAACTCTGGAACTGTCTCCCTCTGTCTGTATTGCTTACGTCCTATGATCTCCAGTCTTTCAAACGCTGTGTGTCCAGGCATCTCAACATGAATGGATCCTAAATTTGGCTCTCTTTTGTATTGTTTTTGTTTTTTCTTGGAAGGAACTGTTTTGCGAGCTCAGCCTTTGGCTTCTTCTTCCTCGCAAAAAAAAAAAAAACTCCACCCTTGTCTTGTTACCAACCTTTTCCAGTATTACCTCACCCCACCTCTTCTTCCCACACTCTCCCAGCCTGGTTGTTGTTGCTGTAGTGTAGCCCTAGTCTCTCTGCCCAAACAGATCCAGAAGCAAGCAACTGCTCCACCACAGCAAGGTGCAGGGAAGAATGTAAAGTTTTGGTTCGTGGATGGACTGCACATATGCATCTCTACACCCAGTTAATAGGGACAGCACAATAGGCTCCACAGCATGGTAAATGGTTTCCTGGGTTACAGGAAGCCATCAGGCTTGCCACTTAGTATAGAGCCAGCTGAGGTGAAATGAAGAATAATAAATGTAAGAGGAAGGATAGGCAAAATAGGAAAACGAGAAGGCAGATACAGACGGCAGGTCAAGGAAGAAGTAGACAGCACTGCAGCAAATGAATGAATGATGGTCGCCACCACCTACTTGACTGGTATATAAAGGTCACATTGGAAGTGGCTGGAGAGAATCCTAATACGTCTTCCTTAAGCCCTTGTCACATTTGTCGCAGGATATTTTTCATTGTACGAGATTCTAGGGCCTCGATAGTGGCTTGGGCTCTTACAATGCTAGAAGTATCGTAGGCTACAATCTTAGCCGGAGTCACAAAGGAAAATCATGTTGTGTGTCTGTCATGGGAAAAAATAGGCACTTTAACCCACCCTGTGCCAGTGCCATTTTAAAACAGTCTGATGTAATTGCGCGCTCAGTGCCAGTGCCATTTTAAAAAGGTCTCGATTTCAAAAATTCATTGTGACCACAATTTTCAAGCTAGGCGCAAAAATTGGTGTGCTTGTAGGGCAACCCTTCCTCTCTCTGCCCTCAGGAGACCTGACACATACACCCATGCATTCCCGCCTCACACTCACTCTTCCTCACTCTGCTTGTGTCAGTCATACAGTGCAGTGATGTCTCGCCGCGGTCTCTCTGATGACAGGATTCAGGATCTCCTGAGGGTTCCCTACACTGAGGAAAGTGATCTGGAGGATGACGACACACAGGATAAGGACTACATCCATCCTGAGGAGGAAAGTAGTAGCGATGGTGAAATTCCCTCACCTAGAAAATCCAGATATGTGGGTTGCACTAGGACAACACGTGGTAGGAGGCCACCTGCATGTTGTCGCCTTTCACATCACGATGATGAGGAGGAAAGGGAGGAAGAAGGTAGTTCTGCAATTGAGGGGTGGTTGGGGAGGCAAAGTCTGAGGAGGAAGCTTGGAAGATTTGGGAAAGTTCCATTGTTGGGGGAGAGTGACTCATCTTGCCTGCACTCTCCCTTGCCTCCCTGTGACCCAGCTCAGCCCAGCATCTCAGGACAAAGTCTTCCCTCCTTCCCCACACCCAGCACCTCATGTGAAACTTTCCCCCCATTCCCCACACTACCTCATGCTTTTCCACAGCCCGAGGAACACGGAGGTGATGATGATGAGGAGGAGGAAACAATGTGGGAGTGGAAGGACGGTAGTGACTTTGTCCTCCACATTCACCCATTCACCCACGAAAATGAGGCCGAGCATAGTGTCCCTGAACTTCACCATACCTCCAGTAGGCTTGACTTTTTCAGGAACTACTTTCCTGTGAAGTTTGTTTTGAAGACTGTGGCCCTGACCAACGCCTTTGCTGCATTTGAACGTGGGGGAACAACACAGACACGACACAGCCGATTGCTTGAACCTGACGTGACCCTGGGCGAAATATATGTGTTCCTAGCACTTGTGCTTTTGATGGGGATATTGAAAAAAAAATCAGCTTCCCTTGTATTGGACTGTGGATCCAGTAATGGTGACACCATTTTTTGGTAAGGTGGTCGGAAGGAATCGTTTTCAGTACATCCTGACCCGCTTTCATTGTTTTGACACCCTTGACCCTGCTAACGCAAACAGCACGGACAAGATGAGGAGGATACGTCTGATTTTTTATCACCTTCGAGAGAAATTCCGTACCTCCTTCTCTCCATACAGAGACCTCGTCATAGACGAGAGTCTAGTGCTATGGAGAGGTAATATTGCTTTTCGTCAGTATATCCCAGCAAAAGACACAGGTTTGGCTTCAAAATCTTTGTGATGTGCGACTGTAAGACTGGGTATGTGCAGGACATAGTCCTGTACACAGGTGTTCAGACGGACATCACAGAACATAGAAGTTTGGGACTCTCAGGGGCTGTGGTAAAAACGATGATTGAGGAATACCTTCATCGTGGGCACGTCTTATACCTCGATAATTGGTAAACAAGCCTTCTTGGCAGGTACCTTCACCTGCACGAAACTGGTCTGTGTGGCACTGTAAAGAAGAACCGTCGGCACATGGTGAAGGTGGGGAGGAAGCTTCAGAAAAATGAGGTTTTTTTAACAATGCACATAATATCCTCGCAACAGCATGGCACCACAACCGCGAAGTATTCCTCCTCTCGTCTGTTCATCGGCCCCTTGTACACTGTACAGACAGTGTAGATTACAAAGCAGAAGGGCGGCGCCACATCTGGAAACCACAACCTGTCTTGGCGCACAATGTAAATAGGCGATAGGTGGATCAATCAGATGCCATGATTTCCAGCATTGACAGTACCAGGCCCACGATGAAGTGGTATAAAAAATTATTCTTCCATCTCCTCGACATCACCATCCTCAACGCTCACTATCTCCACACACAGACCACTGGCATCCAAGAGACATTCAAGTGCTATATTCACAAGCAGGTGCGGGAGATAGTGGGGGAATATGGGGAAGGTAGAAGTACTGCTCGCCACTGCCACACCGCCACCACACCTCTCTGCTTACCTCTAGACACTTCCCCAAAATCGTTCCTCCAAGTGCAACACGTCAGAATCCCCAGCGGAGGTGTCACTTGTGTGCAAACAGCACTGTAAGGCACATACTCAGAGGAAGGACTCAAGGTATATGTGTGCCGAGTGTGATGTAGGACTGTGCGTATACCCATGCTTCGAGGAGTACCACACTCTCGCTAACTATTGAGAAACAATAGTGTGGTAATGACGAGAGATAAAAAGATGCTCAAAAAGTGTTGTAAATAAGAAAAAAGATGCTCAGGAAGTGTTATTATAAGTACTGAATACAGTACAGTGATGACATGTATATATTTTCTCGTAAGTGTAAGAACTCAGTGTTGTGGAGTAAAGTTTTACATATATTCTCGTTAAGTGTTAGACGATATATTCACAGTGAGAGGATCAAAACTACTCTAGTAATGTCTGTGTATACTGAAGGTATGTTGTAAATAATTTACTGTAAGTGAAAGGGCTGTACATTGTGAAGTCAAGTTATGCATATTTTCTCGTAACTGCCAGACAATGCATTCACAGTGATACGTATAGTGTTGCATGAGTAAGTGATTTTTTTTCTCCCCCCAAAACACGATTTCTTCATGAAAAATTAAGATTTTTTTTTCTGGGTGAGAAGTGGACAGAAAAGTGTTAAGACCATTCCTATACCTTCCCTGAGTCACGTTGGCGAGAATACCTGAGTTTACCTTGCATAGAAAACGGGATTTCTCACACCGCCAATGGAGATTCCCCGCCCGCTCACACCTGTGGGTGGCCAGAGAGACTACGAAAAACGCACTTCAAGCCTCTGGTGAGTTTTTTTATGGTCTTATTCGTTTTTTCACATCAAAATCTATCATTTTAGCCCAAAAATAAAAATGAAAAATTGGCCAGCATGGGGGTAACACTAAGGGCTGGGAGTGGCTGGCACGTGGCGGGTTAAATCATATGATTATCCTGTGATTGTCTTGCGGCTCTCCTACGTTTGTCGTACGATGGTATTTTTCGTCGTGTGATTGGCGTAAGGCAAAACAACCATCATACAAGCATCACAGGACCACCATACGACAATCTTACATCATTCGTAAGACGGTCCGAGGGTATAAAAGGCTTGTGCAGGCTCAGGCTTGCTCCTTTCTCTCCAAGATTTGCCAAGAGTTTCTGCAGGTTCTATTAAAACTTTGAGAGTTTGTGATAAAATGTTACTAAAAGGCAAAGGCAAAGGGAGAGACAAGGGCAGGAAGAGACCGGCTGAGGAGGAGAAGCAGGAGGTAGCCCAAGAGTTGGTTGTGCAGGAGGCCCAGGAAGCCCCAGCCCCAGATGAGGAGGAGCCAGATGACCCAGATGATGACAGTGATGACTATGACGATGACGATGACGAAGATGATGAGGATGACGATGGCGGAGCAGGCAAGGGCAAGGTCAAGGCAACGAAGGAGCAGAAGTTATGACTGATATGAGACTGTTGCATGAGGATGTTTTTGTCTTGCGATGTTCGCAGGATTATCACAGGATTATCCTGCAATAGTCCTGCGATAATCGTAAGACTGTCCTACGACATGCATACTATTTGTGCACGATTGTGAGGGTGTTAGAAGACCCCAAAATTGTACAATAATCGTACGCATCTCCTAGGATAGTCGTACAATTATGCTATGCCATAGCCACAAGCGAAAAAAAAAAAAAAGGACAAACTTTTGATTTTGGTCATGTCCAAAACCCCACGGCATGCCTTAACGAAGCAATTTTTCGGCTCAGGACACCCAAATATCGTAGGACAATCTCACGACCATTGCATGAGTTTGCCCTATTTTCTGTCATGGACCCGTCTTAACCCCATCCTGCGACGTATGTGACAGTGACTTCAGCAATTCATTCCGCACATTATGTCTCAGTATCCTGTTGCTTGTTGCTGATATATGTCAATACTAAAACATTATAATGAACACACAAGAGAAAGTAAATTGTCATTATAAAAAATAAATCGCTATGGATGATGTGCAACAAAACCTGCCACTTCACTTAGCATATGGTGTTAAATCTCAGGGTACACCCATGCACCAAACTTTCTGTACCCCCGTTGGTGGAAAGAAGTGGAAGTCGGGTTTAGAGAGAGGGCAGGCGAACAGACAACCGTGAGTGGTGGTTTGGTGCTTATCTACGAAGCGAATGGTGAAACTGGATTCGAAACCTTTTCTCGCTATTCACCTGCAAAACATTATGCATTCCTAGCATACATAACATATAACATAGACTACTATGTTATCTTGGAGTCCTTTGAAACTCGTCCAGACATGATCCATTTGTTTCGGATCCTCAACATGCAAATGAAGCACCGAGCCAGTTGTATATGAGCTGCGACTGGTCATTATGACTGCAGTGATAGTTTTTGTGAATATGTTGTTGCTGGATTGTCTATGGCCATAGTGGCTATGCGGATACTTGGACGGATAAACCACAATGTGACGGACGGTGGAGAGCATTCACCTATAATTAACTATAAACAAATAAAATTAGAAGCAAACAATACAACATATTATGAGACAAAGAAGATAAACCTGTAGGATCCTGCTCCACCTCGTTATCCAGGCCTTAACTGTTGCTGCACCTCATGCGTGCATTATTTTCCTCCAGTCTCTGCCTCTTCTGTTGCTCTTTTTTCCCGGTATTCTCTTACTGCGAGCCATCATATTCCTTAGGTGTATCTAGTCGTCCGGTCCAATACCCCTACTGTCTTACACTATTTGTCACATCATCACTCCCAAACAACGTTAGCACAAGACTGCTGAATCTGTAACTGCCATTACTGACACTGCCACTACCAACCCACCTTTTCTCACTGAGAATGAGTTGGAGGGATGGGGTGGAGAGGTATATGAGAGAGGGGGGTGTGAGTTGGAAGCAGGGCAGTGAAATGGTGGGGGACAGGGCGACTTGGAGACGATTTGTTTGTGGCCACCCCAAACGGGATTGAGGCGTCTGGCAATAGATAGATAGATAGAATACTACTGCTGCTACTCCTACTACTAATCTGCTATAAATCTGTATAATTATACATATGATTGTCCTCGTTCTGTGGATCTGTTAACCACATTGTCCCTGTCCCATCATCGACAACTCGTCACTTATCCCCCACCACTGCCCCAGTTGCAACCCCCTCTCTCCCAGCTGCCATCAACACTGTTCCTCCCCTACTCCGACAGCACAATACCCCTTACTTCATTCCTGGCCCACCAGGCCTGTTGTGCACCCTATAACTGTGAATAGACGTGCTATGCATTAATAATGTAAGAAAGTATTTGGGAGCCGAATGCTAATCGCCCGTCAGAATATGCTGTTGGTCAAGTCCAAGATTTAGGCCATATCTTGATACTCTGAAGGTTTCATGTTGATGGCAGGCGATAAAAACTAATTGTTCTTTGACAGCCATTTTGATAACCTTGACCTTGACCCCGAGTGCAAGTTTTCGAACTCGTCCAAGTTTTTGGCCATATCTTGATAACCTGAAGGTTTCATGTTGATTGCTCACGCCGTTCGTGATATATGATGGTGCTAAAGGTGGGCGATAAAAACTAGTTGATTTTTGGCAGCCATTTTGGTGGCCTTGACCTTGACCCTGAGTGCCCATTTTTGAACCCGGCCAAGATTTTGGCCATATCATGGTACCCCCAAGGTTTCATGTTGATAGCTTAAGCCATTCATGAGATATGATGGCAACACACACACACACACACACACACACACACACACACACACACACACACACAGAAGTAGACAAAAACATTATCGTTACGCCTTCTAAAGGCGGGCGATAATAATAGTCATAATAATAACAACAACAACATAGATGTGCAGTGTTTCTAACATCACATGTAAAAACTGCAGACCCAAGCATGCCTATATTATGGAGCACTTATATGTTATTGACAGAACCGACCATAGACCGTTCTTATCATTACCAATGAACTTTCCCTATACCACTTCACCATGGTAATACAACCCATTGTAGTCATTTTTGGAATCACTGCAGCCGCTTAGGAAAAATAACATAGTGCACGACATGCCTACAACCCACTAAAATACACCTCTGACTTTTCACTGACATCCATCAAATAACCTAGGAGTTAGTGGACAAACAAACGACTGCATATAAACGGAGGCCGAATGTCTCGCATTGGTATGTGACAACCTGACAAAACTGTTAAAATCCTGCTTTGCAGGTGTCATGGTAGTGATAGTAACAGTAGTAGTAGTAGTGGTAGTAGTAATCACATATTAATAGGCACGATACAGACGACGACAAACACCATAATCTCCCTTATAAAACACGTGAACACATCTTTGACATGTGAAACCAAACAGTACCATAACATGCTGCAATGGTGGGGTTATAGTAATACTAAATTAATGTTTGACAGCAACCCAACCTCCTGTCACGACAAACAGATACTGCATTGCGTCAACACATACTGTTTCAGTGTTTTTCCTCTGTATCGTCCCTAGTAACATGTGAATATTATTATTTTTATTTAACCCGTCACGTCCCGAGCTATGTCGCACCTCCAACACCCCCCAATCCCGAGGTATTTTAGATTTTTTTTTTTTTTTTTGGCTAAAACCTCCGGTTTTGGTGAGAAACATCGAAATTTCATAGAGAAATCGCTCACCTGAGGTATAAAATACTCGATCCAGGTAGCAGTACCTCCTTACCTGACTGTGTTTTCTAACAGGCTGTCACCAAAGAAAACGAGTTCTATGGGAGGGTAACTATTTCACACCACTCATAAACGGTATTTGTTTATTTACTTGGTACGAATTTATGTGTAGTACGAGAGTATATTGGTTTTCAAACAATAATATAGAAATTATAAGCATTGTTTCATTCACTAACTCGTCACTATACCTGACCTTCTTTTGCCACATTACCTGATCATCATTTCTGACTGTTTCTTCCTCTAATGCTATGTAAACTTTGTCCTCCACATTGTTATCGATTGGGGAATCACTCTGGCCCTGAATGTCTTTATTGGCCAGGTCACTGGTAACAGGTGAATTGCCAAGACAATGGCATGCGGGGGGGGGAGGTTATGTGGTATAAGTCATTGTCCCTGCCTGGCATCTTGTAGAGGAATAGAGGAAGGTGTCCCATGTATACATACGAAAAATCACGTGCGAAAATTGAATATTGTGCAAGTTAGGGACCTTGCAATTCCACGACGTACCAGTACGTCGTCGGGACTGGCAAATGCAAAATGTTGCAACATACCCATCTGTCGACAGAACGGGGCGGGTTAATAATAATAATAATAATATTATTATATATTATTATTATTATTATTATTATTACTATTATTATCACTATAATTATGATGACATCTGCAAAAACAGGATGGTAAGAGTTTTGTCAGATCGTCATATACCGATGCGAGATATTCGGCCTCTGTTTATGTCCAGTCGTTTGTTTGTCCACTAACTCCTAGGCTATTTGATGGATGTCAGTGAAACGTCACAGGTGTATTTTAGTGGGTTGTAGGCATGTCGTGCACTATGTTATTTTTCCTAAACAGCTGCAGTGATCCCAGAATTTTTTTCTTTTTTTTTATAAATAACAGAATGGAGGAAGGAAAAAGAAATGAGTAAAAAAAAAAAAAATCCATACACCAGATTACTGGCATCCTGCATTCATAAAATATCTGTAAAAGTTAGACTTGAACAGCTGTGGGTTGAAATTTGGAGAGAAACAGGTCTGGGGAAGCAAATTCCAGAGAGATGCAGTTCGGGGAATGTAAGAATTCTGATAGGCAGAAGTTCTGCAATATGGCTGAGTGACATTCCAGTCATAAGTGCTACCAGATGCCCGTGTAGCACGAGGGAAGGCATGGAGAGGTGGCACCATGGACGCAACTTTGTCTGAGCATTTGCCAAAAAAAATATTGTAAAATAATGCAAGGAAGGCAACATTCCTTCTTACATGCAGGGGAGGTAGTTTATATGTAATGGCAAGGTTGTTAATGATTCTAACAGCTTTGTTCTGAATTTTGTCTAGTTGTCTTAATGCAACCTCTCCACAACCATTCCACAAGGGTGACCAATATTCAAGCAGAGAGTGCACATTACCCTTATAAATTATTGCTAACTGCTCATCAGCGAAGAAGTTACGGACTCTGTACAATCATCCAAGTTTCTTTGAGGCGGTTTTAGCAAGTGATCTGACTTGAGAGGTCCAGCTGAGGGCACTGTTAAGTGAGATGCCAAGAATTTCAATACTTTTGGAGATGGGAATATTAGTAGCACTGAAGGTAATGCACGAATATGGCAATATCTGTCTATTAGTAAACTGTATATATTTAGTTTCACTAGTATTAAAAGAGACAAGGTTATTTGGCCCCATTCACTGATCGTAGTTAGATCTTGATTTATGGAGATGGCTGTACTGAGTTGAGAGGTAGAGATATTTGACTTTGTAAATGGGTGTCTGAGTGTGAATGAACTATGTAGTGTTAAGTCATCTGCATATGGGTGAATGGGATTGTGGGTGACAGATAAGAGATCATTAGTATGAACCAGAAATAGGGTTGGCGCCAGGACTGATCCCTGCGGTACGCCGGCGTTAATTGAGTGGAAATTGGAATATACATCATCTACTTTTACTCTTGTTTTCCTGTCACTAAGATATGAAGAAATCAAAGGAACAAAAGATGTTAGTCCATAGCAAGGGCAGTTTGGACAGCAGGGAACGGTGCCATACTCTGTCGAAAGCTTTATAGATATCAAGAGCTACTGCATGAGTTTCTCCAAAAAGATCAATTGATTGATGGATTGTATGAGTTAAGAGATTGAGTACTTGAATGGTGGATCTTTCGTGGCGAAAACCATATTGTCTATCACTAATTAAGTTGTTAGATTCAAGATGTTTAACAATGTGCTTATTAATTAAAGTTTCAAATACCTTACCAAGAGAAGATGTGACAGCTCTTGGTCTGTAATCGGAGGGATCAGACGAGCTTTCTTTCTTCAGAATTGGGTGGATATTGGCTTCTTTCCATGAATTTGAGAACAAAGAAATATGTATGCATAGTCTGAATAATTTAGCTAGGACAGAGGCAAGATTAGTGGAACACTTATTAAAAACAACTGGAGGAATTCCATCTGGGCCTGGAGCTTTGTTGGTAGGTAAACTGTCTAGGACGGATTTTACGTATCTTGTCTGTATTATAAGTGGGGCAATTTCGGGAGAATCAAGTTCCAGTACTGGGACATTCTGGCTGGTATCGTCTATGGTAGAGTTTCTGGCAAAGGTACTGGCAAAGATATCTGCTTTCCCACGCGGGTCATTTGTAATGTTGCCATCTGAAGATTTTAGTGGGGGAATGGAAGATGACTTGTTAAAGTTATTATTGAAAGAATTAAGAGTTGACCAAAATATTCTATTGTCATTAGGGTTGTTAAGTAGTTTTGATGCTTGCTTTTGAAGAAAGTTTGATTTAAATAGATTTAATACAGCTTTTGCATGATTTCTAGCAATTTTAAATTGGGAGAGTGATTCAGATGTTTTTTATTTTAAGTTACTACAATGGGTTGTATTACCATGGTGAAGTGCTATAGGGGAGGTCCGGTGGTAATAAGAAAGGTCTGTGATCGGTTTTGTGGTTAATATATCAGTTCTCCATAATATAGGCACGTTTGGGTCAGTAGTTTTTATTATGTAATGTTAGGAACACTGCACTTCCATGCTGTTATTATTATAATTATAATCATTAATGCCCACCACATATATTCACAGGTAAAAAGGTGGACCACAGGCCTGTTGGCCCATGGATAAGGTGAGGGGTAGGGATGTGTGATGTCGCCTTGGTTGTTTAATATTTACATGGATGGTGCTGTAAGGGAGGTGAATGCAAGAGTTTTAGGTGGAAGTCTGAGTCTGGTGAATGTTGATGGTGGAGAGTGGAATCTGAAGCAGCTGCTGTTTGCAGATGATACTGCACTGGTGGCTGATTCAGAGGAGAGATTGAGACAGTTGGCAGAGGAGTTTGGAAGGGTGTGTGAAAGGAGGAAATTGAAAGTAAATGAGAATAAGGCCCCCTTCACACGGGCCACTTTTCAGTGGACGGTGGCTGTCACTTTTTCATGGCACCACTAAAAAGTGGAGAGGGATGCTATGACATCCCACACACGGGCCACTTTTTTGTGGCAACCACAGGCAGTTCCATCATGGATGTCGAGGAAATGGAATGTGTTGTCGCTGTGCTCCGCAAAATAAGAAAAGAAAGACGTACAAGAAAGTACTGGGTGTATCCAATAATCAGCCATAGGCATATCAAGGGTCAGTTTTATACCCTATTTGAAGACTTAAAAGCTTACACAGAGAAGTTACAAACTATTTTAAAATGACCTGTGCTTCTTTTAATGACCTGCTGACTGCAGCTGGGCCTTCAGTTTCATGTCTTAACACAAACATTAGGAAGTGTATACCAACAGAAGACTTGCAGTTACCTTATGGTAAATATAGAAAAACACATACACGTTGCACAAGAATTTTAACCTGCCCCTTCCCGTTGACGTATGGGTATGTTGCAACGATTTGCATTTGCCAGTTACGGCAACGTACCGGTATGTCGTGCAATTGCAAGGTCCCTGATTTGCACAATTTTAAATTTTCGCGCGCGATTTTCCTATGCATACACGGGACACCTTCCTCTATTCCTCTACAAGATGTCAAGCAGGGACAGTGCCTTACACCACATAACCTCCCCCCTCCCCCCCTCATGCCATTGTCTCTGCAATTCACCTGTTACCAGTAACCTGGCCAATAAAGATATTCAGGGCCAGAGTGATTCCCCAATCGATGACAATGTGGAGGACAAGGTTTACATAGCATTACAGGAAGAAACAGTCAGAAATGATGATCAGGTAACGTGGGAAAAAAAAGGTCATGAATGGTGATTAGTTAGTGAGTGAAACAATGCTTATAATGCCTATATTACTGCTTGAAAACCAATATACTCTCATACTACATATAAATTCGTAACAAGTAAATAAATAAATACAGTTTATGAGTGGATAAAATAGTTACCCTCCATAGAACTCGTTTTCTTTGATGCCAGCATGTTAGAAAACCCAGTCAGGTAAGGAGGAACTCCTACCTGGATTGAGTGTTTTAAACCTCAGGTGAGCGATTTCTCTATGAATTTTCGATATTTCTCACCAAAAGCGAAGGTTTTACCCAAAAAAAAATTTTTCGAAAATACCTCTGGACTGGGGGATGTCGGAGGTGCGGAAAACCTCGGGACGTGACGGGTTAATGAGAAAACTTGTATTAACCACATTTCATATAATAAATGAGACATTGTATTTTTGCAAGTGTAAAGATGTTACACTAAAATAAACTGTATAACACAGAAATATGTTCCAGAGATGTTTAAGAAAATGGCATAATGTTTTCCTTTTCTGAAAATGATGAAAGCTAGTGGTAAACATAGTGATATTAACAAAGCATGCAACACTGAATTATCAAAGAACTGTGTCACTGCAAGGAAAAATCCACCAACATGCTAACAATAAACAAAATATGTAAATGAATCAGTCAGACTGTTCAGCTTCGCTTGAAATACCTGACATTGTGCCTGGCACTGGGGAGGACACACTGATAACGTTACGTGGTACAAACTGTAGACTTTCGCGAACTTCAAGCTCTGAACGATTTTCTAGTGTGGTGTAACTTTTATTTTGGGAATGATTTTGTGTACGCATGTAACCTTAGGAAGGAAGATGGCCTTGGTTATGGAGAGGACCTGGAGTAGACACATGACTTTGGGTAGGGAATGGATCGTAAACAATGCCAGTCCGTCCCCCAGTGCCACTGCAAAGTGGCCCATGTGCGGGCTGCCATTTGAATTAACGGCATCCATCATCGGTCACCAGTGGCGAGCCACCATGGCGTGGTGGGTAAAATGGACCCAGTTACCATTTTTTTGCGGCTGCCACTAAAAATTGGCTTGGGTGCGGGCTTCCATAGATACACGTGCGATTTATCTCTCGCCACAAAAAAGTGGCAGCCACCATCCACTGAAATTGGCCCATGTGCTGGGGGCCTAAGAGTAAAGTGATGAAGTGTACGAGGTTGGTAGATGGTAGGGGGATGAATATAATTTTGAATGGCGAGCTGCTTGAGGAGGTAGAGTGTTTTAAATATCTAGGGTCACATGTTGCTGTGGATGGAAGAATAGATGCAGAAGTGAAGTTTAGAATAAATGAAGTAGGAAAGGTGCTGGGAGGAATGAAAAAAGTGTTTAGATGTCGTTCGCTTAGAATGGATGTAAAGAGAAGGCTGTATGAGGGTGTTGTGGTACCGACTGCATTATATGGGGCTGAAACATGGAATATGGGTGTAGCAGAGAGGAAAAGTTTGAATGTAATGGAGATGAGGTGTCTGAGGAGTATGTGTGGAGTGATGTGTATGGATTAAGTGCGAAATGATGAAATGCGAAGGAGAACTGGAGTTGTTCGGGAGATGGCTGGTAGAGTTGAGCAGAGGGTGTTGCGATGGTTTGGGCATATGGAGAGAATGGATAATGAGCAATTGGTGAAAAAGATAACTAGATCTGATGTGAGAGGTGTAAGGCTGAGAGGAAGACCACGAATAGGATGGATGGACAGTGTGAAGAGAGCACTGGATGCGAGAGGGATGTCTGTCAAGCAAGGAAGAGTGGCTGTGCGTGACAGAAATAAATGGAGAGAAGTTGTGAATGAATAAGTGATGATGCAGCCCTGAAGGGATATTCTCCCGCATTTGGTCTGATCAGCTAGTCAGGTCAGGTGCGGGTAAGGGGATGGGTCGGTTATGATGTGGCAGGGGTAAACCAGCTCTGCTGTCGGGCCCTGCTGCGGATGTCACTGATTGTATTGCGCAGTTGACCCTTGTGCGGTGTGGTGCAGTGAGGATCTGTCCGTTCTCCCCTTTGGGGCTAAGATGCAAATGAATGTGTTTGAATGGATGAGTAAATGGGGATTGTGTCGTCCTGTCTCGGCTACCTCCCTTTCCTTGGGGGAAGCAGCCTAGGTATATAGATAGATAGATAGTAGTGTGGTATTGGAGTAGGCTAGGAGTAGGCTCGATGGTGGGTGGGAGAGAGAGGGCTGCAACTGGGGTAGCGGTAGGGGAGGTGGGAGATAAATGACGAGTCGTCGACAGTGGGACAAGGACAATGTGGTTAGTAGATACACTTACATAAGGACAATCATATGTATAATTATGGCTTTATAGGAGATTAGTAGCAGAGTAGCAGAAATATTACTGTGAGGGTAATTAAACACAGTCAGTGGGAAACGGGGGGTTAGTAGTGGCAGAGCCAATAATGGTAGTAGCAGATTCAGCAGTCTTGTGGTATCGTTGTTTGCGTGGGAGAGAGGATGTGACGAATACAGTAATACAGTAGGGGTATAGGACCGGACGACTAGAGATCCCCCAAGGACTATGACGACAAGCAATCAGAGAATGCCGAGAAGAATTATAAAAGAGACAGAGACTGAAGGAAAATAATGCACGTATGAGGTGAATCTACGGTTACGGCCTGGATAACGAGGCAGAGCAGGATATCACAGCTTTATCTTCGTTGTCTCATATTATTTTGTGTAATATACTTCTAGTTTCATCTGGTTATATTTAATTATTGGTAAATGCCCTCCGTTGCCCGTCACAATGTGGTTTCTTCGTCCACATAAAATAATAATCATTTACAACCGTCAGGACAGCGACTGTCGGAATCAGCATTAAATCCACAATCAATCTAAATTATAGCTATAGACAATCCAGGAACAACATATTCACAAAAATTACCACTGCAGTGATAACGACCAGTCGCAGCTTACATACAACTGGCTCCGCGCTCTATCTGTATGATGAGGATCCGAAACAGATGAACCAGTTTCAAAAGACTTCATGATAACATAGTAGTCATCTGTGTTATAATAATTATATGCTATGTATGTTACGAACGCATAATGTTTTGCAGGTGGATAACATGGAAATGTTTCGAAGCCAATTCGAATCCGGGTTCTTACGCTCCTTGTGGGGCTCAGTACCAAACCACCACTCACGGTTGTCCGTTCGCTTGCCCTCACTCTAAACCTGACTTCCACTTCCTTCCACCGAGGGGGGGGGGTACAGAAACTTTCGTGAGTGGGTGTACAAGAACAATTTGCCTAGACGATACCGCCTTTGTTGACTGTACGGCAGCCTAAGTCTATGGTAACCGAGCAGTGTCGTAGTGTACAATTATGCAGGCCAGTAAGATTTCTCAGGACCACATTGTCATACTGTTAGTCTCTCTGTCGTCATCAGATTGCTGGAGTGCCCACCGGTTTTATATTACCACTAATTCTTTCAGTCCGATGAAGTATTGATAATTTTATATTTGCTACCTTCAGGCGATATCATTCAGCATAGATGAACTGGTGACGTTAGATACGGCACTGATTAATTCCTTGATATAAAAGGTCTCCCCCAATTTGACTGAATTCGTTTGAAGGTAGCAAGAAAAATTATGCATCATTAGACTGAATAGATTAAACTGTGATCTTCTAGTGTCTGGTCCTGCAGTATCAGGTGGTCTCATGGAGCTTGTATACGGGGCAGTGATATATGGATGCTTGTACAATTGCAGAAATAAATATCGATAGAATTCATTATGATTAATACTGGTAATGTGAGCAATGACTTTCAAAACCCAATGATGCGATCACTGGAACTCAACGGTCTCTTTAGAATACTGTTTGTGAGTTTGGTAACTGCTCAGTTAAAAAAGCAGTGATATGACAGTCCGACATAAAAACTGTAGAATGAAAGAAAACTATATGACTCAAGAAGGAGCACTGAGTACTGACTGACAGCATTATGCAGCAAGCAGAGAGAGAGAGAGAGAGAGAGAGAGAGAGCATCGGGTACTGACTGAGAAAATTGTTCAGTAAGATAGCAGTGCACACACTATAGGTAATGCTTTATATTTAAAGACTAAAGTTTACTGTGAACTGTCGCTTCAGGCGGCGGGAGCGGCATTGGGCGTGCATGCTGTCAGGTGCTGGCCAGGGAGGGCGCCCGACTGGTGGTCACTGATATCAACCTTCAGGCAGCCAAACACACCCTCACCCTCCTTCCAGGTGAGTCACTTTCCTGCCTGGTAGGTCACTCTCCTGCCTGATGAGTCACTCTCCTGCCTGATGAGTCACCCTCCTGCCTGGTGAGTCACTCTCCTGCCTGGTAAGTCAACCTTCTGCCTGGTGAGTCACTCTCCTGCCTAGTAAGTCACTCTTCTGCCTGGTGAGTCACCCTCAAGCCTGATGAGTCACTCTACTGTCCTTTGCGTCACAGACTAGCCAGAGGCAAAGTTATATTTGCATGATGTGTCGTTGTGTTCAGTGCAGTACGATGGAAAAAAATGATCTGCGGAAGTAAAAGTCTGCTGACATCTGTCTGTCTGTCTGTTGTCTGTCTGTCTGTCTCTCTCTCTCTCTCTCTCTCTCTCTCTCTCTCTCTCATAATGACAACATGATGCCGGTCATTCTCTTGGTGTGCAAAGACTTCAATACAATATGAACACTTTTGATCGAATATCGTGTTTTCATGGTTATCATTAATACTAGGGTTTATTCAAGTGACATTGCCAAGAACAAGTTAATTATTTGTCCAACCAAGGAGAATGAAACTATAAATTGAGTTTCACATCAATAATGGGTTAAATGCAATATGGTGAAGGGTCTTACCTGGAGGAGTTCCCAGTCCAGTACCTACGGGTATGCAGCATTATTTTTCTTTGGGAGGGGGGTAGAACTACAAGGGAGTCCAATGCACTGCAGGAATGCAATTATTAGCGAGTATAAGTACTGTAAGTACACCCACGAGGTAAAGTTCACTGACAGTCCCTGCCAGGCATATCTTTCCAAACATAGCCCCTAGAGGGCGCAGCGCTCGTCCACCAGAGTAAGGGAGAAAGGAGGATATGGAAAGGGGGTGGGGGAGGGGGAGGGGGAGGGAGGCAACGAGACGGGAGGAAGAGCGAGGCAGCAGGACAGGGGAGGAAGAGAGCCTATGGCGATGGTATATGACATACATCGGGTGCGTTATTATCCATCCATCCATCCATCATCCAATCCTTTCTCGCCCCACAAGGAGCGTAAGAACCCGGGGCTAGGCAAGTTGGTCTTGACTTTTAACATGAGAGTGACCAACCTCACTCATCTCTGAGTGGCATTTCGTGAGCAGTAAACACCAACCACCCATTGGATATAAACCTACACAGGCTCAATCCGACTGGAGCACCATAATAACCCACTAAACCACCAGATGGCAGATGCCACAGTTTGGTTATATGGTTCCCACCGAGGGTAGTAAAAGGTTTCCTGGTGTACAGGAAACCATTTGGCTTGTCACTCAGTGTAGAGCCACCCATAGGCAGACGGAAAAGGAAAGAATGAAGGAAAGACAGAAGAGGAAGGATGGAAGAGAGGACTGGGTAGACACCCAAAGCAGCACTACATCGAGTGAGTGGATGGAGAGCGCCCCCACCTACCACGTTATTATTATTATTATTATTATTATTATTATCATCATCATTATTATTATTCCGAGTATTATTATTATTATGGATGGGAAAGAAGGATGTAATCCAGCGTTAGTCCTTAGAAAACGGCTGACATCTTTTGCATTTTTTCTGACTAAACTGTATACAGATTTTTGTGTGAGTGTGACTGAAGCACTAGTGATGTCCAGAGGCTAAAGGTTTGATACAGTCTGGCAAGCCATAAACAAAGGTTTAAATCTGATGCAGACGATCAAAGACGCCACAATAATTTCCCATCGTCTAAGCGTTAAGGAAGTAAGAAATTAATTTAATCATGTCAGGTAATGTGAAGGTAGACTGCGAGGTAGAAGGACGTAAACTAAGAGGCAAGGAGAGAGAGAGAGAGAGAGAGAGAGAGAGAGAGAGAAAGAGAGGGAGAGAGAACAAGGAGATAGCAAGTGAAACGTGTAAAGGACAATGCCTAGTTTTGTGGTAAGTATTTGAGAATCGTATAATTACATACTTCAGAAATCAAACAAGGTAATTAGTGCACTGATCTCATAACTTTACAAGGTATTAAATATAATTATCCTTAATTATTTTGATGAAAAGGCAGGAACAGTGCTGCATTTTAAATTACTGATGTTACACACATATAAACCCTCTCTGTGCGACCAATGGCGTTGCCATGCTGCAAGTGATCAACCAATCCCCTTCAGTCGGAGTGGCAGTTACACATAATGTCTATCAACAATAAAAATACTCTGCGGCCTTCCACCCTCCCAGTTCTGAAGTATGTAATTATATGATTTCCAAATACTTACCACCAAACTAGGCACTGCCCTTTATGTGTTTCACTTGCTATCTACTTGCCTTCCCCGCCCCCCATCTCTCTCTCCCTCTCTCTTTCTCCCTCTCTCTCTCTCTCCTTGCCACTTAGTTTGTGTGCTTCTACGTCGCAGTCTACCTTCACATTACCTGACATGATTGAATTAATTTCTTACTTCCTTAACCCTTAGACGATGGGGATTATATTGCGGTGTCTTGGATCGTCTGGGTCAAATTCAAACCTTTGTTTATGGGTTGCCAGACTTTATCAAACCTTTAGCCTTCGGACATCACTAGTGCTTCTGTCACACAAGAAAAAACTAGAATTAGAAAAGATAAAAAAAAAAAATGTCAGCCGTTCTCTACGGGCTAACGTTGGATTAAGTCCTTCTTTCTTATACTAATGTTATAAATAATAATAATAATAATAATAATAATAATAATAATAATAATAATGTAAAACACCCAATGTGTGTCATCTACCATCGTCACAGGCTCTCTTCCTCCCTTGTCTTGTTGCCTCCTTTTACCTCCCGTCTCGTTGCCTCCCTCTCCCTCTCCGTCTCCTCCCTTCTCCCTTACTCTGGTGGACGAGCGCTGCGCCCTCTGTGAGCTATGTTTGGAAACATATGCCTGACTGGGACTGTCGGCGAACTTTTGCTCTTGTGTACAAAGGAAAATGTCTGAAAGGGGAACTGTTTGGGACAGCGTTGTGCTGGGAGAAGAGCTGTCATGCCTGAGTAGTGAGAATGTGCCTGGAGATAATTTTGTTGAGGTCACCGTTTACAGGGTGTGACATCAGGCAATAGGTGCATTTCTGGCTGACACATAAATTTACCTCCTCCCCAGCTTGTCGGCTGTTGGTCAAGATGCAAATTTACATTCTCCCCAGTTTGCCCAGGTTGGTTAAGAGGCAAATTTACGTTCTTCCTGGTGCGTCCAGTGTTGGACAAGATGTAAATTTTCTTCATTAAATATTTGCAAATTTGTTTATAACATGCAGATGAAAGTATCCTGTTTGAAATTCTTACGCTGGAGGTCATCTATTTAAGGGCGTAAATGCGCACTCCAAACGCCTTTACTTCCCTCCGCTCATCCCAACCTATGACCTATCTCTCTCTCTCTCTCTCTCTCTCTCTCTCTCTCTCTCTCATCAAAACAGCCTGATTTAAGGTAACAAACTTTACTAAAAACAAGGTTCTCACATCCCAACGCCACTTCACTTTCTTTAACTAAGGGCACTTTGACAATAACATGATTATAAATATCAGTTTACTTACCTTACTGCCTGTTGAAGTAGCATAAGATGGCAGTTCAACACCAGTAGTCTGTTATTTTCATGGGTCATCTTTACATGTCCTCTATGGCTCATTTACCTTAACTCTGCCCAGATTATCGACACTTTGCAACATAACTTATACAGCCCAGTGGCAGAAAATGACAATGTTACGTCTCCATGTCCTTTCCATAGCAATACTTCGTGACTAGCAACATATTCCAGTGTTAATCATTCTACAGTATTTCTACAGCTCAGCAATGAAGAGGGACAGTGAATATATTTGGCCAAGTTTGAGTAAACTGAGTGAAGTTTCCCCCACAATATCTCTCCACCTACAGTAACTCATGGCTAGATATGTCAACTACTAATTTAAACAATAACAATCCGAGATTACGAACCTCTTCCAAGAGTGAAGTGCAAGCATTGTAGGAATCAGTTATCGTGTGAGAAGGAAAAATATACAAATTGCCACTTTCCCCACTAGTAAAGAATCCCTGGAAAATTCATTGATCCGGATGACGATACGGATCACCACTAAAATCTAAAAGATTGTTCCTTAGGCCATATCATGGATTGTTCCTTGGGCCATACCCTACCCCTCCAAAAAATGTCAGCATAATCCGTTCATAACTTTGAGTACTCCTGCTGACAAACAGAAAAACAGACAAACAAACCAATGCTGTCAAAAATGTAACCTTGGCGGAGGAAATGAAACTTCATTAAATACTCACATTCATAGGCATATGTATGTTATTGTTTTTGTTTTTATAAGTTTGATAAATAAAGCTGTTACATACTATTTTAAACAATGTTAGCCCCACATCCCACATCAAGAACTGCTTCATGAATATTCCATGGTGCCGCTTGCCAGGTCAGCAAGATCTTAAAATTATGCATTCCAACACGATATAATATATATATATATATATATATATATATATATATATATATATATATATATATATATATATATATATATATATATATATTAATCCTTAATAATTCTATGAAATATTTTACAAAATATTTACAGTCTTATAACCAACAGTACAGTGTTCGGTGCAGTAACATTTAAATTCGTGGATCCATTAGACACTCAGTTATTTGTCACAAATTAACAGTTGTTTCTGAGGTTTTACAAAGTGCTCGAGATGTAAACCTTTGATCTGAGACACGTCCTCTGCACTTACAACAGAGACAATATACTCGACTCAGAAATATTATAATACAGTAAACACTGTCGGCCTGTTCATTACAGCACGCATTATATGCAGTACTTATAGATGAAGCATAAACCAAATTGCACTGTATTTTGATTGATATGTATCTTTGTACTTAATATTCCCACCCACGGCTTCTAATACAGCTATTTAATTATTTTGCATGGAATCAGGTAGATTTTTTTTCCCTTTTCCTCAAAATACACAAAATGAATACTGGTGGTGTTCTTGATTAACTACTGTTTGTTGTCTTACAGTGATATTTTTCTTGCAGTTCTACAGTTTTTGAGCCACTTATCAACGAAGGTTATTACATCAATCTTTTCTTTCATCTGGAGTCCAGAAAACCCCAAATATGACAAATTACAATTCTAGTTTGATATGCAACAGTGAGTATTTGATGGAAAGATATATCAATGATTCGCCAAACGATAAAACATAAACACTACACCATTACTTATACTAATATGTGTCGGATGAAAGCTGTGTAATGAGAAAATTAAAGTGATTGTTTCATCAACCCACAACCCAGCACTTTAAAATTTGTCCCACTAAAATATATTCAAGATATGATTCCCATGCAGGTGGTTCATGATATCTTTAGCCATTTTGAAATAAATTACCGTGATATCCATTTATATTGCTCCCTTTCATATTTGTAAAGCATCAGATTAATCATCAATAACACCAACTGCCTAACTGCCAGACATCCGGATGAATACCTCACATTTCCCCTGTTATCAGTTTGCCTTTATACAATTGAATAATTTCCTTCCTCCCACTGTCTGTTTCTATGACTGTCCCGTCCTCAGTGTATGAGGAGTCACACTTTTTTATTGTATCTACATAACCATAAGTACTTTCTAACTAGTGTGCATTCTTGTTGTATGTGCATGGATCATTAAGAATAAAAACATCAAGGAGCAAATGCTTTCATTATCATTTGCTTTTCGCACAATGGAGAAATATCGTAGCAACTGTGATTTCATAGCATCTTATCATAACAATAGTCACACCACTCGTACATCAGCACCCTTCTCTCCTATATTCAACACTGGTGACCTCTGTCATACTTACCCTTCTTTTCACTTTCCACCACTACGTCTTCTTTGACCCCTACACCGCGGGCATGTTTACCAATGCTTTGCATGTGCCGCAGGGTTATTCGGGCTCCGACAGAGTCTCAAAAAAAATTTGCCACAAATCAGTTATTAGTCCTAGAATATTAAAATTTCATATGCTTATGGCACATACCTTCAGCTTTCTCTTGGAATGTTTGTTGAGCCTTCGTCTTTACCGTAGGACTTGTGGAGACCTCCGAAGTTGGGTAACGAAGTTTCCACTTTACATTTCCCGACAACCCGTAATATGATTACCACAGCCAGATATTAACACTATAAACACTACTCTATGATTTTCAAGTAGTTTGGGATCCATACTCCAAAAAAAAACCCACTGTGAAAGCAATGAAAATTACGAGCGCGTCTGACCGTCGCACTTGCGCTAGCTTGCTCTTGGTACTCTGTCATTTATTATTCATAAAACCCCTCACACTTTATATTTCTATTACTATATAACACTTATATATATCTACAGTCTTTATCCACAAGTTTCCTTCAGTAGTATTAGTTTATTGTCACTGTACGGATTCAATTTCTTTCAGTAAAATACGTAGCATTCACTTTCTCGTCCTGTATACTGGCATTGAGAGTGAATGTCACTTTCATCTTCACTCTCATAACTCATAGCATTCAGACATGCTAGAGTGAAACTTTCACTTTCATTACTCCTAGGGTATATACTCTTATTCTTATAATACTACTCATTTACATTTCTATTTACGTTCTCTATTTTATTTACGTTATTTACATTTCTATTTTATTTACACTGTGTTGTGCACTGTCACTTGAAATAACTTATAAAACTATTTTCCATTGTTCACGTATATTCACATCCATTACTTTCACTTGCTGTTTACACATTATTTACACATTATTTACAATTCCACTTGCACTGTTTTACTCAATAGAAAGATCGTAGTCACTCTTTTATCAATTGTCAGCCCTTTACCTCTTTCCACACGAGGTTTAGTAGGGGGTAAAAGTCACAGGGCCCTTTGCATGGGGGTGAAAAGTCCCTGAAGCTAGCAAGAGCGAACAGACGTACCTCCACACTGGAAGATGAGAGTGAACTGATAAGGGTGGGCCGGGGTGGTGGCCTACCTAGGGAAATCAGTACTCCCAACGTTAGCCTCTTGACACAGCTAATTTATAGCAGTGAAATGATTGGCAGGATATCTAGACAATACATTATAAATTAGGTAGTTCCGGGTGAATGTAAATATCACTTAGGCTTCTCCCTTCCCTCCTTATATGTATATATATTACGAAAATAAATTATACGGCATATTTCAAGGGGAAATAAACGCGAAAATTAGCGAACGAGTGCACGTGAGGTGTTGTCAGGTGATAATTAGCCAATTCCAGGTGTATGGCACTCTCACTTACCTTATTTCTTTCTTGTACATATTATTTGATATAAGAATAGGGCATAGGGCTTATTTCAATGGATGAAATTAGCGAAAAATTCCAGGGAAGATTTAGTTAGTGTAGCACGGCCGGGCAGGCAAGAGGATAGGGTAATGGAGGGGGGGGTAGGGAGGGGAGTCAAGAACGGGGAGAAATGGCTAAATTGTCAACAATGGATGGGAGTACAGATGAGATTAGGAGTGCTGACTAGTGTTGGACATTGGCAGTACTGATAGATGATACGAGCCCCCACTTGGAAGCCCGGGTGAATTCAAAATAACACAGAATCACAAAAGCGACGCCCCGCAGTATGATCCCTTGCTCCCAAGCGTCACGAAAGTGATGCCCCGCAGTTAAGGGGTTAAACCCTGACTCACAATCTCTCATCACTAATTGTTGCTATAAATGCCTGACAGATAGTTTACATAAACAGAAATAATTATATAAAATCTATCATGTTTTCTTCCTTGTCTCAATAAGCAAGGATGATGACCATTTTTATTTTAATTTCTGTTGTGCAGAATACCTCAGTGTCCGCACCATCAATAGCATTGTTAACCCGGCCACGTCCCATTGACGTATATATACGTCTACATGTTTTGTCACTCTCAGTCCCGTTGAAGTATATAAACGTGCATCAATTGCAAGATCCCTAATTTTCACAATTTTATATTTGTGGGCATGATTTTTGGTATGTATCCAAGGGACACCTTCCTCTACAAGATGCCAGGCAAAGACAATGCCTTACCACACATGACCTCCCACCCTGTATGCCATTGTCTCAGCAATTCACCTGTTACCAGAGACCTGGCCAGTAGAGACATGTCATGCCACAGTACGAAATTCAGGGCTAAAGTGATTCCCCAATTGATGACAATGTGGAGGACAAAGTTTATGTAGCATTAGAAGAAGAAATAGTCAGAAATGATGATCAGGTAATGTCGCCAAAAAAGGTCAGGTATGTTGATGTGTTTGGTGAGTGAAACAATGTTTATATTGCCTATATTACTGTGTGACAACCAGTATACTCTTGTACTACATATAAATTCATACCAAATAAATAAATAAATACCGTTTATGAGTGGTGTGGAATAGTTACCCTCACATAGAACTCGTTTTCTTTGGAGCCAGCCTGATACAAAACCCAGTAAGATAAGGGGTACTGCTACCTGTATCGAGTATTTAATACCTCAGGTGAGGAGTTACTCTATGAATTTTCGATGTTTCCCAACAAAAGCGGAGGTTTGAGCCAATTTTTTTCCCAAAAATTGGTCGGGATTGGGGGGAGTCAGTGGTGGAAGATCGGTCGGGATGGGACGGGTTAAACATGTATCCTTAAGGATTCTTCATGCAGCATAACATGATTAAGAAATAGCAATACCTGTATTAACAAGAATGGAAAGCATGACGATGGAATGAGTGATTTATGGTGTGAACTGAGGTATTGAGGGAGTAGACTTGTTGATGGTTAGGGAGTTGGCATCACTAATGAGAATCTGATGCTTTACAAATATGAAGGGGAGTAATATCAATGGATATGGTACTTTTGTTCTCAGTAGCTAAATATCTCATGAACCATGTGCATGGGAATCATACTCTGAGTTTATTGTGGTGAGACAAGATTTAAGGAAGAGTTGCGAGTTTATGACACAATCACTTCAGTTTTGTCATTACACACCTTTCATCTGACACATGTCAGTATAATTCATCACATAGTGTTTATATTTTATCATTTGGAGAATCATTGCTTTTACTTTCCACCAAATATTTCCTGTTGTGTATCAAACAGGCTATATTTGTAATATTGCATGGAGATGTAAAGCTATGAATGTTGTCCCACCGGTATTCACCAGTGTGATGCTAGTGGTAAGACCTTTTATGCCACTGGCTGACACCAGTGTAAAACCTGAAACTTTATCCCACCAGTTGACACCAGTGTAATGATAATAGGGGTATGTATTTTCTTACCTGTTGTGGGTATTGATCAACTCACCCATGGATATACAAGTGGTACTCGACTTGATATAGTGGATGATAAATATTTATGAAAAGAATGAATTGTGGTAGCGTTTGTAGTTTTTGGCCGAGTTTAGATTTAGTCGGTACCTCAGGTGGTTGTCGTTCCCTCAGCGAAGGAATCTTGAATTGGAAGGGGAGTGAATTTGGCTTGAGGACTTAATTTCCTTGATTAGGTATACTAATAAAGAAAAGAAAATACTATATACTTTACTCTACTTTAATAATTCTGTTAATTTCCACAAAAAAACATTTTTTTTATTACATGACCCTTTTTAGTATGAGAGAAGATTGTAAATGTTACTAAGGCTTTTGGGTGATCATTCCTCTAACATTATTACCAGACGAAACAATTTGATACACGCGAGGTATGGAGTCGTTGTACTTTACTTTCCTTTTTGGCCGTTACTCTTGGGCTCAACAATGGCCTCAAGACAGGGACACTTTTACGGATATGATTTGTCTGTTCGGGCTGGCATAGCCTCGATTCAATAAGAATGATTATTTGTATTCATCTTTCACCCATATAAGGTATTCTCCTCATATAATTTTCTCGGTTCCCACATCAAGACAGTATTATTTACAGTTCACCATCAACAATGTTATATAATCACTAGAAATACATAACCTCTCGGGCCTGTCTAGCCTCGAGAAAATAATTCAGAAAAAAGAAATGCAATCACTAGGAACACCCCAATCACTCGGGCTTGTTTAGCCTCGAGGCACAACTCAAATATCACATTATTGCTCACAATCAGTAAGTTCCCTTCCACGCTCCTGATTATAATTTTTCTAATAAACTAATTTTAAAGAGAACAGTTAATGAATTTGAATTTTTCCTTTCCGTTACAGAACATATCACTTTTATTTCTATTCCTTATCTACAAAAAAAAAGTTCACTTGAATCATTAATAACACAACTACCTGCGGTTTGTAAAAATAACTCGTGAGTGGTGTAAGTGTAAGTGTAAAAGTCTATGGGCAATACTTGGGAATAATGGCGTGCTCCCACGGACGTCGCCGCCGGTGTCTGGGGACTAAACGAACGTCTGTTACACACGATGTCTGGGCAGCAAGTCACTCTACGTTAAACTCTCAACAATATTACTTCTCATAGTTCATAATAAGTAACGATTAAACAAAGAAAGAGAGGGGGAGGAAGAAGAAATGTGGACGACTCACCTAAACGAACGTCTATTACACACGATGTCTGGGCAGCAAGTGGGGCCTGTCGGGCACTAAAGGACGCCACTGCTCAAGTCAAATGAGGTGGTGTTTTTGAAATATGGGGGGTTTCAATTCTCTTTACAATTTATTTAGCAGTGTACCCATGACGACAAGACTTTTATTGAATTGGGGAAAATTTGGGATTTTATCCTTACTTAATTTAGATACAGATTCTATCACTATTTCAATTTGAATCTGAGAGCAACTCATGCCATCTAGTGACGGCCAAGATAAACGGGACTTTAGATCCTCACAAATGACATTATTTAGGCCTTTTGGACCGCTAATCTTACATACTTGTGTTCTAGCAGCTTCATTAGCAAACATTTCACAACTAGGTTACGGAAAGAATTGTATATTCATCATTACTCTGTTTAAGGTTTAAACTCGGCGCCCAACAACGACAAGAAAAGTTGGCGCATCTGTCTGTTATTCGTTACTCTACAAGACGGGGAATTCCCATAGCTCAACATTCACAATTACATCACCCACTGCATAGATACAGAGATACATACATGTAAAAATAGTTAACCCTACATTAATTATTAATATATGAATTACTACTTAGGGTAGGAACTTATAAACTAATATTCAGGTTACACCCTAATCTAACTTAAAAATTACAGTACTACTAAACACATACATGAATATCAAATGTGTGGCACTACAGAGATGTCTCATTTTTATGGAAGACTCAAGCATAAGGTGACCAGAGTTCCGCTTTTAGGCAGGACAGTCCCGCTTTTTGGACGTCTGTCCCGCTTTTCTAATTGTGACTAGAATGTCCCGCTTTTTGAGCAAATTATCGTAAGTGTCCCGATTTTAGAAAATTACTATTACATAAGATATGGCATGACCTTATTTTATGAAAAAAGGATGAATTAGAAAAATTATGCATAAACCTAAACAAATGAAATACCGAATTATTAATAAAAAATCTGTAATACACAATAGCGGGTAACTTTGGTAGGCCCATTCACTGTATCGTACGGTATGTTCGGAGTTCGCATGAGATGTTAGTATTTGATTAGCAGCCTCAGGGTGAGAGTAGTGCAGGAGCGGTTGTTGTCACTCACGTAAGTGAAATATATATATATATATATATATATATATATATATATATATATATATATATATATATATATATATACATATATATATACATATATATATATACATATACATATATATATATATACATATATATATATATATATATATATATATATATATATATATATATGTGTATATATATATATATATATATATATATATATATATATATATTTATGTATATATATATATATATATATATATATATATAGATAGATAGATAGATAGATAGATAGATATTTATGTATATATAGATAGATAGATATATATTTATGTATATATATATATATATATATATATATATATATATATATATATATATATATATATATATATATATATATAGATATATAGATATAGATATAGATATATAGATATAGATATATATAGATATATATGTATATATATATATATATATATATATATATATATATATATATACATATATATAGATAGATGGATATATATATAGATAGATAGATATATGCATAAATATATATATACATATATATATATATATATATATTTATGTATATATATATATTTATGTATATATATATATATATATATATATATATATATATATATATATATATATATATATATATATATATATAGCCCGACGGCCTAATCCCGCAAAGGGTGGCCGCAGACAAAACGCCTCCAAGTCACTCTGTCACCCACCATTTGACTCCCCTCCCCCAACTCACCCCCTCCCTCATTTACCTCTCAATTCCATCCCTCCACCTCATCCTCGGTCTACTCCTCCCTCTCCCTCCCTCCACCTCACCTACATACACCCTCTTATTCAGTCTTTCATTCTCCATTCTCTTCACATGTCCAAACCACCTCAGTGTATTTCTCCTAATCTTTTCAACCACATCCACATCTACCCCACAACGTTCCTTCACTTCTTCATTCGTCAACCTGTCCCTCCACGTCACTCCACATGCTCCTCTCAAGTAACTCATTTCCACTGCTCTCACTCTTGACTTGTTCCCCTCTTGCAATGTCCACGCCTCGCTTCCATACGTCAGAGTAGGGATCACAATACCATCATGCAGTGACTTCTTAACTTCCATACTCACCTCCCTATTTCTCATCACTGCTTTCAGTGTACCAACAACCTTTCTTCCCTGCTGTACCCTTTCACGTACTTCATCCGCCAAAGTTCCATCCTTACTCATCACACTACCCAAGTACTTGAATGCACTCACATTCTCCATATCCTCACCATCCAACCTCACTGCACACTCTGTGACTTCATTCCTCTCAGACACCATAACTTTACTTTTGTTTACATTAACTTTCAGCTTCCTCCTCCTAAACACTGTCCCAAATTCATTCACCAAACCTTGCAACTCCCATTCATCTTCACTCAACAATACTGTATCATCAGCAAACAGCAACACCGGAAGCTTCCAAATCTCACCCTCATTCATTAGGGCCACCCCCACATCCACTGCCCTACCTTGTACCTCCTTTACAACCCCATCCATATATATATTAAACAGCCATGGAGACATTACACACCCCTTTTTCAGTCCCACATTGAGATCAAAGAACTCACTCAGCTCACCATCCACTCGCACCGTAGCCCTAGCTCCCTCGTACATACTCTTCACAGCACTCAACAATTTCCCCTCCACTCCATATATTCTTAA
>NC_136980.1:21957381-22159881 GCF_032717465.1 Coenobita brevimanus
GGAGAATATAAGAGAGTATGGATCAGCTGGTTCAAGGATTCTGTGGGCTTGACTGAAAGTTGGATTACAAATGTGGGCGATTGTGTGCATGTATGCGCTAATGCAAGATCGTGCAAGCAGAGTGAGAGAAGAGTTCTAGACAAAAGTGGAAATGTGCATGGAAAAGTTTGAAAGGAATGAGAGAGTGTTTTTGATTGGTGTTATGTATTGTAAAGTAGGGAATGGGAAGGTGGATGGAGTAGTTGGTGAGTGGGGTGTGCCTGCTGAGATACATGAGAATGGCAGTGCCTTAGGCCACATTCACAGGAGGCCACCGGTGGCCGCAATTAGTTCCCTCCCATAGTTTTCAATGGAGCCTTTCATACGAGGCCACTGTGGTTGCCCGGCCGGCAACCAGCTCCTGGCAGTGGCTCGCTCGCACAACTAGTGTCCGCCACTGGCCATTCTTTCAACTGAGAATCGTTGCGTGAGTTTAGTGGAAGACATTAATTGCCAACCCCTTCACAGTGGGCCACCAGTGGCGACCACCGGTGTCCTCGTGTGAAAGTGGCCTTAGTGGACATTTGTGCCGGGAAGGGGTTGGTGATAGCCAATACATTCTTCAGGCACAAAATGATCCACAGGTATACATGGCGAGTGATGAGAAGGGTGGATGGTGCTTGAATGAAAGGAAGGCAATGCTTGATTATGTGTGTATATGGATGAAAGGATGCGAAGATGTGCAATGGATGCAAGAGTATATAGAGGTTGGAGGTGTGGACTTTCTGACCACCATTGGTGGTGGTTAGAATCAAGGTCCAAGTAAAATGGAGAATAGAAGAAGGGAAGGACAGGAGGAAAGAGTAGATGTAAGGAGAGTGGAAAAGTTACAAGAGGATGAGACAAAGGCAGAATATAAGAGGGAAGTGGAGGAATGATAGGGTAAATATGAATTGGAGCAGATGGGGTACGTAGAAGGTATGTGCAAGATATTCACAAAGGGAATATGTGCAGCATAAGAGGTGATGTGTGGGGTGAACAGAAGACGAAAGGGGGTGCAAGGAACAGCATGGTGGAATGAAGAGGTGAGACAAACTGGCACAAAAGAAGAAAGCATAAAATGAATGGATGAGAAATAGGGGTGTGGAAAAAGTTGAGAGATGGAAGAGAGTTATAAGTAGAAAGGAAGAGAGAGCTGAAAAGATTAGTAAGAGAGTGTAAGAAGTGAGTGGATGAGGAATTTGGAATGAATTTGAGTGTAAAGAGAAGGCAACGTATGAAAATGTTCTGGAAAGAGATAAAGAGAGTCAGACAGGGTTTGAATGAAGTTAGTAGGGGAGTGAAAGATAAAAATGGTAGATTACTAGTTGAGAAAGGAGAAAAATTGAGCAGATGGAGAGAACACTTTAATGAGTTGTTGAACATAAAGAATGAAAAGTAATGCGACCATAAGTGGCCAGGGATTGGCTGGGAGAAGGTGGGAGGTGAGAAGACAGTAAGAAAACAGTGGCATGGCAGTTGTGGAAGCATTAAAGAAAGTCAAAATGGGGAAAGCCCCAGGAATTGATGTAGTGTGTGGTGAAATGCTGAAGCATGGGGGAGAGATTGTAGTAGAATGGATGTGAAAGATGTGCAGATTGACCTGGGAGGAAGGTAAAGTCCCGGATGATTGGAAGTCAAGTATAATTATTTCCTTGTACAAAAGGGAAAGGGGAAAAAGATGTGTGTGGTAATCATGGGGCCATTTGTCTTCTTAGCTTAATAGGAAAAGTATACGGTAGGATATTTATTGACAGAGTTAGGGAAATAACAGATGAATTAGTTCGAGAAGAACAGGTAGGCTTTAGGAAGGGAAGAGGTTGTGTAGATCAGATATTCATTCTTAGATCTTTAGTGGAAAAATCTCTAGAGAAGGGAAAGAAGTTGTATGTGGCCTTCATGGATTTGGAGAAAGCATATGACATGGTGGATAGACAAGGATTGTGGAAAGTATTAAGAATATACGGAGTACATGGGAAATTATTAAATGTTGTGAACAGTATGTATGAGGGTGCTAAGGCTGCAGTGCGTGGGGATAGTAAACTGAGTTTTCCTATTTGAAGGTTTGGTTGAAACAGGGATGTGTCATGTCTCCATGGTTGTTCAATCTGTCTATGGATGGGGTTATAAAAGAAATACAAAGTGGGCAGTGGATGTTGGAGTGACCTTAATGAGAGATGGCAGGGTTTGGAAACTCCCTGTACTGTTGTTTGCAGATGATACTGTGTTGTTAAGTGAAGACGAAGGGGAGCAACAAGGCTTGGTGGATGAGTTTGGAGAGTGAGTAAGGAACGGAATTTAAAGGTGAATGTTGGGAAGAGTAAAGTTATGGTCTTCGAGAGAGGTGAAGTCAGTGAATGTACAGTGAGGTTGGATGGTGATGAAATGGAAAATGTAAGTACGTTTAAGTACTTGGGTAGTGTGATGAGTAAGGATGGAAGTTTAGATGGTGAAGTGCTTGAAAGGGTACAACAAGGAAGAAAGGTTGCTGGTTCCTTGAAAGCAGTGATAAGAAACAGGGAAATGAACATGGAAGTGAAAAAGTAATTACATGACAGTATTGTGATACCAACTCTGACGTATGTAAGTGAAGTTTGGACGTCGTTGGAGGGACAGAAGTCAAGAGTGAGAGCAGTGGAAATGAGTTATTTGAGAACAGCATGTGGAGTCACATGGAGAGATAGACTGACAAATAAGGATGTGAAGGAGCGTTGCGGTGTGGATGTGGATGTGATAGGATGCATTAGGAGAAACACACTGAGGTGGTTTGGCCATGTGGAAAGCATGGAGTGTGAGAGACTGAAGAGAAGAGTGTGTAAGAATGAGGTGGAGGGGGAGAGAGGGAGGGGAAGGCCAAGGATGAGATGGAGGGATGGAGTGGAGAGGTATATGGAAGAGGGGAGTGTATATTGGGAGCAGGGCAGTGAAATGGCGGGGGACAGGGCGACGTGGAGGCGATTTGTTTGTGGCCATCCCGTATAAGGGATTAAGGCGTCTGGCAACAGACAGATAGACAGAACAACGGAAATTAATTAGCATGTTAACTTGGCAAAAACAGAGATAGTTTGCAGAATTTACTTTTTTTTCATGAGAAGAAACATAAACTATATCTTCAATTTACTGTATGAAATGCATTAAGGTTGTAGTGGACAGAAAAGATTATAAGTACTGGACTCCAAGGAGACAAAACGGACAGCGTTGGCTACAGAAAAAAGTTATGGCAAGGGAACACCTTTTTGACGAATTAAGTGATAATAAACAGCAGTGATGAAATAATGGAGTTATAATAGCTACAATAGTGGAACGACTGATAATACCCTCTTATATAAAGCTTACTACTAAGTTTGTAACGCTTTTTGCCAAGTTAAAAAAAAAAAGAAAAGTGCCTTTGTTATTTGCCCTGATCTCCTTTATACCTACGTGACTTTCCCTTGTTATAGTAATAAATTCATTCCATTTGTTTCACACACCCTGGGTATCTTTCTTCTTTATTTATTTCCTTAATCTTCTTGCCGTAACCGTCAAACGCTTCCCAGAGAGAGAGAGAGAGAGAGAGAGATTTTGTTGTAAAGGTAGAGTCCTTGCTAAGTCGTGCTCATAAATAATCAACTATCCTCCTTAATGCGCGGCAAGTCACAGCGAAGTAAGAGGGGCAGAGAGGGAGGGGCCAGGGAGGGAAGGGAATGTGGTTGGGGAGACGAGTGATGGTGCTGGGGTGGAGTGAGGTAGGGAGGGAAAGGAGAGTAGGTGGGGGAGGGAAAATGAAATACGAAGTGGTGGTCATATTACATGTCTATTTTCTTTCATTCAGGGCATGATATAAAGGAGTTAATATTTGGTAGATAATGCTGCAGTGCACCTTGTATAGCACCGTCAGGTAAGTTTTAGATAGGTGGTGATATCAAGGGCTGGCTCGTGAGGGCGCGTTCACACATGTGTTCAAACAAGTGTTGGCAACATATAAGCAACACTGTAACGAACAAACTGCAAACATGTTTGGAACAGCAGCGTCCAGATCATGTTCGCAACACCATGATGAAGTCTCAGCTGCCTCGAATGGGCACACTTATCCCATCACCTCTGCTGCCAGTGTTCGAAGCTACACTGAAACATGTTTTCATACATCTGTCCAAATACTGCTGTAAACATGTTGCTGAACATATTGCCAGCTGTGTTGCCAATAAATGTTTGAAGACACGTGTGGATGAGCCCTGATAAAAATATTCTGACATAACAGATCAAACATTAGTGCAGAGTGTTTATCCATGTATTTTGACTTCGGACGCAGAATGGAATCTTGATGGCTTTGACTTCCATAATGTTTCTATAAGAAACGTCCCCTACCCTTGCATGTAATTTATGTTGGAACTAAATATTTTATGCAACCTTCGACATGCCTGTGTCCACAGTAGATATGATAATCATCTCGGTATACTGTACACACCCACTACTCACCATCATGTATACTGTTTTATGGGATATCTATATGAAAAGGCAATTTCAAATAATTGCGCAGAAACCATAAATGAATTTGATGTCTGTGCACATGGATGGATGTAATTACGATATCTCTCATAATCTGTCGCTAGGACTCCATGCCGGTACGGGTCTGAATGGCCGTCCAGCAACCCCAACACTGTCTCATCACCTCGGAATGATATTTTCCTCGAACAAAAAACAGGTACTTACAAACTGGTGGACAAGGCAATAGTGTGTTGTGCTGGAAACTTCTGGCTCTGCCCCAATGTTTGATCTGTCATGTCAGTATATTTCTCTCACAAGCCAGCCCTAGATATCACCTCCTATCTAAAGCTTGTTATCTGACGCCACTATACTGTACAATGTGAAATGCAGCATTATCTACCGAATATTAACTCCTTTATATCATGCCCTGCATGAAAGAAAATCGACAAATTATGTGACCACCACTTTGCATTTCATTCTCCCTCCCCTACCTATACCCTCCCTCCCCTCCCTCACTCCACTCCACCACCATCACTCACCCCCCACCCACATCCTCTTCCCTCTCTGGCCCCTCCATCTCACTCCCTCTTACTCCACTATGACTTGCCCCGCATAAAAGAGCCGGTCTGTGGCAAGGGTTACCGGTGGATAGGTGAATATTTATGACCACTACTTTACAACAAAAAATGGTGGTGGAGCTTGCCACATACCTTCTTTAGCAAATACTGTTATATACAGTCAGTGGTTCTAATTCACGGGTGTAGCCACCCATCCTGCAGCAATTATTAGCTAGAGAGAGAGAGAGAGAGAGAGAGAGAGAGAGAGAGAGAATGAATGAAGGAAGGAAGGAAGGAAGGAAAATGTGGCATGGCGGAGCAACAGCAGAGGTCATATGATGCCAAACAGAAATATCAGAAGTCAAAATATATAAGAAAAAACTATAAAAAGCAAAGAGAAAAATGATGCATAAAACAAACCAACAGTATAAAGAAACAACCAAAACTAATAACATGGTGGAAAGACAGTGGTTAAAACTAGAACATTATCATTAAAAAACAAACTAAAATATGGTAAAGCATTACAGCTTGGGCAGAAGGCCAGAACTCAACACAAAGGAGAAGGTGCCTTAGCACCGAGGAGAAGAGGTACAATCCATTGCTGGCTCGGCACCAGAAAGGTACCGCCGAAGAAGGTCCCCAAGACTGGGACATTCAACAAGGAGATGCTGCAGAGTCAAAGGAACCAGACAGTCATCACAACAGGGAGGGGGCGCCCTCTCCATTAAAAAACAAAACATGAGTCAGCCTAGTGTGGCCAATCCGGAGATGGGCCAAAACTGTTTCCCACAGTCAGGACAGTCTCACATACCCCCCATCGGGTAGGTTCTGACGAATGCTGCGGAGTTTGTCCGCCCCTGCTGCACCCCACCTTTTTTGCCAGCAGAAATGGACAGCCTCCACAGTTGCTGCATATAATCCTCGGATGGGACACGGGAATGAGGAGAGTCAGCACATTCATTGTCCACGACCCCCACATGTGCAGGGACCCAAAACAGTTGTACAGAGTATCCTTGCTTGCATAATAAGAAGAGCCATTCCAAGGCAGAGAAGACCAGGGGATGTGATGGGAAGCCATTAGACAAAGCTTGTAGGGCACTGGCTGAGTCACTAAAAATGGTAAAAGAAACTGGAAGTTAACAGAAAATCAATTCAACTGCGACTAAAGTGCCAGTAAGTTCAGCAGTAAAAACAAATGCAGAAGGAGGAAGACTCCCACCACGGCTAAAATCACGAATAATGACAACAAAGTCTGTTCCTACGAGGGATTTAGAACCATCAGTATATACAGGGATCGAGTCACTGTGAGCAGAGGCATGTTCTAAAAAACAAGACAAGCCTGTGAGGAAAGAGAGACATTCCTCTCAGGGAGGTAGTCACATGGCTGTACCTCTGGGAGAAGCCAGTGAGCCACTCGTGGGACACGCATAGGGCAAACGGGGGAGGACTGGACACGCAACTCCCCCATGGCAACCCTCACTCTGTATCCAAACGGGTGTGGATAGTGAGGGTGGGCGTCATAAAAGGGGAGAAGAGTGACCTCAGAGACAGCCTTACAGCTCAGTGAGGCCGAAAGATGACGAAGGCAGTGCCAATACTGCACCATCAAGGACTGCCAGCGGAGATCCAGTGGTGGTTTGTCCCCATCAACCAACAGACTTTCAATTGGGGACGACATGAAAGCCCCAGTTGACAGACGAATCCAAGCGTGATGGACTGAATTTAGTGGCCTCAGTCGTGCCTCTGTGGCAGAAGTGTATACCACACACCCAGAATTTGCACCTTACTAAGGTACGATAAAGTCTCAGCAAACACACATGGTGACGTCAATTTCCCACACTCTGGTAGCTGTGGTAAGTAAATGAATAGCGATGAGTAACCTGAGTGAGGAAAGGTGAGTAAGACGAGTTGTAAATGTTGAATATGAATTATGCTGCCGAAGTCTTTGAGCTTGTGCACTCCTGCTGTCAGCTTAATGAAGGCAGAGGGTGGTTGGAGAGGGTGGGGGTCTGGTGGTAATTGCTGTGTTCTTGCTTTTCGTTTGCTTGTTGTGTAGCAATCGTTGATAGATGTAGGTCGTTGGTTTGTCATAGAAATTAAAGTTATGAGGTGTCGTGGGGCTATAATTGTAGTGTTGTTTGACTTTATATCTTCATAATGTAGACCCAACTGTGGACTCATAAACTCATAAATTCGTAGAGCTTGTTTTCCCTCACTCGTAACTCGTAAATTTTATGGTTTGATTGTAGAAATAATGGTTTTTAGGCGTAGGCTGTTGGTACTGCCACCAACCATACATGTGACTCTTTGGTCTTGTAATATGTAAATCTTGAGATCTGGTTAAAGTTATTGTGCTAGTCGAAGGCAGGAGAAGTTAAAGATGAATACAGGGAGTTAATCTTGAGTTACTACCTTCAAGGAAAGTCTAAGCTGAGCTGTGTATGTATTACGCAGGAACGTAATTTACCAAGTTTTGTCGGATCCCTCTTCTTATTTCCTCTCTCTGCAACCTTTTGCTTCTATGGCTAGCCCCTTTCTGATTCTCTACGCCTTCCTGGCTTCTCTAGGAGGCCTTTGTGTTACGTGTATAACCCATAGGTATGGGTTTTAGAAGATTGTGTGTGTCTGCGTGTATGTAGCATTTCCGGTGCACTTCTAGCATTCTTTCCCTAAATTCTTGCAAGCTCATTTCCCATTCTCACACCTTGCCTGGTGCTCTGTCTATCTATCTGTTTATCTATCCATCATGCTGTCTATTATGATTTGTATTTATAATATGGTGTCCTGACACAGGATGGTCCTGTCAGTGCTTCAAAACAAGTGAGATAGGGTCTATAGGAAAGACAGGGCAGGAAGGCATGATAGTCGTAATGAAAGGATATGAGGTACCCACGTCAGTTTCCTGTCAAAGACAACTCCAAGAAACATTGTCTAGTCCACACATGGCACCCTGTGGCCACATAACGAGGTCTGGGTCGGGGTGAACTCCTCTTAAGTGGCAGAAATGCAAGACCACCGTCTTTGTTGCAGAGAAACGAAAGCCATGCATGGTGGCACACCGAGAGACCATGTCAAGAGCGAGCTGCATGTGACGTTCAGCCACAGATATGCAGGAAGCAGCATACCATAGAGCCAAATCATCGACATATACCATCCAATGCTATAGCAAAAAGGGTCACACTGAGAACACTTCCTTGAGGTATCCCTTCCCCCTGAGAGTACGAAGGAGACAGGGTGACACCAACCCTAACCCTGAATGAACGGGTACGCAGAAATTTTAATATAAATAGGGGTAGCCTCCCACATAAACCAAGAGAATGGAGCTGTTGGAAGATACTAAATCGCCATGTAGTATCATATGATTTCTCTAGGTCAAAGAAAATGCACACCAGATGTTGCTGTCTAGCAAAAGCATCACATGCTGCAGCCTCAAGATGGATAAGTGCATCTGTTGTTAACCCGTCACATCCTGGCCGATTTCGCACCTCAGATACCCCCCAATCCCAAGCTATTTTGGATTTTTTTTTTTTTTTTTTGGCTAAATCCTCTACTTTGGGTGAGAAACATCGAAAATTCATATTGAAATCGCTCGCCTGAGGTTTAAAAAACTCGATACAGGGAGCAGTACCTCATTACCTTACTGGGTTTTCTATCAGGCTGGCTCCAAAGAAAACGAGTTCTATGGCAGGGTAACTATTTTATCCACTCATAAACGGTATTTATTTATTTATTTGGTACGAATTTATATGTAGTATGAGAGTATATTGGTTTTCAAACAGTAACATAGGCATTATACGCATTGTTTCACTCACTAACTCATCGACATACCTGACCTTTTTTGGCGACATTACCTGATCATCATTTCTGACTGTTTCTTCCTCTAATGCTATGTAAACTTTGTCCTCCACATTGTCATGGATTGGGGAATCACTCTGGCCCTGAATGTCTTTATTGGCTAGGTCACTGGTAACATGTGAATTGCTGAGACAATGGCATGTGGGTGGGGGGAAGGCTATGCGGTGTACGGCATTGTCCCTGCCTCGCATCTTGTAGAGGAATAGAGGAAGGTGTCCCGTGTATATGTACGAAAAATCATGCGCGAAAATTGAAAATTGTGCAAATTATGAACCTTTCAATTGCGCGATGTACCAGTACGTCGGCGGGACTAGCTGTGACAAAACATTGTGGCGTGCCCATACGTCAATGGGATGCCTCGGGTTAAGTGACATTTTCAAAAACCAGATTGACACTGAGAGAAACATTAATTCCTTTCCAGGTAATACATTAGGTGCGTGTTGATACTTTGCTCAAATAATTTGCACAAGCAGGATGTTAAGGCAATTGGCCGATACTCCAGGGAACTGAAACCTACCTTCCCTGGCTTTTGGAATGGCAGGGCAATAGCCTGACGCCGAGAGGTGGGAAGAGAATATTCCCTCCAGATTCTGTTAAAAAAGGCTGAGGAGAAAAGATAGTGCATCATCATCCAGGTGTCGAATCATTGCATAGGGAATATCATATGGCATTGGTGAGATGTCATGACAAAGGGAAAGGGCAGACTGGAGTTCGCGATGTGAGAAATCGAGGTTGTAGTACTCCATATTCCCTTAACGGAAGTCCAGCACCCTTGCCTCCTCTATCTCCCGTTGTCTGGTAAAAATCGGTGAGCTAGTATCTCTCTGACTCACTGCCACAAAGGCAGATGCAAAAATATCGGTCACAGCTGCAGGGTCACCAACAGGCTCAGCATAGGGGAGGCGGTGGCTGAATCGGTAGAGAGGCAGCCTGCAGTCCTGATGGACCCAGGTTCGAATCTCAGCTGGGGCAGGGAACAGTTTAAGGATTTGAATTTCATAAAAGCAGACTTTCTTGATCTACTACATGACCCGCCGACATGTCATAAAAGTACCCCCACTAATACCAATACACCAGTCCTGTATGAGACAGCCCTAGCATGTATTCAATATGGACGGTGGGTGTTAGCGCCGAAGTGGTGACATGTATAGAGGTGTATGTATGTAGGAGGACTACTGGGCCTTGAGAGCAGACTGTGAAGCCTATGCCCAGAGTCAGACACACACACACACACACACACACACACACACACACACACACACACGCACAAAATGCCTTGAGTGAATTTTCCTGAGATCTTTCGCAACCTCATCCACACCTGAGACACTGACGTCTTTGAGTTTACAGATGACACATAAGCCATCCAAGATTCCCTTCTAGCTTGTTTTAGTACCTGTCAAGCCGTAGCCTGCACCCTTCTGAAATGAACAAGATAATGCTCTCTCCTGCATCTTCGATAGGGGGAGAATGCTAACTTCTTATTACATATAGCAATACTGCAATCCTTATTCCACCATGGGACAGGCAGATAGCGATACATGCCAGAGGTTTTAGGAACAGCCTCAAGGCCAGCAGAATGCAGAATGGAGGTAAAGAACAGAACAGCCTCACCAATATGTGGAAAGTCTTCAACTGAGACATCAAAAGAAATCAAAGAAGAGAAAAAGGACCAGTCCGCCTTATCCAATCTCCAGCTTGGTAGATGGGAACAGGGACTAGATACTGCGGCAGTAAGGAGGATGTGAAAATGATCACTTCCATGAAGATCTTCCTTAACCTCCCAGGTAAAATCTAGGATACAGTCAGGAGCGCAGAGAGAGAGGTCAATTGCTGTAAATGAACCCGTTTGGTGGTGAAAATATGTAAATGCCCCTGTATTGAAAATGTCAAGATCCTCCCCCTGGATGACAACAAACTCCCACGCTGGTTAATAAGACAGTCACCCCACAAAGTGTGACGACCATTAAAGTCCCCCAAAAGAAGAAAGGGCTTAGGTAACTGATCAAGGTCCTGAAGTTCCACCCTTCCGATTGCTGTGTTGTGTGGTAAATAAATGGAACAAACTGTATACCAACGGTGGGCATACAACCGCACAGCAACACACTGAAAGTCAGACTGAAGGCAAACTGGCCGACGAGGGATGTCAGCCCCCCATCATAACAGCATTACCTCCAACAGGACCCTGGGTTGGCACTGAATAAAAATCATTGTATCCAGGTGGTGCACGAGGAGTGGCAAACCCTACAAGAGTTTCCCTGAGAAACACGCACAAAGAGGAGTAATTCAGGAGGGTCCGCAGCTCCTATCAATTACCATGCAGCCCTCGGCAATTCCACTGTAGTATACTGGCTGAGAATTCCATAGTATCCACAGCAAAGGAAGAATCAGTTTAAGGGGCTAGAAGACCTTGGCCCCCGATAAGCAACCAGATTTAAATTGCTGCTTAGAACTGCCCTTAGAAAAGGACTGCTTGGCACCGGTATGGTGTACAATGTGCCGTCCGGTTGAATATAACCTATAGGAAGAAGATGAGGACTGGACAATGGTCTTCTTCTGTGGCGGTCCAAGAGATGGCTTGGCAGGGGCACTGCAAGCGGCCCTAACCGAAATAGAGCAGGCAGTGCCACCACGAGAAGAAGCATGATCGGCAGCACATCCCACAGTACTGGAGCCCTGAGAGGGCAAAGCCTCATGCAGCTGAGCAGGAGCATTGACAACCTGGGTACCACCACTGTCTGGTGGTGGATGGGTTGTCAGCAAAACACCATCATCAGCCTGCACTTGCCCCGACCCCTGACCATCCTGAGCTGGAGGAGTAGTGGGCTTCACTGCAGAGATTTTTGGTAGCAGTGTTTCGATCTCCGAGCACTCTGAGGAGTCATAGCAAGGCTTACCATGCACAGGTGGGACATTGGGAGTTTTGGTTGTGTCAAAGCAAAGCGTAGCATTGACACGGGCATTTCCCGCAGGAGGAACCTGGAAGGGGGAGGCCCTCCCAGGTGCAGGACACGCCACCCCAGAGGGGACACCCCTAGAGACAGGAGGCGCCTTCCCAGAGGAAGCACAGCTGCTCACAAGCTGCACTCCCTCAGTGGAACCCCTCAGCCGAGAATGCCGGGAAGTAGAACCCCGAGAGTTTGATGGAGCATTGTGTGATGGAAGGGACACCTGCCGGGTAGCTTTAGGGCAAGACAAGGCAGCAGCAAGGGTAACCCCAGAGTGAATGAACCTCTTCCTTACCCTGGCCTTTCCCTTAGGAAAGGAAATTTTCTTCTTCTTTCAGACAGAAATAATCTCGTACTAAACCTTGTGTACATCACAATCCCTTGAGGAGGCCACATGCACTCCTCCAAAGTTCAAACATTTAGAGGGTTGAGAAAAATCAACTATACCATTAGGAGCTGCACCACAATTTCCACAGATCTCAAGAAGGCCAGAAGCTTCCCGCCTGCAAGAACAGCGAACATGACCAAACCTTTGACAGTAATAGCACGTTCTAGGTCGGGGAACATAAGGTTTAACCTTAACCCGCGCCGTCCCGAGGACGTACTTCCACGTCCTCACGTTTTGTCACAGCTAATCCCGAGGACGTACTTCAACGTCCTGCAATTGCAAGGTTCATAATTTCCACAATTTTCAATTTTCGTGAGTCATTTTTGGTACGTATACACGGGACACCTGCCTCAACAAGATGCCAGGCAGAGACAATGCCTTACCCAGCATGACCTCCTCCCCCCCCCCCTGCATGCCCTTTTCTCAGCAATTCACCTGTTATCAATGACCTGGCCAGTATAGCCATGTCATGCCACGGTACGAAATTCAGGGCCAGAGTGATTCCCCAATCAATGACAATGTGGAGGACAAACTTTACATAGCATTAGAGGAAGAAACAGTTAGAAATGATGATCAGGTAATGTGGCAAAAAAAGGTCAGGTATTAGTGAGTGAAACAATGCTTATAATGCCTATATTACTGCTTGAAAACCAATATACTTTTGTACTACATGTAAATTCGTAACAGTAAATAAATAAATACCGTTTATGAGTGGTGTGAAATAGTTATCCTCCCATAGAACTCGTTTTCTTTGGTGCCAGCCTGATAGAAAACCCAGTAAAGTAAGGAGGCTCTCCTACCTGTAATGAGTATTTTAAACCTCAGGTGAGCGATTTCTCTATGAATTTTCGATGTTTCTCACCAAAAGCGAAAGTTTTAGCAAAAAAAAAAAAGGTCGAAAATTGCCCGGGATTGGGGGGTACCAGTGGTCGAAAAGTGGCCGGGACGGGGCGGGTTAAGCTTCCATCACGCAGCAGTGACAACCTCCGGCAAAGTAAGGCGATCAAACCTGAAGATAAGAGTGGGTGTGGGGGATTAAACCCTATCAACTTTTTTCATAACTCTCTGTACTGCTACAACTCCCTGAGGAGCCAGTCCCATCAAGAGGGAAGAATCAGAATAAGAGACCAAGTCACGAGAGTACACTACCCCACATGACTGATTAGGACCAAGTGACGATAGGCAGATACTGGATAACTGGCAACCATAGTAAGAGACTGGATGCGTGAACTCTGCTCTTCATTCCTGGCTTCTAGCAACAGAGAACCATCACCCTGCAAGGAGACCTGGGGGGTAAATCCACATGCTATATCTAGACCATTGTGAATCTGAAAACAGTTCAGGTTCCGGAAGGAAGTATCATCATCTGTTTTGAGTACTATGTACTTTGTAAAAGAGTGTTTCACAAAGACACCAGGTAACAGCTCGATAGAAACGACATCTGAATTTGCAGTTTTAGCAGACGATCTTGAGGGTACAGGGTTGACGGGCAGAGAGTGACCAGGTGATGCCGATTCGTGCGGCTGGTCACTGACCACATGATTGGTCGTAGAAGTGTTTAATGTATCCATATGTACATTAGGAGATATAAAATGGCACCAGGAGCCAAGGGAAACCTCCTACCATGGAGTGAGGGGACCGAGTGTGGTCTGATGGGAGTGGGGTACCTCGTCCCCAGAGGGTGACCCAAAAAGGACACCCTGTGATGCGAAAGTTCACTCCCACCAGTGCAAAGACCCTCTTCCTCAACACCCCCCAGCCCAGATACTCAACCAACCAACTCAGGACAGCACCAAGGTGACCACTCTTGAGGGCGGCACCGATGACCCATACGGGTAACCTACATTTCGGCAGTGCTTAGTCAGACCCCTCACTCAAAACCCTACCCGCATGGGAGACCCTGCCAGATGTCGTTATATCCACGGGCAGGCTTGTGGGATCACTGGGCCATGCAAGCCCCCCCACCGTAACATGGTGGCTGCCCGGGGGGGGGGAGACTAGGGGGAGGGAAGAAGTAAACACCTAGTGCAAGGCAACGAGTATCCTATGGACGTGCCCCCCCCCAAAAAAAAAAGAATAAATATTAAAAATAGCATTAAAAATGGAGAGAGAGAGAGAGAGAGAGAGAGAGAGAGAGAGAGAGAGAGAGAGAGAGAGAGAGAGAGAGAGAGACAGACAGACAGACAGACAGAGGAGTTGCCATCGACATGAAGATGTATTTCATTCGTCACGGCAAGCACTCTTTGCTTATTAATAGTAATAAAAGCATACATATCATTGTCTTGTTTAACAGAAGATTAAATATATTTTTTGTGTAAATAATGAACAGCTGAGTATTTTATTCCCAGGAACACAAGAGGAAAGTATTCTATCTATCTATCTATTGCCAGACCCCTTAGTCCCGTAAGGGGTGGCCACAAACAAATCGCCTCCATGTTACCCTGTCCCCCGCCATTTCACTGCCCTGCTCCCAGCTCACACCTGCCTCTCTCATATACCTCTCCACTCCATTCCTCTGTGTCATCCTTGGCCTCCCTCTCCCTCTCCCTCCCTCCACCTCACTCACATACACTCCCCTCATCAGTCTATCGCTCTCCATCCTCTCCACATGGCCAAACCATTTCATTGTATTTCTCTTAACGCTTTCTATAACATCCACATCCACACCACAATGTTCCTTCACTTCCTCATTTATCGTCTGTCGCCATGTGACTCCACATGCTCCTCTCAAATAACGCTTTTCCACTGCTCTCACTCTTGTCTTGTGTCCCTCCAACAAGGTTCAAGCTTCACTTCCATACATTAGAGTTGGCATCACAGTACTGTCATGCATTGACTTTTTTACTTCCAAGCTCACTTCCCTGTTTCTTATCACTGCTTTAAAAAAAACAGCAACCTTTCTTCCATCCTGCACCTTTTCAAGCACTTCACCCTCTAAACTTCTATCGTTACTCATTACACTACTCAGGTAATTAAAAGCACTCTTATTTTCCATTTCCTCCTCATGCAACCTCGCTGTATATTCAGTGACTTCATTTCTCCTGATGACAATAACAATGGGAGGCGGTGGCTCACTCGGTAGAGAGGTGGCCTGCAGTCCAACCGTACCCAGGTTCAAATCCATGCTGGGGCAGGGAACAGTTTGTGGATTTAAGTTTGATAAAATCAGACTTTACTGATCTACCATAAGACCCACCGACATGTCGTAAAAATACCCCCGCTAATACCAATACACCCATCCTGTATGAGACAGCCCTAGCATGTATTCAATATGGATGGTGGGTGTTAGCACTGAAGTGGTGACATTTAGAGGCGTATTGTATGAAGGAGAGCTACTGGGCCTTGAGAGCAGGCTGTGAAGCCTATGCCCAGAGTTGGACACATAAAAAAGAAAAATATACATTCATCTTTAGATTCTGTTTCTTACTCTCCCAAACTCATTCCCCAAGCCTTGCAGTTCCACTTCGTCTTCACATAACACCACAGTTTCATCTGCAAACAACAGCAGAGGGAGTTTCCAAACACTGTCCTCTCTCACTCTGGCTGCTCCAACATCCACTGTCCTATATTGTATCTCTTTTATAACCCCAACCATATACCGATTGAACAACCATGGAGACATGACACATCCGTGTTTCAGTTCAACCTTCATAGAGAAATATTCACTCAGTTTACTGTCCACACACTGCAGCCCTAGCACCCTCATACATTACTCTTCAGGGTATTCAGCAACTTTCCATTTACTCCATATATTCTTAATAGGAAAGTATTTAACCCCTCTGTGGCCGCCGGCGTTGAATGACGTTTAGCCGATAAATGGCCGCCGCCGTCGTTTGAGTATGGCCTATAAAAAAATGTCAAAACTTTTTGAGAAGTGAACAAACTTTCTGAACCTCTTCAGACCGACCTACTCTAGACTCCCATACACCCACACGTCAGTATACCACGTACTTCCTTGATGAGTGGACGTCCGAGTTCCGCCTCTCTCACTGTCCCTACCCCCACCCAGCACCACCCTCTCTGGCACAGTAAGCCACTCACCAGCCCCGAGATCAGGTCCGAGCTCTTTCCCCGTGGGGGGGGGGGAATGTGACGAGGACAAAATTGGGTTTGACCTGGAGGCAGGGAGTGAGGTAAGGAGTAGTGAGTGATGATGAATGATATCACTCTCCCACTACTGAGGATGACGACTGCTATATCTCCTCGCAGATTATGAGAAGCCACCACCACCTTGCCTTATAGCAAGTACAGGTAGTGAAGCAGCTCTTCACCGAGGGAAAGGTGGGGGAGGAAGGGAAGCCTGGAGTGCAGGTGCACTCAGCCCGCCTCGCCTCGCCACATCACGCATTCACAACCTCACCACCCCGCACAGTCTCTTGCTCCACCTCACCACTTCCTACCACTTCACGGGCCACTTCACCCCCCCCCACCTCCCATGCTACTCCTTCACCCACCACCACCTCCAGGACCAACTCACCACCCACCACTTCTCTATTTTACGAAGTAAGTTATAGAAGTGTAAGATAGTGGTACTGTGTAAAGTAGATTATATTTTGTATGTGACTTTTGTATAAAGACTGTGTCTCCAAACAATGATTTATCTCTATTGATTTTTGACTTGCTAGGGGAGGGCAGAGATGGGTAAAAGTTCTCCTGCACTGACTCCTTTCATTGCATCATGCACTTGAGATGGGTAATTATTCTTGTTTTTTTTTTCTCAGATGCCAGCCCCTATCTGTATCCTTATATGCTTATTAGTCTTTTTGCCCTAGATAGTGATAATCATTGCAGGTTCTGTTTGTAATGTAAGTGAACAGGCATAGGGTATGGAAAATACTGTCTTACAAGGCAACAGCGTGATGTGCCGATTTTATTGTACTTTGACTGTGTGAAGTTAGCCCCAACAAACATCTAGCTCCTTCCACCCTACCCTGCCAGCCTTGCCAGTATTAACCCGCCCCATCCCGCCATTTTCTGGGCAGTGGTACGTCCCAGTCCCGACATTTTTGGACCTTTTTTTTTTTTTTGGCTCAAACATCCACGTTTGGTGAGAAACATCGAAATTCATAGAGAAATCGCTCACCTGAGGTTTAAAATACTCGATCTAGGTAAGAGTACCTCCTTACCTGACTGGGTTTTCTAACAGGCTGGCACCAAAGAAAACGAGTTCTATGGGAGGGTAACTATTTTATCCACTCGTAAACAGTATTTATTTATTTACTTGATACGAATTTATATGTAGTACAAGAGTATATTGGTTTTCAAACAGTAATATAGGCATTATAAGCATTGTTTCACTCACTAACTCATCGCCATTCATGGCCTTTTTTCCCACATTACCTGATCATCATTTTTGACTGTTTCTTCCTCTAATGCTATGTAAACTTTGTCCTCCACATTGTCATCGATTGGGGAATCACTCTGGCCCTGAATGGCTTTATTGGCCAGGTCACTGGTAACAGGTGAATTGCCGAGACAATGTCGTGCAGGGGGGAGGGAGAGGTTATGCGGTGTAAAGCATTGTCCCTGCTTGGCATCTTGTAGAGGAATAGAGGAAGGTGTCCCGTGTATATGTGTCAAAAATCACTCGGGATATCACTCGCGAAAATTGAAAATTGTGCAAATTAGGGACCTTGCAATGTTGCCGTGTTAATTCACGTCTCCAGGATATGAGTGCACATCATGTGAGGACGTGAATTCACCTCTCCGGGAAGCGGCGGGTTAATGTATGTCCTTGTATTGTTATCCAGGTATTTTTTTCCTGTTTATGACTCTGAACTACTCACATTCATTGCAGAATCACGTAGAAAGTAGTATAATTGTGCGTAGGACGTGAGTATGATATCGCACACAGTTACCGTGCAATACTCTTAGTTTATCGTATCGTGACCATTAAAGTGTTGGGAAACATCCAGCTTTACCCTTTTTCCTTACTCAGGCAGAAAATATCATACTTTCCCACACTCACGACAGACAGACAGCAACATATATTGCGACAATAACAATGTAAAATGATAGAGAAAGGTGAACATATTATTATGGGAAAAATACGTTTTTCCCCATCTGTAAACGTATTTATTTCTACTTGTATCTCTATTCGTAATACTTACACTTATTCGTAGTTGTGAAACTGAGTTACGATTCTATTTTTAGCCAAGCATGTGGTGTGAGAGCGGCAAACTGCGACTCCACTCCTCTATTCCTAATCGGATCTGACAAGATGCTAGTCCACCTGACCATCCACTTTCATCCCCGTGGGAGAGCCTAGCCTCAGGGGACGGGCAAATTTCTCATTTAAGACTGAAACTTCGACCCTTACACTCCCTTTTCCAAGCATGGGCACAACGATAACGCAAAAAATAACTCGAACCTACCAGAAACATATTTATTATCAAAAAGGTGAAAAAATATTCATAATAATTTTCTTTTGAGACAATGTTAACATATTATGTACTGAAATTATTTGATATCATCATATCTAATATATGCACAACATTTCAGCACCATTCACATTGTTTTGGGGGATAAAAAAAAAATTATAACAAGACGTGCAACGTTGCAGCGCAGTAGCACCTCATGGTGTCGGATAACGGTTGCCGATATTTCTGCAACTTTTGCGCTCCAGTGCAAGCCACAGAATGGGTCTAGGGAGCTGGGATTTGCACTGTTAGGTGCATCTGAACGTCCTCTTCATTATGGCGACGAAAAACCATTGAATTTTCTAAACTTCAGAAAATGGCCTGGGGCGCACGTAAAATTCAAGACCCACGCCCACAGAGGGGTTAAAGAAATATATATATATATATATATATATATATATATATATATATATATATATATTACTGATCATTTGGCATCTATTGCAATGTCATCATCAGCGGCCAGTCAGCAGCTGTGAATCAAACTCACCCTACTCGCCTCATACGTCTCAGTTGCAAAGGTCAGTCAAATAAGGTAAAATGAATTTTGATGTAATATAGAAGTGTATCGTATGTCTAGGTGACATGGGATGGAATAGAGCAGCCAATCAGGATCACCATTACAAGTGATTAAGTTCATTAATAGAAATCTACGATTTACCACGGCAAGTTGGCAGGGATCACCAAGAGCTTCTTGACGTGTAGGAAGTTCATATGTCTGAGGGAGTACATGGTCTTTCTGGAGCAGAAATACTGAACTAGAACAAATAGGATTCAAGTGTTTGCGTTTTTGGCCCGGGAACGCCGGTTACCCCTGCTTATATATCTGTTTGTTCATGAATTACTCCCTCAATTTTCATTTTACCTGGCCATAACCTACATATTAGGAATCCTTATGACCCAAGGAAGGTTTTAGGGGTCAAAATTCAGATCTGGATCATTTGAGGTCACCAGTTGAATGTTTGCCTTTTTGGCCCCTGCAACGCCGGGTACCTCTGCAGCCCAACTTTGGGCATGGAGACTCGCAAGACCTCTACTTTGGACATACGCTATGTAAGGACTCCGAGGTCATTTGAGGTCACCGGTCGGAGGTCATTTTATGTCACCGGTGATAGCAAACAAGTACACACAAATACAGTGCATTAGTCTGTCAAAGCTGAAATAGAATACTCCTGGACCTCTTATAATCCCAGAGCAAAAGCATGAGATGTAATGGTCTTTCTGGAGTAGAAAAAAGGATTGAACTAGAACAAATAGGATTGGTGTGTTTGTCTTTTTTATCTTATGACACAAGGAAGGTTTTAAGACCAAAAAGACCGATGGTTTGAAGGAGGGGGTTAGTGTAGTACGAGTCAGATTAATAACGAGCGAGAGAGAGAGAGGGTAAAGGACAGGAGGAGGAAGATAAATAAGGAGGGGGAGTGGGAACGCCGGGTATCCCTGCAAGTATATACGAGTATATATATATATATATATATATATATATATATATATATACAGGCTATAGAGAGAGAGAGACAGACAGAGAATCTCTTGCAGGAGGCCAAAGCGCTCAACACGAGTACTGAAGACTGGATGGGAAAACCAAATATAAATGAAGAAACACAAGTTACTCTGAAATGCATTTGCTTCATTCTCTTTTCATATATTATACTGTATATTGCACGTGTTGCTTGGTGCAGTGAACCGGCTGACAATGTTTCCTATGGTGATTTGACATTATTATTTATGAGTATTTAAAACCCATTAGCGCTGTTTCAATATTGGCTCAAGAGTGCTCAGAATAAGTGGATAATTCTTTCTCTATCTCTCTAGGTTCCTGAATCAGAACAGTAGAATTCCATTTCAGGAAAGCCATTCAAGTTCACAAGTGATGGAGCACGATTATTTCTTCTTTCATTGATGCTGGCATGTCCACACCTCCACATGTAGGGTACGATGGTTCAGTTACTACCCGAATGAGAAGGTTGACATTTTGCCTCATGTAAGCAATCTGTTGAAATGCTTATTGTGCCCCATTCTTCCAGTCCTTAGGTAAACCATTCAAATTTTGCATTTAGGTCTGTCCTAGTGATATCCATTTAACTTGTTAACTGGAATAAAAGGACTGTATTATGTTTCTCACAACACAAATACCCTTTATTTTCTACTTTGACGTTCACAAATCATTTGTTTTAATTGCTATTTGCACCTGAGAATTTTCTGGTAAGCGAGATTTTGTTGTTGTTTACAAAACATCTTGTAATATATCATAATATAAGAACATATGCATTATTCCCCTGTCTCCGGCAGGTGGGCAGCAGCATGTGGCTCTGGCCATGGACGTGAGAGAGAGGAGGAGTGTGGAGGAAGCAGTGAAGTCAGCTCAGGACCAGTGTGGCGCCCCACCCTCACTGTTAGTCAACTGTGCCGGTGTGTACATCATCGCTTCCCTCTTAGAGACTGATGATGACACCTGGCATAAGATTATTGATGTCAACCTGACGGTCAGTTCCAAGTCTGTTAACCATTTTAGTGAATAAAAGTACATGACGTAAAAGGTAACAGAATATGGCAAAACTATAATGAAATTAATACTGATAAATAGGCAACAATGAATCTAATATAATTATTATCTTGAACTCCACAGGGAATTTTCTTGGTAACCCAGGCATTCACAAGATCACTGCTGGAAAATGGGAAAGATTCCAAGGGAGCAATAGTGAATATTGCAAGTATTGTGGGGAAAACTGGCTTTAGCAGTTCGATTGGATATAGTGCCAGTAAAGGAGGAGTTATTTCACTCACCAAGACGTGTGCTGCGGAATTGGCGAGGTAGCTAAACCATATAGCAATGCAGACAATGAGCTGATCATGGTTTCCATGCACAGTATTTGCTTTAAAGCTTGTAATTATTTTACACACACACACACACACACACACACACACACACACACACACACACACACACACACACACACACACACACAAATATATATATATATATATATATATATATATATATATATACACACACTAAAGTGTAAGTTTCTGAAACTCCTTACCCTTTCAGCAAAGCCATACGTGTAAACTGTGTGCTACCTGCACTGGTTGACACACCAATGGCAGCGAGAACAAGTGAGGAGATGCGAGAGCACATCAGGCGGCTCATACCATTGGGTAGATTTGGCCGCCCTGAAGGTGAGTGGAGGCAGTGAGTTGGTTGGTAGGGCGATGTCGTGAGATGACTAGTGGCTGGATTTGTAAGTTGATAATACTTAATTAGCCGGATGTAGACGTCTTGCACCAGGAGGAAGGGTGGTTGGCAGGGCAAGGTGTCATTTTAGCCCCAGGCATCACCAAGAGATATGTTACAGATTCTTTTCCCCATAGCTCTGCTGTTACACTGACTAAATAATTTCACGTTATACAGATGGACATAAAAATAGTTGGAGAAATGCGATGCGTTTTCAAATATTTTATCTGACCACAACTAACTGATATAAAGCGAATAAAGCCAAATGACTTAGAAATTTCTATGCAAATGTTCATGTTCTTTGACATCTGATATGAATACTGAATCAAATTAATAAAGGCAGGAATTCCATTTAGAGAATTCACGTGAATGCAACGGGATTACTAGATTTACGGTAAAATTTAATGTAAACAAAATGTGGTACAGTACTTTTTTTTTCTGCCAAGACGAAGGAGTGTGATGGCACCAAGTCAGTTGTGAGGAATCCAACAAGTGTTTCTTGTGCATGACCCATATTACCTCTGCAAATCTTTTGCGTTTTATACAGTATTAATATAAGCAGTGATAACACCGTCAAAAAGACAGTACCTGTAAGCAAGGAACTACTACTACAAGAATAACAATGTCAATTTTATTTTGTGTGTTCTGCTATAAGTGTTTACAGTTCTTTCAATCGGTATGACATCTCATCTATCTCTGCTCTACAATCTGTTTATTTGATCACTGATGTCCTATGCCTCACAGGCAATGACACTGATCCTATTTAACACCCACTACAGCACCTTGCAGACCATACAGAACAACGTCCCAGGCATCATTACTGGCTGCACTAAAACCACCCCCACAGCTCACTTACTCTGAAACTGAAGTTCTTCATGTTAGAAAATATTTTGATATGAGATGCACATAGTTCTATGCAGCAGCCTACGCTAACACACAGTACCCATGCCATTATATAACAGAGCCATACAACACAGCCAGGCATATAAAACAATCACGCACAGACATTACCAGACTCTCTTCAGCAACATCCCACCTTCATACATTACGACACATGCAATGAAGACACACCAGCAAAATTTATTCCCAAGCAGGACAATACAACACCTTATTAACAACAGTGTGTTACCCCCTCCTCTCAGAATTCACCAAAAACGGTATCCTAAATTAGACCTGGTTGCGTACAACTAGTTACATTTACGTTAAGACATCACCTAATCCTCTTCAGTTACCAGCTTCGATTCAGGTTGGGTGGAAATAAAGACTACACATGCCATGCTTCTGGAATAGACCCACACAGTATAACACACATAATGGAGCACTGTACATCACATACCACACTAAGATGCAGACACAGGATCAATAGGGTAGAGAATCTGTGTGACGAACCCAAAGGGGCAGTTGCTTACCTGTGGTTGACAAGTCTGCTTGACCAGGCAGACTGGGGTTATGCAGCAACAACAAAAACAACAAAGCATAAAATCTGATGTGCTATGTCCTCATGCAGAAGATTATGTCATGAGATTTAGTATAAGCAAAATGGAGTAACAGGTAAACTAGAAAATTCTGGGTCCTGGTAAGGCTTACTCCTGAATTACTGAGAAGACTGCAGCCAGGGGATAGATTAACAATGTCATGGGATGATGTTCTATATTCAGTGGTGACAGGGGTAATAAGAATAAGCACTCAGAGAGTGCAACACCCGTGCCTTACAAATGGTCTAAAGGAAGCATATTTGACTTGGTGCAGTGACGTAAACCCTTGACTTACTGATTTTAAAATCGAACTTCTTCATTCTTGCCTGACTCTGATGTCCTTTCACTAACACTGATCCGAACTGAATCGAAATTGTTTCAGTTGTTTTTATCTGTGACAGACTTTTCACATTAATCTCTAAATCAAATCTCTTCACATTTGATATACCCCTCAATTCTTCCATTAACTTTGGTCCAAACTGTAATCTGATCTGTCTGAGTCACTGAGTGGAACATTATACCTTGTCCTTTGGCCTTGACTGTTGACTGAATGCTATTAAAACCGGATACTTTTTCCTTGGCTTACCTTCAACACTTCCACCAAATCTGATCTAAATTAGATAAAATGCATTTATGTTGATCTTGCCATCTGATCTTGACCTTTCATCTTTGTGGTCTTTGCAATTGGCTGATTGTTCTCAAAATCCAATTCCTGCATCCTTGCCTTTCCTGTAACCCTTGTAGAAGGTTTGGTGAAAACTCGACAAAAACTGTGTAAGTAGATCTTACAATGAGAAATTTACCTTTGTCCTATTGTTATTTTTTAACCTGCCTCGTCTCGTTGACGTATGGGTACGTTGCAACATTTTGCATTTGCCAGTCCCGATGACGTACTGGTACGTCGTGCAATTGCAAGGTCCCTAACTTGCACAATTTTCAATTTTCGCGCATGATTTTTTGTACGTATACATGGGACACCTTCCTATATTCCTCTACAAGATGCCAAGCAGGGACAATGCTTTACACCGTATAACCTCCCCCTCCCCCCGTTACGCCATTGTCTCAGCAATTCACCTGTTACCAGTGACCTGGCCAGTAAAGACATTCATTGCCAGAGTGATTCCCCAATCGATGACAATGTGGAGGACAGTGTTTACATAGCATTAGAGGAAGAAACAGTCAGAAATAATGATCAGGTAATGTGGCAAAAGAAGGTCAGGTATGGTGATAGGTTAGTGAGTGAAACAATGCTTATAATGCGTATATTATTGTTTGAAAACCAATATACTCTCGTACTGCATATAAATTCATACCAAGTAAATAAATAAATACCGTTTATTAGTGGTGTGAAATAGTTACCCTCCCATAGAACTCGTTTTCTTTGGTGCCAGCCTGTTAGAAAACCCAGTCAGGTAAGGAGGTACTGGTACCTGGATTGAGTATTTTAAACCTCAGGTGAGCGATTTCTCTATGAATTTTCGATGTTTCTCACCAAAAGCGGAGGTTTTAGCCAAAAAAAAAAAAAAATCTAAAATACCTTGGGATTGGGGGGTGTCAGAGGTGCGAAATAGCTTGGGACGTGACGGGTTAAAAAACAGATCAACCTATTGGCTGATCCCCAACCGTTCCTCCAAGCATGATCCAAATCAGATATTTTTGTTTCTTCTCACACAGATATACATGGGTAGAACCATGACAATCCCCAGTGACTTTGAGCTTTGAATGACTGTTCTAAAAAATTCATCCCTCCAATCTTGCCTAACTTCCATCCCTTCCAACATGTTTGTTATAAATCAAACAAAATCTACTGAGGTTAACCTTGCCATGTGACCTTGACCATTGACATGTTGGTCTAAAGGAATTGGTCTACCACTTGACTTATCATCAACCCTTCCACAGAGTTGTTTAAAATCAAATCTAAACCTAGTTACTGTATTTTTTTTACACAGATAAACACAGAGACAGATACACACACACATATACACACGCGTCACGAAAAGCATTGCATCCGCTGAACCATCGTCCCTGAAAGTGTAAAAATCTGTAATGCCATGATCATATAAAATACAGTCATCCAGTCCTTTTCTGTTTCACAAGGATCATGGGGGTTCAGGTCTAGTGTTCACTCCCATCATGTAAGGCAAGGGTGGCCAGCGTCACTGGTCCCTCAGTGCCATCATGTATGCAATGAAACCCTACCACCTCTCAGATGGTAATCCTTGTGAGCCCCATTGTATTGATGCACATTAACCTACTAGATCACCACACTTCCATTTCGCTCTGTGGTTACCACACAAACTATTACATTTCGGGGGCGTTATACATAAAACACTAACTGTGAGCGCCGTATCTGAATTATGGTGCCACTGTTTATTATCGTGATGTCGAGAAGCTGGAACTCTAGCATAGTTTCTCATAACCAGATATTTCTTTTCCGCCCATCACCCTGTTCATAACCTCAGGCTTATCCTTTGGCGGCAGATGACGTAGTGTCTTCATTCAATCCATTGCAGGCGCTGTCAGAAACAACTCTTAGGGATCGGCAGTCATTTACAAAATGATGACAACGCTATCATTAGTCAGTGGTTTGGGCATCCATAGTAAAGACATTTTTGCCTACAAATAGACTTCTCTCCTCAGGTCTTTCATAAAGAAATTCATTATTAACCCGCGGCGTCCCGTCAACGTGAATTAACGTCCACACGTTTTGTCACTGCCAATCCCGTCGACGTACATAAACGCGAATCAATTGCAAGGTCCCTAATTTGCACAATTTTCAATTTTTGCGAGTGATTTTTGGCATGTATACACGGGACACCTTCCTCTACAAGATGCCAGGCAGGGACAGTGCCTTACCCAGCATGACCTCCTCCCCCCCTTGCATGCCCTTTTCTCAGCAATTCACCTGTTATCAGTGACCTGGCCAGTAAAGCCATGTCATGCCACGGTACGAAATTCAGGGCCAGAGTGATTCCCTAATCGATGACAATGTGGAGGACAAACATTAGAGGAAGAAACAGTCAGAAATGATGATCAGGTAATGTGGCAAAAAAAGATCGTGAATGGTGATGAGTTAGTGAGTGAAACAATGCTTATAATGCCTATATTACCGTTTGGAAACCAATATACTCTCGTACTGCATATAAAGTCGTACCAAATAAATAAATAAATACCGTTTATGAGTGGTGTGGAATAGTTATCCTCCCATAGAACTCGTTTTCTTTGCAGCCAGCCTGATAGAAAACCCTGTAAGGTAAGGAGGTACTCCTACCCGGATCGAGTATTTTAAACCTCAGGTGAGTGATTTCTCTATGAATTTTCGATGTTTCTCACCAGAAGCAGAGGTTTGAGCCAAAACAATTTTTTTCCACAAATGGTCGGGATTCAGGGGTCAGTGGTGGAAAAGTGGTCGGGATGGGGCGGGTTAATAAGCATATTGCAACCAAATAAAGTGTACCAAGCAATTATTGTATCATGAGGCCATTGCTGAGTTCCTATTCCCACTGTTAAAAGCACCAGAACTGTGGAAGCACTAATAATAGAATGGGTATTGGCCATCATTTCTTGCTCTGTGTGTCGTGCATTATGTGGTGCCAGTACCACACGGCAAGGAAGATTTGCATGAAGTAGAAATAAATAGTATCGTAAGAGGTATTCATCACTGACTTCCAGAGGACGTAGTGGATCTATGTATCTCATTTCTTGCCTTCTGCCCGGTTGACCATACAAATAAACAGCTCGACGCCCTAATCCCGTAAAGGGTGGCCGCAGACAAAAATCCTCCAGGTCGCTCTGTTACCCACCATTTGACTGCCCTCTCCACAACTTGCTCCCCCCTCCCTCATGTACCTCTCAACTCCATCCCTCCACCTCATCCTCGGTCTTCCCCTCCCTCTCCCTCCCTCCACTTCACCCACATACACCCTGATAGTCAGTCTTTCATTCTCCATTCTCTCCACACGTCACTAACTCAATTTTCTGCACTGAAACATGACTTGGGATATATTTTTGCTTCTAATTCTAGTCCAATGGTTGATAATTTGGTGTTGTTATTCATCCCATCATGGTATGGCAATTTAATTCTGTAACACTTAACAATTTCTCTTCAGATAGCTGTCATGTGTTGTGCCAGACACACCTCTGTAAATTTTAACTGCTTCACATAGATAAGAAAGCAATCAAAGGAAGATGAATAACCTAACCATTCTGGAATGGCAAACATTGGAACTGCGCATGAAATAGTTCTAGGTATCCTCTGTCTCATCAATTCAACAATCCCCCTATGACAGAATACAGAGGTGGCCATGATATACTGACTGGTATTACCAGTTTATGACATGGCCAATGTGTGCTGAAATACTAATATGCATGTCATGGGACAGCAGCCTTCAACCCTCTCACTTCTTTGCATTTTTGCACATATTGGTTCATAGCAGTACTGCTACACAAGAACTGCAACTGATATATCTTCCTTGCTTGAAGTAACTGTCGCGAAGATATATAGGTATCTTTTATACAGCCAAAATGGGACCAGCCTCTGCTCTTCATTTTTAGGTATAACATGTCTACCACAGCTTCTTAATACATAACAGAAACCTTTATGAAGGAATGCTATATGGTAGGCATGTAATTAAAATTAAAAACGAAGGCTACTGATATAATCAAAACGAAAAGAGATAACGTCACTGATCAATCAAACGATGACAATACAAGTCATGTATCTGTCCTCAACTAAGCCAAAGCTTCGACTATCAACAAGCACTTACTGAAGGCAGGCCTTGGGATCTCTGCATTCTCAGAAGGTAAAACAGGAATTACAGTCAAATCAGAAGTGAAAGGAAGTAAAAATGAGAACAGTGTATATGCAGCATACCGTGCAGTCGATGCTCAAAAACGTACGAGTATATAGCGAAACAGTAGTTGAAATGGATACAAAAACGGCAGAACACAAAGCAAATGTCCGGTGTCTGAGAGTGTATATTTTCCAAGTGTTGCACATATATCAGCACAATCATTTGCCCAAGTGGGAAGATGCTACTGTTGTTAAGAAAGATCTGAATAAACAAGTGTGTAAAAATGAAACTAACCATAGGGATGGATACTGTATTTCAGCTTATGTAGGTAAACAGCAGAAATAACACTAATCACGCAATCAGGGATGGGGTAGGATAATGGAATTTTCCTGTAAGTTAGCAATTAGGTTGCGACACTAGAAGGGGGAAGGAATTTCCAGGGGTACAATGTCTTGGCGCTATCATGTTTTGTTTAGAAGGACTTTGATGCATGGTTGTGCAGGGTACGAACATGCTTGTTCTGCTCTTCCACAGCTGTAGAGCTGCTCCATCAGCATACGCTTTAATGTTCTCCTTTAGGATGTTGTCAAGTAAGGTTAGTTAGTACTTATTTTCCTCCCTTCCCTATGTTGCGATACAATACTTGTTTGTATTTATTGCTTGAGATTGCCTATGTTTAGTCACCTCTAGATTGACGCTCTCACTCATCAGTCTTAGCTGCCTTATTCTGGGGATCTTGTCCCTTGCTCATTTTTTCTTTTTTCCTCTTCACCCACGGAGAGGTGGTTATTATGGCGGACCCCCCCTACTGCCTCTTACCCCTTCAGGGGAGGAGGTGGTACTGGCGGACCCCTGACTGTGTCACAGACTGTTTGCCCCCATCAGCTCATACCCCACTTGACAGTTCTGTAAATAATGCATCTTTGTTGTATTGCCTGCCTTCGGTTCATTCACCTGACTAATCTTAACTCTTTCATTATTAACAAGGTGAGTAACTCTTTCATTATTAACAAGGTGAGTTACAGCTGTTCTGGAGATGTGGAACAAGTGAAAAATTTTGCTAGTGGAGACCTGGTTAAGACTCTTACTTCTTCTCTGGTAAAGACTGATGGACTGAATGCATTAAAATCTGGCGGTGCAATTGCCAGGGTCATATGCCGCTGGACAACAAGGTCAAAGACGCAGGAGAATAAAAAGTGCATATTCAAAATAAAGTTAATATGTCTATCTATCTATCTAATAACAGACGCCTTAATCCCATACGGGATGGCCACAAACAAATCGCTTCCACATCGCCCTGTTCCCCATCATTTCACTGCCCTGCCCCCAACTCACACCCCTCCTCTCTCATATACCTCTCCACTCTATCCCTCCATCTCATCCTTTTTTTTTGGGGGGGGGGTGAAGAAGGAACCAAAGGCAATGAGCCCGGAAAAATGTTCCTTCCGAGAGAAAAACAAAATACAAGAGAGAGCCAAATTCAAGATCCATTCATTTCGAGATGCCTTGACACACTGCGTTTGAAAGACTGGAGATTATAGGAAGCAGGAAATACAGACAGAGGGAGACAGTTCCAGAGTTGACCTGTTGCATAAATGAAGGACTGTGAGTAATGGTTAACTCTTGCATTAGAGAGTTGGACAGAAAAGGGGTGAGAGTTTGCTGCTACGCGGGTGCTATGCGCCCGTCATAGAAGTGGAGGAATGCATGCAGACAGTTCAGAGGAACAGTGACCATCGAAGTAGTGATAGAAAAGAGATAAAGATGCAACACTGCTGCGAAGAGACAGAGGTTGAAGGAAGTCAGTAAGAGGAGGAGAGTTAATGAGACAAAAAGCCTTTAACTCCACCCTATTGAGAAGAGCTGTATGTGGGGAGCCTCCCCACACATGAGAGTTGTACTCCACACAGGGGCAGATAAAACTCCTGTATAGAGTCAACAATTGTGCAGGGGCAAAGAAGGAACGGACACGGCTAAGCACACCCAATCTCTTGGAAGCAGATTTTACAAGAGATGTAATATGATCTTTCCAAGACAAGTCCCGAGGAAATGAAACACCAAGCATGTTCAACGATGATGCAGGATTAAGCTAAGTATTATTAAACATAAGTGGGTATACCTGTGGAAGATTTTGTTGGGTTGATAGGTGCAAAAACTGAGTCTTTGATGCATTAAAAACAACCAGATTATTTTTACCCCAGTCAGAGATACGAGCCAAGTCAGACATTAGGTGTGCCATAGCCTCATCCCTTGCCTGTTGAAGTAACTGCTGAGATGGACGTTGTGGTTTTCGAATGGAAAGGTGAAGGGTGGAGTCATCAGCGTATGAGTGGATAAGGTTGGATGTACAGCTTAGAAGGTCATTGATGAATAAAATGAAGAGAGTTGGTGATAGGACAGATCCCTGAGGAACACCACTGTTAATAAATCTAAGAGAAGAACGATAGCCGTCTACAACAGCTGCTATAGAACAACCAGAAAGGAAGCTAGAGATGAAGGCACAAATAGAAGGATAGAAACCATAAGAGGGCAGTTTGGAAATTAAAGATTTATCCCAGACTCGATCGAAAGCCTTTGAGATGTCAAGTGCAATGGCAAAGCTTTCGCCAAATTCTCGAAAGGAGGGTGACCAGAAGTCTGAAAGGTAGGTGAGAAGATCGCCTGTGGAGCGTCCCTGACGGTACCTATACTGACGATCAGAAAGAAGGTTGTGATAGGAAAGATGCTTTAAAATTTTTCTATTAAGAATAGACTCAAAAACTTTTGAGATACAGGATGTTAAAGCAATTGGACGATAGTTAGAGGGTTGGGAATGGTCACCCTTCTTTGGGACCGGCTGAATGAGAGCAAACTTCCAGCAAGAAGGAAAGTTACAAGTTGACAGACAAAGGCGAAAGAGTTTGCCTAGGCAGGGTGTAAGCACAGAAGCACAGTTCTTGAGAACAACAGGAGGGACTCCATCAGGCCCATATGCCTTATTAGTACTGAGGCCAGCAATGGCAGAAAATATATCAGCTGAAGAAATTTTAATGTTAGCCATGAGGAAGTCAGAGGGGGGAGGTGATGGAGGAACAGCACCGGAATCATCTAAGGTGGAATTGGAGGAGAAAGTCTGAGCGAAGAGATCTGCTTTATCAGTAGAAAAAATAGCTACAGAGTCATCAGAGTAGAAAAGAGAAGGGAAGGATGATGAGGTAAAGTTGTTAGAAAGGTTTTTGGCAAGGTGCCAGAAGGAGCGAGAAGAGTTCGAGTTAAAGAGTTGAGAGCATTTTGTACGGATGAAATTATTTTTAGCAGAGCGAAGAACAGACTTAGCACGATTCCAGGCAGAAATGTATAAAAGATGTGATTCAGGGGTGGGTTGGCTCCAGTACCTTTTATAGGCCCTCTCCTTGTTGCGGACAGCATTAGAACAAGCGTGATTAAACCAAGGCTTTCGTGCATTAGGCAAAGGATATGAGAAAGAAATGTATGCTTCCATGCCCGAGAGAATAACCTCCGTAATGCGCAAGGCACACCCAAATGGCTCCCGGCCATGGAAGCAATAATAATTCCAGGGAAAATCAAAGAAGTACTGCCTGAGGGCCTCCCAATCCACAGCTCCAAAGTGCCAGAAATGACATTTTTTTGGAGGGTCCGCAGCCCGTACCGGAGCGATAGGACAGGTTAAGGTGATAAAGTTGTGGTCGGAGGAGCCCAATGGAGAGAAAAGATTAACAGTGTAAGCAGAAGGATTAGTTTTAAGGAAGAGATCAAGTATGTTGGAGCTCTCTCCAAGGCGGTCAGGGATACGGGTAGGGTGCTGTACAAGCTGCTCTAGGTCATTAAGGATAGAAAAAGTGTAGGCTTGTTCACCAGGTGGATCAGTGAAAGGAGAGGAGAGCCAAAGGTGGTGGTGAACATTGAAATCTCCAAGAATGGAGATTTCAGAGAAAGGAGAAATGGATAGAATGTGTTCCATTGTAGAAGTAAGATAGTCAAAGAATTTTTGATAGTCAGTAGAATTAGGAGATAAGTAACAGCACAGGTATATTTAGTCAGAGAATGACAGGAAAGCCGACACCAGAGTGTAGAGAATTCAGAAGAATCGAGTTCAGGAACACAAGAGCAAGATATGTTGTTGCGTATATATACACAACAGCCACCTTTGGCTTTGAAGTGAGTATAGAGAAAGTAGAAGGATACAGAAAAGGGTTTGCTGTCAGTTGCCTCAGACAGTTGAGTCTCAGTTAGGAAAAGAAGGTGAGGTTTAGAGAAGGAGAGGTGGTGCTCAACAGAGCGAAAGTTAGAGGAAAGGCCACGAATGTTGCAGAAATGAAGAAGAAGAGAGTCAGACAATGGTTCCAGGCACCTTGAGTCGTCACAGGGAGAGGGGCTGAAGGTGGGGGCATTTATGGTCCTCCCTCCTGGGGACTCCGAGGCTATGCTATTCGACGCCATTTTTTTGAAAATTTTGAAAAGGAAGTGTGGTGTGTACTGTGCATGTAGTTTGGTGTTGATAGTTGGAGAAACTTGTATTGGAGAGCATGCTGGTCTACTCTCTGTGTTACTGAGACACTGAAAAAGTTCAGCAAAGGGGGATGGTCGGGGCCTAGTCCCGAGGGCTGATGAAACGGGAGCTCCAGCTCTCCCTGTCATCAGCTTGGCTTCCCCCTTCCTCTATTCCCCTCCACCTCACTCACATACACTCCTTGTCAGTCTCTCTCTCTCTCCATCCTCTCCACATGGCCAAACACCTCAAAGTGTTTCTCCTGACGTTTTCTATCACATTCACATCCACATCACAATGCTCCTTTACATCCTCATTTGTCAGTCTATCTCTCCATGTGACTCCACAGGCTCCTCTCAAATAACTCATTTCCACTGCTTTTGCTCTCGACTTGTGTCCTTCCAACAACGTCCAAGCTTCACTTCCATACCTTAGAGTTGGTATCACAATACTGTTGTGCAGTGACTTGTTCACTTCCAAGCTCACTTTCCTGTTTCTTATCACTGCTTTCAAGGAAACAGCAACAGTGATAAGAAACACGAAAGTGAGCATGGAAGTGAAAAAGTTACTGCACAACAGTATTGTGATACCAACTCAAATGTATGGAAGTGAAGCTTGGACGCTGTTGGAGGGACACAAGTGGTAGATGGGGGCACCCATCATCCACCCACTTAGTGCCCAATGCAAAACCTAGAAAGAGGCACCTCCAATTGTCGAGACATGGAGGGGAGAACCCTTGGCACAACCACTCTGAAAGATTTCTTTTAGTTTATTATGAGCAACACCATCCCAGTGTCTCTGTCAATACATACAAATTGCGTACTGCAAGTAAGGTGTTACATCTGAAGCAGGAAGTGGGTAGTAGGTTGGGGTCTGTTGAGAAGATGCTGCTTTAGCTGATGTACCTACTTTCTCATTGCCCACCACACCAACATGTGCAGGAACCCAACAAAAGTCCACATGGCAGACACGTCGGCCAAGAAGAAAAAGCCAATCTGAAATTGATAAAACCAATGGATAGGATGCATTAAAAGACTCCAGTACAGACAACGCACTATACGAGTCACTAAAAATCACAAAAAACGGATTGGGGGAGAGTAAAAATGATTTTAAGAGCATATAAAATTGCAGTCAGTTCAACCATATACAATGAAGTAACGCCAGGAAGGCTACTGCCCCTACTAAAGGAAAGGAAGACAACACCAAATCCTACTCAAGTATCAGTCTTACACCCGTCAGTATTGACGGGGATAGAACCCTCCTAAGTGGAGGCATGTTCTGAAAAGAGAGAGAAGGACACCTGCGAGGGAAGTAAGCCCTTCATTTCAACAACTGACCTAGAAAATGTCACATGAGGGAGTAGCCAGGAACCTGCCCTTGGGCTCTGATGTGGACAAACTGCTGGTCTCGGAACAGAGAGGGCTAACATAACAGAATGGACCCTGTAAGCAAAGGGCTTCGTGAAGATACGACAGGTGTCATAAACAAAAGATCAGGAATCCTGGGAGATGATGGCACAAGAAATTGAATCTGGAATGTGGTGAAGACGATATCAATACCTCATCATCAGCAACTAGCATTGCAACTCCAAGGGTAGTACACCAGCATCCACCAATAAACTTAAAATCGGGGATGATCTGAATGTCCCAGTTGCCACATGTACCCCAGCATGATGCACAGAATTTAAGAATCAGAGACAGGCATCTGTTGCACAGGAGTACACCCTCACACCCATATTCAAGTTAAGGAAGACTAAGAGACCTATGCAAGAGAAGGAGGGTCTGATGGTCAGCACCCCAAAAAGTATGAGCGAAAACCCTCAAAAGACTCATAACTTTTAGATATGCTGCCTTAACCCCTTAACCGCGGGGCGTCACTTTCGCTTTTGTGATTCTGTGTTATTTTGAATTCACCCAGGCTTCCAAGTGGGGGCTTGTATCATCTATCAGTACTGCCAATGTCCAACACTAGTCAGCACTCCTAATCTCATCTGTACTCCCATCCATTGTTGACAATTTAGCCATTTCTCCCCGTTCTTGACTCCCCTCCCTACCCCCCCTCCATTACCCTATCCTCTCGCCTGCCCGGCCGTGCTACGCTAAGTAAATCTTACCTGGAATTTTTCACTGATTTCATCCATTGAAATAAGCCCTATGTCCTATTCTTATACCAAATAATATATACAAGAAAGAAATAAGGTAAGTGAGAATGCCATACACCTGGATTTGGCTAATTATCACCTGACAACACATCACGTGCACTCGTTCGCTAATTTTCGCTGTTTTTTTCCCCTTGAAATATGCCGTATAATCTATTTTCGTAATAAATATACATGTAAGGAGGGAAGGGAGAAGCCTAAGTGATATTTACATTCACCTGGAACTACCTAATTTATAATGTATTGTCTAGATTTCCTGCCAATCATATCAGTGCTAGACAAAGCTGTTTCAAGATCTAACATTGGTAGCTCTGTATATATATCTCCTAAGTAGGCCTCTAATCTATTTTCGTAATAAATATACATGTAAGGAGAAGGAAGAAGCCTAAGTGATATTTACATTCACCTGGAACTACCAAATTTATAATGTATTGTCTAGATTTCCTGCCAATCATATCAGTGCTAGACTTAGCTGTTTCAAGAAGTAATATTGGTAACTCTGAATAACCCCTAAAGCAGGCCTCCACGCTGGCCCTCCGTTATCAGTTTACTCTCATCTTCCGAAGCGAGGGTACGTATGTTTCTTCTTGCTGACTTCAAGGCCTTTTTTCAACCCCATGCAAATGGCCCTGTGACCTTTACCCCCTACTAAACCTCGTGTGGAAAGAGGTAAAGGGCTGACAATTGATAAAAGAGTGACTACGATCTTTCTATTGAGTAAAACAGTGCAAGTGGAATTGTAAATAATGTGTAAACAGCAAGTGAAAGTAATGAATGTAAATATACGTGAACAATGGAAAATAGTTTAATAAGCTATTTCAAGTGACAGTGCACAACACAGTGTAAATAAAATAGAAATGTAAATAACGTAAATAAAATAGAGAACGTAAATGAAATGTAAATGAGTAGTATTATAAGAATACGAGTATATACCCTAGGAGTAATGAAAGTGAAAGTTTCACTCTAGCATGTCTGAATGCTATGAGTTATGAGAGTGAAGATGAAAGTGACATTCACTCTCAATGCCAGTATACAGGACGAAAAAGTGAATGCTACGTATTTTACTGAAAGAAATTGAATCCCTACAGTGACAATAAACTAATACTACTAAAGGAAACTTATGAATAAAGACTGTCGATATATATAAGTGTTATATAGTAATAGAAATATAAAGTGTGAGGGGTTTTATGAATAATAAATGACAGAGTACCAAGAGCGAACTAGTGACAGTGCGACGATCAGACGCGCTCGTAATTTCCATTGCTTTCACAGTGTTTTTTTTTTTTTTAGTATGGATCCCAAACTACTTGAAATTGTAGAATAGTGTTTATAGTGTTTGTATCTGGCTGTGATAATCATATTACGGGTTGTCGGGAAGTGTAAAGTGGAGACTTCACTACCCTACTTCAGAGGTCTCCACAAGTCCTACGGTAACCGATGAAGGCTCAACAATCATTCCAGGAGAAAGCTGAAGGTATGTGCCATAAGCATATGTAATTTTATTATTCTAGGACTAATAACTAATTTTTGGCAAATATTCTTTGAGAGTCTGTCGGAGCCCAAATAACCCCGCGGCACACACAGGTCATTGGTAAACAAGCCCACTGTGTAGGGGTTAACAGAATGAATACGAGGAACCCAGGTTAGTTGTCTATCAAACAGAAGACACAGAACCGGCGTCTCTCCCGCACAGGATATTCTTCGACCATAGAGATACAAGTCAGGGTCTGAGTGAACCCCTCGAAGATGTCAAAAATGCATAGCCACTGTCTTTGTTAAAGACAGACGGAAACTGCGAGACTCTGCCCAGTCAGAAATTCTATTAAGAGTGAGCTGCAACTTCCTCTCTATCAGAGACATTCTAGATGCGGTGAAGGAAAATGAGAGGTCGTCGACAAGTAGTGATCCTCATACACTGCCAGGAAGTACACTGATTACCCTGTTAATGGCTACAGCAAAGGGAGCAACACTAAGGATACTCCCCTGTGGTACTCCATCTTCTAGTGCACAGGCATAAAAAAGCACTCCTCCCACTCGGACCCTTAAAAAACAGTTAGATAAAAATAGGCAAACGCTCACAAAGACCAAACTCATGAAGAGAAAGTAAAATGCCATGAAGCCAGGCAGTGTCATATGCCTTCTCCTGATCGAAGAAGACCGTGACCTGGTGTTGATTGGTGGAGAAAGCCTCATAGACAGAAGATTCCAAGGACATTGGTGTATCAGAGGTTGATTGCATTTTTTGAAAATCACTCTGAGCAGGGAATAAAAAGTCACCTCTCTCCAAAAACCACACAAGTCTAACATTGACCATCTTTTCCAGAACTTTACATATACAAGACGTCAGAGAAACAGGCCGATAATTCGTCGCCTGTAGATGGTCCATATCTGTTTTGAGAACAACTACAGCAACACCCTAACGAGCTGCAAACCCCCAGAACACCAAATCTTATCAAACAGTGAAAGCAAAAACAAAAGGGACTCATCAGATAGGTGACGTAAAAACGCATAAGGAATATCATCATAACCAGGAGAGGAATCATGGCACTGTCACAGAGTCGCCTGGAGTTCAGAAATTGAAAATGGAACATTGTATGGCTCTCCCCCAGCAGAGACAAAATTGAGACCATGAGCCTCTAGGCGCATGGTGGCAAGCCGAAGGCATATCTACATCCTTCTGTGGCACACTGGCAAAATAGTCGACAAGGAACTCTGCAACTGCAAAAAGGATCAGCCACAGTTCCACCTGCTGCAGATAAAGCAGGAGGGGAGGGAACAGTAAATTTTCCTGAAATTTTCCTTACCCGGTTTCATATCTAGGTGACAGAATTCCATGACCTGATGAAGGAAACATAGCCCTTCCAGAATGAATGCCTGTCCTCTAAAAACCAGCCTAATATGAGCTCGTTCCCTCTGATATGCCACCAAATACTGAGGATCCCTACGGTGACCATGAAGTCGAGTGAAGGTGATTCGTTAGGCTCTCACTGCGGAACTGCACTCAGGATTCCACCAAGGAACTGGACATTTCGGAAATTGACCCCTCGTTCTTGAAATATATAAAAGGTATGCTGAGTGCAATAAGTCAATGAAATATGACACTGCCTCAGTAAGACAGCCAAACTCATTGACAGAGAGGGAAGTGGAGCTTAATTCCCTGAAATGTGGCCAGTCAGCCTTATCCAGAAACCAGCAAGGAAGACGTGGCTGAGGTCCACTAGCAGTTAAAAGTAATGGAAAATGGTCGCTGCCATAAAGGTCTGGTAAAACATCCCGAGCAAAATCTAAAACTGCATCAGCTGAGCATAAAAACAAATCAATGGCAGTAAAAGTTCCAGTCTGGCTATGGAAATAAGTCATTTTATCGGAGATGAAAATGCCCAACACCTCATCTTCTGCTAAATTGGCTCACATGACACCCCGAGGGATGGCTTCACAGTTTCTCAATAGTGGTTGGTGACCATTCATATCTCCAAGTAAGAAAAAGGGAGAGGAAAGGCCATGAATAAGGTGTTCCAGATCCGCCCTTTCAACAGTAGCACTAGGAGGAAGATAAAGACTGGAAAGTGTGTACTGCTGATGTAAAAACATCCGAACAGCAACAGCCTGCAGGGGAGTGGGGACGCCCAGATGACTGTATGGAATATCCTGGTGAAGGAAGATAGCAGCACCTCCATGACGACCTTGGCCTGGCACAGGATCAGAATAAAAGGCATGGTAAGTAGAAGGACTGGAAGGAACAGCATCACCTACCATGGTCTCCTGGATGTGCATGCAGAGGAGTAAATTGAGAAACAAGATGACACAGTTCCTCACAGTTAGCATGTAAACCGCGATAGTACCACTGGATGATAGAGTCCATTGTGGAGGGATGATGATTAAGTGCAGGATTGTACACCTGACAAGTGAGCAGGTTTGGACTGATGCTTATGAAAGCCCTTTGGAGGAGCCTACCCGGCACCAGAAACCCGCATCCGAAGGCAGATGTGAGGATGAGGAAGTAAGTTTTACGACATTCCTTGGAGTGGACATACCAGTTTATTTGAAAGGCAGCTTGGGGGCCGCCTTTGGAGTCAAGAGCCCCCACCAGAAGCCCCAGAAGTGGAAGTAGAGTCCACTGGACTTGAATCAATTGTGGAGGCCATCCTATACTTCAGATCTGAAGCACAAACGACTATCCAACATCATTTCCAGGTAAGGATGGGACCAGAAGTGAACCATCAGCTTCAGATGACACCTGGCTAGATCTCTAACCCTGCTGGGCAGAGGGAACAGGAAAGGTGTCGACCGAAGGGTCAACAACAGAGACCTTAGGTGACTGGTCTTCAAGCTCAGAGGACTCTGACAAACAATGGTGATGTTTGCCAGACACAGATGGAGCATTAGGTAAGACAGGAGAATAAATCTGGCCAACGTGGACATCTGTCACCACCACAGAAGTGTGTAAGCCATCGGCCACCGGAGTAGGGGCAGAAACAATCGGAGTAGCGGTCATGCAAACATCATGCTCACAAACAGGACTAACCATGGGGACAGCATTCTGTATATCATGGGTTGAAGGAGTGGGTACTGGAATGGGGCCTCTTCCATGTGTTGCTGTCACATTACCATCCCCCAACCGGGATGTATGTGACGACTGATTACCTCGAGTTGCAGGTGGGGCAGCAGGAAATGCAGTCTCATTGCAGTGAGGGACCTCCTTAAGACGCGAGAGAGCTGAAACACAGGTGACCCCAAGGTGGATAAACATCCCTTTGACCCTTTTCTTTGTGTCTGCAAAAGAAATCTCATGGGTTCGAACTGACATAACTTTATTCTTAGACTTATACTGGTCACACTGTGTTGATGAAGCTGGATGTGCACCACGGCAGTTGATGCATGAGGGGGGATCCCGGAAGTCCATCTCATCATGTGAATTACCACCACAATCAACACCTGTGAGAGACCTTGCATGGTCCTACAACAAGACCTGCTGACAAGCCCAAATCTCTGGCAGTGGAAGCACCTCCTAGGTCTTGGCACATATGCCTTAACCCGAAGGCGGTAGTAAGCTGCCTCTAAGACGTCAGGGAATGTCAGCCAATCAAAGGTGACAATCAGTGATGGTGTGCCTGTCAATATCCCATTTACCTTTTTCTTTATCCTCTCCACCTTCACTACTCCCTGGTCTTTCAGCCCATCCAGGAGGTCTTCCTCTGAGTACATAAGGAACTCCTTGGAGAAGACAACACCCCACATCTGGTTCAGTGTGGAATGACTGGTGACTGACATCAGAGGAGGCTAAGCATTTATTGACATGGATGCGAGCACTTTGGTCAGCATCCCTGGCCTCTATAAGGAGTGACCCATCTGCCTGTGGAACAACCTTTGGGGATGACCCACAAGCCTTGACCAGGTCACAGTGAACCTTAACCCGCCCCGTCCCGGCAACTTTTCGACCACTGGTACCCCCCAATCCCGGGCAATTTTCGACCTTTTTTTTTTTGCTTAAACTTTCGCTTTTGGTCAGAAACAATGGCCGGTGGCAAAGAAAGTGGTCCCTGGGGTCCCTAATTAGCTTAACCAGGTATGCGATGGTCCCACCTGGCCCCGTGTTCTCCCTATGCGGTGTGAGCATCAAACGTTTTCTATGGTATTATAAGTTTGGGAAACCAATGAAAGTAAGTAGAAATGAATTTATTACAAACATAAAAACATGTGATAAAAGAGTATATTGGATTTTATACAAAAATAGAGCAGAAATAACCATTGTACCATCGTGAGAAACGAGCAAAATCGGCCAACTTGGTTCCCATGAATCGCTAACATTCTAAAATCATGATACATATAATTTTTTTTACTTACATAATACTTCTACAATAACATTATACCATTTTACATTATATTGAACTGTTTTTACGTATTCACAGGCCTTTTGATAACATTTAGCGTAATGCTAGCGCTAATTTACGTAGTGAGTAAACTCGCTGTGACTGATGTTTCAATTCGTATTGTGCTTTTTCTACTAACATAATACTTTTCTAATATTATTATACACTTTTCAACTTTATAGAACTGTTTTGAGATTATTTCAGGCCTTACGTAAATATATAGCGTAATAATAGCGCATAGTAACACACACGGTGAAGTCGCTATGACAACTAATTCAACTTACAACCTATTTTTTTACTTATATAATTATTCTACACTAACATTGCACACTTGATATAATTGATATTACATCATTTCTGAACGTACGATGGAACTTAGCGTCATATTTGCGCGTACTTACACAGGGAGTGTTATCGCGATATCATTTGTTTCATCTTACACAAGTAATCAACTTATAAAATACCTTACTACTAACATTACAACATCATCCACTGTATATAATTCCTATCACATACTTACTGACCAGAATGTGGGTGTAATCGTGACATCAATTATGACAACTTACAGTAATGTTCAACTTATACGTTTTATTCATGCTAACATTACACCCGTTTCTACTTTATTTCCTTGCTATCACATATTTACTGACCAGATTTACACAGTGGGTGTAGTTTTGATAACAATTCTTTCCACTTACACTAATTCTCATCTTATACATTACTTTTCTGAAAAAATAACACCCGTTTCAACTTTATATTTGACTTAGCACCTACTGACTGGCCTTACCATTACCATGAGCGTCATTTCGCCTTCCCACACAGTTTCAGAAGTGTACGAGATTATGGTATTCCTTGAAACAAGGCTGAAGGCACAACGCAACATTGCACTCGACACACTCGTATCTTGTGTCTTTTCTCTGCGTTGATGGTCTGACTGTCGAAAGTGCTTACATACATGGCAGCGACGCTGGGGTTTACGACGGTTTGGTTCGGAAGGGATTGCGCTGGGGTAGTGGCGGGCTGCAAGACGTAGGGGAGTCTGAGCAGCACGGGGGCGCGGGGGCGGTGTGGGGGTCTTTCCTGGGCATGCTTGGCGATTATTTCACGTGCCAGCTCCCTCACAAACCCCTCAAAGGTCCTCGGATACTCCGGTGGTCATTGCGTGCAGGTAGTGGGCGTTCAGGACCGTGATGTCGAGCAAGTGGAAAAAGAGTTTCTTGTACCACTTCATCGTTGTCCTGGCACAGTCAACACTTGAAATCATCGAGTCTGACTGATCAACTTGCCTCATGTTCAGATTATAGGCAAGTACAGACTCTGGTTTCCATACGTTGCGCCTCCTCTCGCTACGGTGATCCACGGAGTCTGTGCGGTGCATCAGGGGGCTGTGAACAGTTGATAGGAGGCAAACTTCCCTGTTGTGGTTCCACAGGGTGGCAAGGATGTTATTGGCCTGGAAGAAAACCACCTCATTCTTGTCAAGTTTCCTCCCTATCTTGACCATATGGCGACGGTTTCTCTTGACTGTACCACAGACTCCGGTGTCGTGTTGGTGGAGGAACCTAGCGAGAAGAGGGCTAGTGTACCAGTTGTCCAGGTACAAAACATGACCACGATGAAGGTACTCTTCTATCATTGTCTTCACCACGGCCCCAGAGAGTCCTATACTCCGATCTTCTATTATATCTGTCTGTGCGCCCGTGTACAAGACTATGTCTTGCACATAACCAGTCTTACAGTCACACATAACAAAGATCTTGAACCCGAAACGGTGTCTCTTGCTGGGTATATACTGCCTAAAGGAAATATTGCCTCTCCACAATACAAGACTCTCGTCTATGACGAGGTCTCTGTAGGGATAAAATGAGGAGCGGAACATTTCCCGCAAATGATCAAATACCAGCCTAATTCTCCTCATTTTATCGGTGTTATTTGCATTGGCTGGATCATCTGCATCAAAAAAGTGGAGGCGGCCGAGAATAAACTGAAATCTATTACGACCCATCACCTTTCCAAAGAAAGGTGTTAGGATGATTGGGTCCGTTGTCCAATAGGCAGGAATTTGATTTTTCTTCACCACACCCATCAAGATTACCAGGGCCAAAAATAGGAACATCTCTGATATAGTCACGGGAAAGTCATACTGTTCTGCATGCTTGCTTGTGGTTCCTAGGCGTTCACTTTCAAGGCGCTGGGATTGTGAAAATATATTCGTCTGTTCTACTATGCGCCCAACAAACGCCTCATCAAAAAACAAATTGAAAAAATCTAAACGTGACGACCCAGCATTTACACCTGGAGCCGGTCAGCCTTACCGCCACTCCTCAGTGAACTGGTGAATGATGGGAGTAAAATTACTCCCATCCTCCCAGTTCCACGTGACACCACCGTCTCTAGCCACGTCACCATCGTCCCCTTCGTCAGGGTAGGGAGGTGAGGGTGGTCGGGGAGGTTGGGGAGGTGGAGAGTGGCGCCTCTCATCACTCGCACTTCTCTTCCCTCTCCCTTTTCCTTTACCCTTTCCCTTCCCTTTCTTTCCTTTCCCCACATCCTGGGGCTGTGGGGAGGAAGTTTGGGCATATTCAGGGGCGAAAGAAGTGCTGGGGAGTGACTCAACCTCCTCTCCCCTAGGCCTACGAGCACCACGTGCTCGTGCTGCCTCCCTCCCACCAATGGTCCCTTCACCCCGCACTACCCCCACACCACTCTCACTTTCACCCCGCGCTGCCGCCACAACACTTTCCCTTTCTCCCAGCAATCCCACCACACCACTTGCTACTTCCCCAGACAAAGTACTTGAACCATACCTTAGGTGTCGTCTCGCCCCACCTTCTGATCCACGTGGTGATATTTTTTCCTTTCCCAACCACTCGGCGATATCACGTCCTAGCCCTCCGTCATCCTCATCGTCCTCATCCTCGTCCTGATCAGAATCGTGATGGAGAGATAGCTGTGCACGTGGTTGGGGAGCAGCCTGGCCTTCCCTTGCCTTACGGTATGTCACATACCGCGTTTTCGGGGCGAAGGGACCTCCTCATCACTGCTACTTATTTCTTCCTCTGGCTGGACGTAATCGCGATCCACCACATCATCATCGAGTGGAGAATCACTGTCTCCAGTGAAGGCTTCCAGGACGGATGCAATTTGCTCATCTGAGAGACCTTTCCGCGCCATGTCTGACCTGGGTCACTGCTGGCAGGTGAGTGACCGAGACAAGGGCGAGCGCGGGTCACGCGGGGTCTAGGACGCTGCCCGCCTGGCGGCAGGTAGGGGAGGCTTGGGTACCCGGGCGAAACGAAAATCTCCCGCGAATTTTGAAATTTGTGGAAATTATGAACCTTGCAATTGCAGGACGTTGAAGTACGTCCTCGGGACTGGCTGTGACAAAACGTGAGGACGTGGAAGTACGTCCTCGGGACGGCGCGGGTTAAATGCATTCTCGTCCCTGAAGGAGGAGCCAAAAGCCAACTTCAGTACTAGGAATTTCATGAATTAGTCAGGCACAAAGAAGCCAGGCATCATCTCAGTAAAGGGTGAGAAAGTTTTCCTGGAGGGCTGTGTGCTTCTCCCTCGAAAGCGTTCCTTACCCTTGTTGATCTTATGTGGTACGAGGGGGCAGGAGCAGAGACGTGGCTGGCTGTTGGTGACTCGTGGGCCTGGCCACCTGCCACAGGAATACCAAAATTGGGGGGAATTGAACCCATAATTAGATAAAAAATTCCTTGATTCCCCCACCCAACCACCCACCATGGTGCCCAACAAGAGGAGGTCGTATGCCACGGAGAACACCACTGGTAACCCCAGAGGTAGTGGCAGTGTACACGGGTAACCACTGGGTGACCTGGGCAAGAGTGACTCCAGGATGATTGTAGCCACCAGGCTCCCCAGTGCCAACCTGACTCTAGCCAACGCATGACCGGCTGATTGACCTGGTTGGCCCCAACCAGGCCACCGTCTAGCCAGAATAAGGGACCAAAGAGATGTATTGCTAGCTGTAGGGTGCATCATGTAGCATTACTCAAACCACAGGACTCCTGTCTCCCAGCATTACGGGACACCTCACACAGCAAACACGTGGGGAGGTAAATAGTCCCACCCTAGATGGCAAATGGGCAGGGACTAACATCACCAGAAGGCCTCCTCCACCAGTGATGTAGGGAGTGCTTGGCCCACAAGGCCAACAGATGCCGAACCCTACAATAATAGGCATGCCTCCAGAGTAGGTGGCACTGCCAGTCTTGCTTCAAGCCCCAACACTGCATCAAGGAGACCCCTCTCAGTGGAGCTCACAGGTAAAAGACTTGTTGAAGCCGCATAAGTTTCACTCCTTTGAAGTAGAGCCGAGGATCTCAGTTTCCATGAAGTCATGCAAGAGTGTTATCACTGGTAGGGACCTCATGGTTATGGAAGAGGACATCATACATTAACATATTAAAAGTACTATATGCAAAATTTAAAATATACATTCAGTTACTCATAAAACACTTGAGAAGCAAGTATCTGAAACCTTATTTGCCTTGTCCTCTAATGTATGTGATATGACTGAACATGTCCCAGCATATAGAATTATCAATTTTGGTAGAGGGCAGAATAGGTTGATTTTAGAATGCCAAATTTTACATTCAAGATATATGGGACAAATGACAACTGTTTTTTTTTTAATCCTAGAAAGAAGGAACCAAAGGCCATGAGCCCACATAACCGCTCCTTCCAAGAGCAAAACAAAATACAAGAGAAAGCCAAATTCAAGATCCGATCATTTCGAGATGCCTGGACACACTGTGTTGGGGGGTATTACATGTCATTATTCAATTTTTCATTTTATTTTCACCCCAGCTAGTGGGTAAGACTAGTATGACCAATTCTAAGACGAGCTTAAGCAGTCCCCCAGCTCCTATTATGGTGGCAAGGGGTCAGTCAAGGAGAAATAAAGGATTTAACAACTTGGAGTTAATTATTAGTGGTAGAGTCCCAACAAGACTGCCACTAGTGTTGAAGGAAGGAAGATAGCGCAGGAAAAAAATCAGAGACTGAAATGAGGAACGAGAGGCATCTCTGGCAACAGCCATGCTAACCAACTGATCAACATGTTCATTGCCTGCGATGCCCACACATTCTATAAACCAACAGAACTGGACCATTTTACGCCTAGAAGAGATACGGAACAACCATTCCAAGATACTAAGGACTTAAGGGTCACAAGCTGAAGGTGACTGAATAATGGACAGAGCACTATATGAACCAGAAAGTATCACAAATGAGGGAGAGAAGGCATGACAAATATGCTGCAATGCAAACAAGAGGGCATATAACTCTTGTGTTAGAACACTTGCCTAAATGGGAAGGCTAAAATGATAAAAGGTTTCAGGAAAGAGAACCATGGCCCTAACACCCACAGGGATTTTTGAGCCATCATTTTATATAGGGACTGCAGAAGACTGGCAGGAGAGATGGTTGGTGAACTGGGAACGGAGGATGAATGAAGAAGAATTGGACTTGGAATAAGGGGAAAATGGGAGGACAAACTTGGGGTTACGGAAGTAGCCACGGGGGAAAATGACACGTGGAAAGAAAAAACATTACCAACGGTAAGGGAGGTGTGCGAGAGGAGAGTACGAGCTCAAACTGCAAAAGGTGGTTTGATCCTACGATATGAGGAAAACGTGTTTAAGTCAGGACTGAGAGGAAGTAGAGAAGGGGTATTAGGAAAACAGTGTAACGTAGCATAGATATGAAGAGAAAGTAAAGCACGAGAGTTGAGAAGTGAAGGATCTCCTGATTCAGCACACAGACTCTCAATGGGGAAGAATTAGAAACACCAAGAGAAAGACACAAACCGTGATGCACAGATTCAAGTTGTTCGAGGACGATGTCTGAAGCGGAAGAATAAACCTGGCAACCATAATAAAGTTTGGAGAGAACGAGAACAATCTGGAGGCGAAGAAGAGTAGTTTGATCAGCACCCCACAACACATGAGATACTATTTGTAAAAGATGGAGGCTTTGCATGGCTGAAAATTTAAAGGAGACAATATGATCCTGCCAAGTAAGATGAGAGTCGAAAAGAAGGTCAAGAAACGAAAGCAAATTTTTTTTATGGGAGAGGAGAGCCATAGAGAAAAAGAGCGGTTGAGGTTGAAGACAAGAGCGAGTAAAAGTAATGGCATATACATATGAGGCATAAGAAGAGACAACCGGAAATCATGATGCAGCAGAAACCAGACATTGAATGAGAGCACCAAGGGCAGAGATATCAAAATTTGAGGCATATATTGCAAAGTCATCTACATATAAAGAATAGTGAACCTCACCTGGGAGACAAGAAACCATTCCATTAATAACTCACTGGTCAACAAAAATAAAATTACTTCATGGTTCTAAATTGAAATGATCTGATGCCAGAGTAATCGAAGGTGCTGAACTCGAATATGGCATCAGTAAGGACGTATCAGGTCCGGTTCTTGAAAACCTGTATATCAGTGCATCTTTCTCACAGGATGTGACTCATACATTTGTCTATTTAGTTCCATTGATTATACAGTATTTGTATTTTTGTTGCAGGTTACATAGACTGTTTTCACTTCTATTCTTGCAGAATTTCTCGGTCACTTTGATAGTGATGAAAGATGGAACGCCGCAAATTTGTAAACAATCCTGACCGTTTTTGTTAATTTGTGGACGGTTCACCCCATAAAGCCTCAAGAAACCCATCACGAAGGCTGTTCAAGTGAACTATAAAAGCTACTTCAAATGGTTGTTGGGCGACCAAGACAAGAAATGGGCACCTCACATAGCGTGTAGGTCCTGTGTCAATCACGTGAGTGAATGAATGCATGGAAAATGAAGTTAGGGTTTGCTATTTGCTGTACCAATGGTGTGGCGAGAGCCCGAAGACCACAGCAATTACTGCTGCTTCTATCATACAAACATCATAGGAATATCTGTCAAGACACGAGCCACAGTACTGTGCCCCAATATTGCTTCTAAAGTCTGACCAGTGCCACTCAGTGCAGAACTACTGGTTCCAAACTCACCTGCTCAACACGAGCTCAGCAGCGAATCTGAATCCACTCATAGCCTTATAGATGTTGACTACCAGGATGACTCAGGAAACACTGGGCCCAAACTATTAAACCAGGGAGCCCTTCATGATCTCATAAGGGATTTTGATTAGTCTAAAGAAAAGGCAGACCTCCTGGGATCATGACTGAATTAGCATAACCTGCTGGAAGATGGAGTGCACATCACTGCAGTGCATCATCGGTGTAGACAACTGTCTGTATTTTTCAAAATGGCAAACAACCTTTGCTCCTGCGATGACACGGTGTCTCTCATGTAACTCTGCATGTCTGATCCATATAAGTCGGATGATTGGAAGCTATTTATAGAGTCATGAAGAGATACTCTGAAAGCAGTCCTCCTACACAACGGGAATCGGCTTCCATCCATGCCAGTAGCACAGACGGAGAAGATGACTGAGAGCTATGATACTATGAAAATTGTGCTTTCTGCTATCAAGTATGAGAAGCATCAGTGGAAAATATGCGGGGACCTCAAAGTGATCAGTCTACTTCTGGGCCTTCAGAGCACACAATGTTACACAAAGCACAAGTGCTTTCTCTGATTGCCGAACAGTAAAGCTAATGCTGAGCACTATGAAAGAAAGAATGGCGGCAAGACCAAAAGATGCACCTGGAAGGTTCAACTGTTTTCACAAACTTCTTGTGGATCCAGAAAACATTCTTGCCTCCACTGCATCTCAAGCTGAGCTTGGCAAAAAATTTCGTAAAAGCCATAGATCAAATGGATATTGTGTCTCAATACTTCTCTATGAAGCTCGGTGGCATGGTATCTGAAATCAAGATGAAAGAATGGGTCTTGAATGGTCCTCAGATCCACATACTGGTTAAAGATGGTGACTTTATCAAGGCATTAAACCCGTTGGAGAGGGACGCATGGGAATCATCTTTAAATGTCTCACAGAACTACCTTGGAAACCATCGTGCAGACAACTACGAAGACACTGTGGCAGGCATGTTACGGAGTTATCAAATTCTGGGTTCACACATGTCCTAGATTTCTTTCACTCCAACCTCGATTTCTTCCCATATAACCTCGGAGACATCAGTGACGAGTACAGTGAAAGGTTTCACCAAGGCATTGCTATAATGGAGAGCAGGTATTTAGGCCGATTCATTCTCAGCATACTGGGCAACTACTGCTGGATGCAACTTGAAGAGAGTCAGCTGAACAAGCAGGAAATCAAATTGTGGAAATATTTTTAGAACTTCATTGTTTGCTAATAAAGTGTGCATTTTATTTCCATATTGTTGTACCATAAATCATCACAGTATTTTCTGTGTGTGTCTCAATATATGTTATAAGGTTGAGCCGAGTTATGCCACACTGAATATGTTTTCAGTGTGATATTCAGGAAACCTGGTCTGATGGAGCAAAATGAATATATTTGAAATCAGTGCTATCAAATTCTTCAGGGACACATACGTATGAGAACCATTTTGGCTGCTGACCAGTATAGCCAATAAAAAGAGAGTAGTGCTTAGAACATTGCCTTCGGGAACACCTTCATATTGTGGTATTGGATCCGAATAAGTAGGTTGAATACAGACTCGAAAGAAACGTGCTGATAGAAAACCCTTTAAGAAAACACGAAGGTTACTGTCAATACTGCAAGAAAGAACTGTCTAAAATGTAGTAGTCCCTGGCTGTATCATTAAGCTTATCTTAACCCGAGACGTCCCATCGACGTATGGGTACGTTGCAACATGTTGCATTTGCCAGTCCCGTCCATGCAGTGGTACTTTTTGCAATTGCAAGGTTCCTAATTAGCAGAATTTTCAATTTTCGCGCGTGATTTTTCGTACGTATACACGGGACGCCTTCCTCTATTCCTCTACATGATGCCAAGCAGGGACAATCCCTTACACCGCATAACCTCCCTCCCCTCCCCGCATGCCATTATCTCAGCAATTCACCTGTTACCAGTGACCTGGCCAATAAAGACATTGAGGGCCAGAGTGATTCCTCAATTGATGACAATGTGGAGGACAAAGTTTACATAGCATTAGAGGAAGAAATGGTCAGAAATGATGATCAGGTAATGTGGCAAAAGAAGGTCAGGAATGGTGATGAATTAGTGAGTGAAACAATGCTTATAATGCCTATATTACTGTTTGAAAATCAATATACTCTCATACTACATATAAATTCGTACCAAATAAATAAATAAATACCGTTTAGGAGTGGTGTGGAATAGTTATCCTCCCATAGAACTCGTTTTCTTTGCAGCCAGCCTGATAGAAAACCCTATAAGGTAAGGAGGTACTCCTACCTGTATCGAGTATTTTAAACCTCAGGTGAGCGATTTCTCTATGAATTTTCGATGTTTCTCACCAAAAGCAGAGGTTTTAGCCAAAAAAAAAAAAAATCCAAAAATGATCGGGACTAGGGGGTGTCGGAGGTGCGAAAGTGGTCAGGACGTGACGGGTTAAGGTCAAAGAACACTACAACCAGAGATTGGCAAGGGGCAAAACTGAGTGGATATAAGTCTCTAGATTTAGGAGGGGGGTTAAGGTACTGCAAGCTTTTTGAAAACCAAACTGTGTAAATGACAAAAGCAGTTTGGATTCTGGGAGCCACATAAGATGATGATTTATCATATGCTTGAAGAACTTGCAGAGACAGCTAGTAAGAGCAATGGGGCGACAGTCTTCAGGAGCATGGCCTTGCTCTCCCGGCTTAAGAAATGGGAGAATGATGGTAGTGCATAAACAGGGAGGAAAAACACCCTCTGTCCATTTACGATTATAAGTAGCAAATAACGTCATGGCCTTGGGGGAAACGTGATGGAACATATTACAGTGAATGCCATCAGGACCCTCGCAAGTGTTCTTACAAAGATGAAAGGTGGAGAACAATTCATGGAATGTGAAAGGCATATTATACAATTGATTAGATGACAGCCGGAAGACAACAGGCATACATTCAGAAGTAGCTTTAAGGGAATGGAATTTAGGTAAGAGATGAGAGCCACCACCAACATCACTAAAATGAAGACCTAAGCTATTAGCAACAAGATGAGCATCTGTAAATGGCTCGCCATCCAAATGGAGGACAGGGGAAGATGCCTACCAGCAATTTTGCATGTACGTTTCCAGACGGAAGCAATGGGTGTATTGGCAGTATTAATGGAAAATAATAATCTTCAGCTACGGTGTTTTGTCCCATTTAACAGAGTTCCAAAGAGAAGCACTGGCCTTTTTAAACAACAGAAACACACTCTCCTTATCCGGGGGTTGCGTTTACATAGGTAACTTTTCCAATGTGTGCGTTTAACTTGGACTGCCACAGTATAATTAGATTCCCACCAAGGCACACATTTAGAAGTAAAAAGACAGGACGACCTAGGAATTGCAGTCAAAGCTGCTCTCAGACCTAAAATATTAAAAGGTGAGCATATGTAAAACAGTAGAAAACGAAGAAGGTGGTACAGAAGGAACCATTAAGGATGTAAAAGACGTCAAGTTAGCCTTTGGGAAATACCACCGAGAAGGTCTGAGTATGGAACATCTGAGTATGGAACAATATGGAGTAAGAGTAAGTTTAATAGGAAAGTGATCATTATTTACAGCATCAGAAAGAGCATACCAATGAAAATCTAAAGAAAGAGAAGGGGAACAGAAGGAGAGATCCAGACAGGAAAAAGTATGAGTTCTAACATCAATATGCATCGAGGCTCCTGTATTCAATAAAGAAAGATCATTACTAAAAACAAAAGACTCGAGGCAGTGGCCATGAGAATTATTAATAGTATCACCCCATAAAGCATGACGACAGTTAAAATCTCCCAACAATAAAATTTGGATGGGTAACTAGATCAGTAAAATAGATAAGACAGGAAAATCAGTTTGTAGGGAGGATTAAAAATAAATGTAAACTACCATAATCCAATGTCTGAGAAAAACAGAAATAAAATGATATGGAACTGTGGTGTGAAGGGATAGACGTTCAAGAAGAACTGTGTGGTGGACTAAGATAGATGAGACAGGAAAAGAAGGAGGAGAAAACAAAAACAGTAGTCAGGTATATGTACTGGGGGGGAAGACAAATGGGGTTCTTGTAATCAGACTAAGGAAGGACGGTGACCAAAGAAGATAACAAAGGTCATTAGGACCTGGCCGTGGGTCTACTCCTCAGAGGCTGTCGAAGCAGAGGAAGAGGACAGCATGGGGACCAAATCACCGCAAACCCCCCTGCCCCTCATGGGGCCTGAGAACCTGGGAGTGGCTTCGGTCACCCGGGCAAGTACCACTTCTCTCAATACAACACATACAACAACACATTTTTCTACACCGGGAAATGACTCCCCAGTCGTCATTTCTGGAAGACTTCTTGTAGCCGGTGACATTGAGAGCAATCCAGGACCCGTCAACAATACATATGTCCAGCAAGTTCTATACTAATCACTTCGAGCTAACAGAAAAAGGGTTCAGTTCAGTACAGTTCCTACAAGAACTGGACCCATGATACCTGCACAACACTTGCATCCAGATAATATTACACAAACACCTGGACTTGCTCCCTATGCTCCTCCCTCCCTCCCATTAATGCCCCCACCAATCCCTCTCCTACTTACTCCACATCTCCTCAGCCGATTGGGGGGGGAATGTATGTATTGGTGATTGTTGTGTGATTTGTTACCAGTGCATATATTAATTGACTGTATTTCTGTTGTGGTGTCATGTGAGGGGAGAAGCAACTTGTGTGTGCACACACAAGCCTAACCCACCGATCCTTCCCACACTGTCCAATCCCCCCACCCCTACCATTCCATCTCAGCATAATTCACCCCAACTCTTACATCCATCACAACCTTCTCCTACCTACCTCTTCCTCTCCACCCACACCCCAACCTCCCCCCCGTGCTGCAGCATCCAACACACACTGTACACACAACATAAACATTCTTCAGATAAACATAGATGCCATAAACACCAAAAACAAGGACTCACCCAATTCGTCAAACAACAGAACATACACATTGCCATCTTACAAGAAACTAAATTATGCAGAACACAAAAAACACTTACATTTCATAATTTGACCACCATTAGACTAGACTGGGCCGACGATGGTGACGGTGGACTCATCACAGTGGTACACCAATCCATCAACTTTTCAGATACTAGTGCACACACAAGTTGCTTCTCCCCTCACATGACACCACAACAGAAATACAGTCAATTAATATATGCACTGGTAACAAATCACACAACAATCACCAATACATACATTCCCCCCCCAATCGTCCCCCACAGTACCATACAATTACTCTCCTCAAATACACATCACTAACATACCCATCATCATCCTGTTCGGTGATTTATGCCAAGGCATTGGCCTGGCATGTCAACAACCCTGACACAGACAGAGGGCTGGTACTACAATCCCAAACAGATAATCTTTTCATACTCAATAATCTCCATCAACATACCCATCCCACACCAAACCCTCTTCCTCCCATCATCCCCAGACATCACCTTTTCGTCCCCAAACCTTGTCCCTACAACATCCTGGAGAGTGGTCAGAACCCTTGGCTCTGACCACCTCCCAGTCATCATCACTACCAAAACCAGTTGGCCAAAGACACACAAAAGAAACAACTGGGAGGCCTTCACAACTGAAACAGAACAACACTTTGAAACATTAAACAGTACGCCCATCACAAACATCAACAACGCTGTGCACACATTCAACACAATTATTCAAAATGCACACAAAAGACACATCCCTAGGGGCAACAGAAAGAGACACAACCCCAATCACACATCAGAAATTCAAGGCCTCCTCAGTCAATGCAACACACCATGACACTCCACAACATCCCATACACAAGACACAGCAGAACAAATACAAGAACTCAACACTCAAAAAAACATTAAAATATCAGAACATCAAACACTAAATTGAAATAATTGTCTCCAAACACTTGATCACAAAACAAACACCAGGAAATTCTACAATACACTAAATAGCATCACACTGTCCAACAGCAGCACTACACAAGAACATGCAGCCATTACAACAACAGACACCATACCCTCAAACAAACAACAAGCAAACACTCTCAACAATCACTTTTCACATGTCAGCCATCTAAACCCCCATCACAATGACTGACGTGTCATCCAACACAAGAGACAGTTCCCTACAGGCCCAGTCTTTGCACTTTTCACTAACAACCAGACAAAGCATATTAGCAGCTTTAACCCCTTAACCACAAGGTGTCACTTTCGTGACGCTCGGGCGCAATGGATCATACCGTGGGGCGTCACTTTTGTGATTCTGCGTTTTTTTAATTCTCCCGGGCTTTCAAGTGGTGCCTTGCATCATCTATCAATACTGCCAGTGTCCAACAATAGTCAGCGCTGCTAATTTCATCTGTACTCCCATCCATTGTTGACAATTTAGCCATTTTTCCCCATTCTTGAATCCTATCCCTACCTCCCCTATATTACCCTCTCCTCTCGCCTGCCCGGCTGCGCTGTGATAAGCAAATTTTCCCCCGATTTTTCCACTGATTTCATCCATTGAAATCAGCCCTATGCCCTATTCTTATACAAAACAAAATATACAAAAAAGAAATAAGGTAACTGATAGTGCTGTACACCTGGAATTGGCTAATTATCACTTGGCAACACCCCTCATGCACTTGTTCGCTAATTTTCCCTGGTAATTACCCCTTGATATATGCCGTATGATCTATTCTCGTAATAAAAATATATATATCAGAAAGGAAGGGAGAAGCCTAAGTGATATTTACATTCACCTGGAACTACCTAATTTATTATGTATTGTCTAGATTTTCTACCAATTTCATAGCATATAAAATAGCAGCTGTCACCACACTGACATTGTCAACCCTTGGCTCCCCATATATGCCACATCATTCAGTTCCTTGTCATCCTCTGAGGTGAAATCGTGTCACACTCGCATCCTGCCATTTCCGCTGCTTCTGTGTCCATTGCAAAGGGCCCTGTGACCTCTACCCCTAGAAAACCTCATCTGGGAAGTAGTAACGGACTAACTGACCCAGCAGTTGAACGTGAACTGGCCGAATTATCTATGATAATGATGGATAGTGACTTTGATCTTTCAGGTGAATTGTATGATGAGCCTGGGGAGGAAATCGTGACAGAAACTGCCAGTATGAGTGCTTCAGTGTCCCAAGTTCGTCTTAGCTCCAAAGGAAACGAGTCCTTATTGCAGCAAGGGAAGGAATTTGGGAAGAGAATGAAGAGGAGGCGGGTTAGCCCCAGAACAATAGCCCTGCGTGACCCAGCTCGTCATGAGTCCTGAGGTGAATCATCTCCCCTCTCTCCCAGCCCCACTTCACTAATTTCTTCTTCATCTTCAGCAGAAATTTCTCCTGAATTTTCGTCGTCGGAGTCTCCACCAGCACCTACAGTGAAGGCAGGCCATAGGAGACGAGGTAAATCCCTGACTCGTCGTAAAAGTAGAGTAGCAACTAGTGTAAGGGCTGCTAGTGCTACGTGGCAACCTAGGGTCAGTCAGAGTGACCTTGAAACAGCCCGTTCTGCCTCACAGCCACCCTCCACCCTCACCCACCCTACACCACCAGGAGAGGGAACCCTTGACGCCTTCGTGTGGACGGAAGGTTCTGATTTCGTCCCTGAACAACTCCAGTTTGATGAGAATTCCTCAGGGATACAGCCTGCCTTCATTCTTGACGAGGATGCTGAATGTTTGGACTTCCTTTTAGCCTTCCTCGATGACGAAGTCATGCAGAACATATGTGATGAGACCAATAGGTACAAGTCACAATGTGCTGCAAGTGGTGCAGGTGCAGCGAAAATGCAATAGTGGACTGTGCTTGGAGTACAGAAGCTGTATGTGTTCTTTGCCCTTAAGCTTCTCATGCCACATTCAAAGATGCATGAGTTGGAAGATTACTAGTCTACGGATCCCTTACTACCCTCACCCACCTTCAATAGTAAATGGTCAGAGATCTCTTCAGTAACATCATGGGAAACCTGCACTTCACCAGCAACGATGTACCTTCCCAGACTGACCCACTCTGGAAGATCCAGGAGATTCTGAACAGAAAGAAGGATAAATTTATGTCATTCTTCCACCCATTTCAGAAGGTTGTCATAGACGAATCCTTGGTTTTGTTCAGAGGACGTCTGAAGTTCATATACTACATTCCAAGCAAACGTCATTACTTTGGAATCAAGTTCTTTGTACTGTCCCACTCTAAGACGGGGTACATCCTTGACTTCATCATCTATTCAGCCAGCACTGTCGATCTGGACAAAACACATCCCCTTGGCTTCTCAGGCTGTATAGTGAAAGTGCTGCTTGAAAGGTATTTTGGTGGGAATCATGCGCTGTATACTGACAACTACTATACAGCACCGAAACTTGCTAAATACCTTTCAGAGCACGGCATTGGCTCCTTCGGCACTGTAAAGAGCAATCGTGCCAACTTCCCCAGATTCCCAGACGCAGGAAACTCGCAGCTAGGAGATGTACACCTACGCAAGTCTGAGAAGATGCTGGCAATACGGTGGCATGACAAGAGGGTCGTGCACATGCTCACCACCGTACACAAGGGAGAACTGAAAGACAGTGGGAAGGTTGACCATAGGACAGGCGAACCTGTGAGGAAGCCTGATGCTGTCATCGACTATAATATCAACATGCGGCTGGTGGACAAGTCCGACATGATGATTGGAGAGTTCAAGTGCCTCAGGAAGAATACTAGGTGGTACAGGAAAGTTTTTCTGCATCTCATTGACATGACTATGCTGGACGCCTTCATCCTGTACAAGATGAAGGCAAAGCCACCCAAGTCCTTCTCCCTGAGGTTGTTCGCCAGGACTTGTGTTCAGGAGCTGCTTGAGAGGTATGGTAGGGTGATAGCAGCAGCTCCAAGGGGCCATTCTGTAAGACTTCCTGACAGACTTGAGCAGAGGGCGTACATGGATCGGCACAGACTGGTGCAAAGGCCTGCCACAATGAAGAGGAAGGCTGCAATCCGCAGGTGCCAGGTGTGTGCACATACCACCAGACGCACACCTGAGCACAAACGCACCTCTTGGCAGTGCACTGAGTGTCAGGTTCCCCTCTGCATAACCTGCTTCTTTGATTACCACAGCCTCAAGCAATTCTAAAACAGTGCAAGTGGAAAATGTAAATAATGTGTAAATAGCAAGTGAAAGCAATGGATGTAATTATGATTGAACAGTGGAACATAGTTTTATAAGTTACTGCAAGTGACAGTGCATAACATAGTGTAAGTAAAATAGAAGTGTAAATATTGAAAATACAATAGAAAATGTAAATAGAAATGTAAATAATTAGTAATATAAGAGTATGAGTACAAATACTTGAAGTAATGACAGTGAAAGTGAAACCTTGGCTCTCTACATAGTTTACTGAAAGAGAAAGTGAATGCCTGGATTGACAATAAACTACTATTACTGAAGGAAACTTATGGATAAATACTGTAGATATAAGTGTAATAAAGTAATAGGAATATAAAGTGCGAGTGTTTTTATGAATAATAAATGACAGAATACCAGTGGGGAACGAGGACGGGTGGGAAGCCCATAAGCGCTCGTAATTTACATTCCTTTCACAGTGTTTTTCTTTGGAGTATAGATGCGAAACTACTTGAAAATTATAGAATAGTGTTTCTAGTGATAATATCAGGCTGTGGGAATCATATTACCGGGTGTCGGGAAGTGTAAAGTGAAGACTTCGTTACCCAAATTCAGAAGTCTCCACAAGTCCTATGGTTGTCGATGAAGGCTCAACAAACATCCCAGGAGAAAGCTGAAGGTATGTGCCATAAGCATATTTAACCCCTTAACCGCGGGTGTCATTCCAGAATGACATTGCAAAAACTGGACCAAACCGCGGGTGTCATTCTGGAATGTTTGTGAAGATTTTGAATACTGCGTGTTTTTTCCGCACGCCAATTGTTTCAAGGGAGAGTAGCTATTAAGTTCTTTCACTCCAGCCAACCCCCACCTCCCTCCTCCCTCCCCTCGGGCCCCCACCTCCCACCCACCGGGCCCCCCACCCCACCCCTGACCAAACACGCATCAGTATCTGTCTAGCTTTGTGAGTGACAACAGCGCTGATGTGGCAGTGATGTGTGGGCAATTACAGTGCCTTTTACCTGCGTCAGTGAACACAGAGTGGGTGTTTATCGTATGTGCAGTGTTCATATATGTTTATAGTATTATTATCAGAATGAGATTGGCATTTGGTAATGGTGTGTGAGCGAAAAATAGTGATATTAGATTGCTCACTTCTAATGGCATTGCCCATCCAGTGATAGTCAACAAAATCATGAAACCTACATCATTGCAAAGCCGAAAGTTAGTACTTTCTAATGGTACCTTATTTTTTGCTCTAGATTTATTCTGTGCAGAGTTATAAAGGTTTAAAGTTTGTTTACATTTTGGCTGGAACCCCCGCGGGGGGGGGGGTCAGTCGGGTCAAACCAATGCCCGCTGTTAAAGGGTTAATTATAATATTCTAGGGCTAAGAACTGATTTTTGGTAAATATTTTTAAAAAGTCAGGTGGAGCACGAATATCCCCACGGGACGCACAAGGAGTGGCGAAAACATCCCCGCGGTTTAGGGGTTAAGCACTCATCCGCCTGTGAACCAGACAACATAAGCAACATACATCTTAAGTACCTTGGACCACAAGGCACACAAGCACTCACCAACATAACAGACTACAGCTACTCACACAACATAATACCCAACATCTGGAAGCATGGCACTATCAACACTATCCCCAAACCGAAAAAAAGACCCCACATTACATTCCTCACACTGCCCCATGACACTTCTCTGCACCCCCCAAAAAATCACTGAGTGACTGGTATCACAACCACTCACACCTCATATCCCCCTAGCCCCATCATAACATGGTTTTAGGCCACTGCACTCCACAGATACTCTTCTTACAGACCTAACACAGAGAGTTTTTGATGGCATCAAGTCAGCTAGGCCACCACACAGAACACTCCTAATCACACTAAACATTAACAAAGCTTTGGATGCCATCCCCTGCCACAACCTCACAAACAAAATATTCAACAAAAACATGCACAATAACACAATAAGATGGCTGGCAAACTATTTAGCAGGCAGATGTGCACATGTATCATTTACTAGTCATTCATCTAACATCAGAAACTTTACAAACGGCATCCTCCAAGGATCTGTTTTGTCCCCTGCACTCTTTAACCTACACTTGCGCGACATACTTACACCCCATGCACCACAGATACATATAGCTTCCTATGCAAATGACAACAATAACATGTACACAACAAAATGCAAGCACAGCCGTACACATCCACCAACCTTACCTCAACACACTAGACGAATGGTTCATCACAAAACAGGCTCAAAATAGCCTCAGCCAAATCTACAGTGACCCTTCTCACAAACTGGACAGCAGAACAGTCACATTCCACACCTCACAATAACTCTCCCCTACCACACACACACACACACACACACACACACACACACACACACACACACACACACACACACACACACACACACACACACACACACACATTCTTTGGTGTAACATACAATACATTAATGCCATTTCAACAACACATCACAAACATTAAAGATAACTTAACACCCAAGACTCAACACCTTAAGGTCACTTGCCCATACATTTGGACACAACAAAGAAACCACTACCACAGTATACAAAGAATATACAAGTTCAGTGATGAATTATGCAAGCCCTGCTTGAGCTTCTCAATAAAACACACTACAAAACTCGCTAGGCCATACAGAATAAGGCCTTAAAAATAATCACTGGTTGCACAGCTACTAGACCCACAGACCACCTACACCAAGAAACCAAAATCCTCAAAGTCAAAGATCATCCAGGCATGAGAGACACACAAATTCTCTCTTCAGCCTTCTCAAACTCACACCATCCACTACACTACATGGCAGCACATTCACACACATAAAGGAACATCAAAGCAACACCCAGCACACGATATCACACACAAATACTGTCATCTCTCCCCTATTCCCTGTCTCAACCCAGCTTCCAGAAATATATCCACACTCAAATCACATGCCGCTCCATTCAGTCACTTAAAGATAACACACTGCTGCATGAACAGCCTCCTGATATTACCCTTCTGAATCCTGTCTCCCTCGTGAGGACAGGGTCCACCTGGCCAGGCTGAGATGTGGGCATCATCCAGCTCTCTTGAACTCTGAGGAGAGGCTGGATGACTCCGTCACTGACGCCTGTCCACGATGCAACACAGCACCCTATACCATTAAGCACATTATGGAAAACTGCATTGCACACAATCACCAGCACCAACAACACAACATACACTCCTTGAATCTTTGTGGGAAAGCCCAGTCTCTGCCGTGGTCGTCCTTAGGGACTCGGGGCTGCTCGGCCAGATTGCCTAGGGAACAATTACTACTGCTACTACTACTATGGTCATTATGATGGGACGTAAAACTTCGAAGGTTTCACTGTGAAACAGACATACTAAAGTTTACAAACCAAATATAAGTAAAACAAAAGAAAAGTACAAAGACAAAGATAGATCAAATAAAACATAAAAGATAAAATATAATAAGCAGGATATAAAATTTATGACAAACGAGCACCATACATCACCAAGTCGGTATGACAGCAGGAATAGGAGCAGAGGGTGGAAGAAGAGGACGAGTGGGACAGTCAATATAGCCCAGTGGCATTGAGAGGGATAAAGAAGAGTGAGTAGAACAAGAAGAGAGGGGGGCAGGAGGGGAAGGATGGAGGGGAGTAGGAGGGAGATCAGAAGGAGCCGAAATGACTTCAGCCTTATAAAGCACGATTTCGGGACTCATGGGGTCTTGTTAAGGAGTCGTCAGAAAATCCATGATGTCAGTGAGGGTTTCATCCTCAGCAACTGTAGGGAGTGTCGTCTGCGGTGTCGACAGGGGAGGCGGAACACATTGTAGAATGGCTAGCGGTGCTGGGTTAGGGATGAGACCAGACCGTGGAGTCGATTCAGGGATCTTCATTGGAGTAGGGATCGCAGAGAGAGGGACTAGCGGTACCTATCTTACAAGCCGTGGGAGAACGTGAGGGTTTTGTGGAACCCTTGGCATCAGAAGCAGTGGAAGGCAGCCCATGTTTACCAGAGGGGGGCAGACTGCAGCTGCCATGCTGTGGCAGAGGGAGTGGTCGTTGATGGAGAGAAGAGGAAGAGCGAGGGGAAGCAACAGAACGGGAAGAATGATGAGAGGAAGAAAGAGGAGTGGATAATAAAGGCGACAGGGAGGAGGTAGTCTAGAACAGAGAAAGAGGTGGAAAGAAAACCAGGAGGGGCCTGAAAGCAAGGAGTAGAATAGGAAGGGGGAGAAGGGGATGAGGAAGAGGGGAGAACAGAAACAGAGGGAGAGGAGACAACAGTGACAGATGGAGGGATACAGTAGGTAACGTGGAGGTATGATTAGAGACACAAAAAGAGGCTGAGACAGTAAAGGAGTTAAAGACTGGCGACATCAAGGGAGCAGGCATGTCAGATAGGGAGGTGAGTACAGAAGAGGAGTTAGAGGTTATGATACTTGCAGTGAGGTGGGACTGAGAGACAGCAGAGGTAGTGGAGACAGGACGGGTCACTCGAGCAAAATTGGTATGGAAAGAGAATCCTAAGTCACGGACATGTTGATGGGCTGCATAGAGGGAAAAACCTTCTTTCCAGAGAATCCTGGAGACTTCAGTTTCAAAGTTGTAGATCAGACATTTCCGAGATAAGGCGGCATGTTAGCCTTGGCAGTTCGGGCAGACTTGTGTCTCAGCCACGCATCCTGTGCGGCCACGTAGTTAGCTGGGTGACCTTATCGCCAACAGGAAGAACAATGTTGAGGACGAGGCGTGTATTCCTTGACCTGAAGTAATGTACCTCCAACAATAACAAAGGTGGGAAGGTCGCAACTCTTGAAGATGATCTTCGCTATGTTGGCTGAATATTTGCAACACCCCTGAGGGGGACGCTTGTAGCACTGAACAGAAAGTACAGCAAGGTGTTGGGCAGACAAGATTCTTGGATGTCAGCATAATATTCAGAAAAACTGTGGTCACCTACAGATAAATATGACGGGATCAGCATGGTTCTGGTGGTAGAGTTTAGATGGACATCTGAATTGAGGTGATAGAGCGACCGAGGGGTCTGTAAGTAATAAATAATACCTTCTCAGCCAGCACAACAGATTGAACAGTCAGGAGTCGGTCACCATTAGGGTGTACAACGAATGTGACATCAGGACCTATTTGTCAGAGAAGAGAGATATAGAAAGTGAGGTCGTTAGTCAATGGTTGGACCTTGAAATATTTTGGCCATGTTTGGCGCACCAAAAATCAAAGACATTCAGGGGAGATTCGGGAAAAAGGGAGGAGGGAGGAGGGGGGGCGGGAGAAGAAGAAATAGTAGGATACGAAGAGGAGGACAGGGGCGGAAAAATAGGGGAAGAGGAATCCGCCTGTCTGGGAGAAGGTTTATAAGGAGCATCTCCCATTGCTCCTTGAATTGGGAAAGTAGATTCATTATTAGCCATGGTGAACTGAACTGAACAATGCGGGAAATAAACTGGTCCACTCCTGAGAGCCCGAGTCAGGAATAAGGGTGAAAGAGACAAAGGGCTACCGTACCCATGGTTCCCTGAGGCAGTTTGCGACTGACATAAAAGAGACAGCCTCGCATCCTATCGGCAAGACTCTCACACCTTAAGAAGGTGGGAAGAAAATAAGATAAAAGAAGGAAGAGAAGAAAAAAAAACAAAGCAAAATTTGTAGGGCTAAGGGCCGTGACCCGAGGGCGGGTTAAGCAGCACAGAGCAACATCATCCCCGCCATGAGGCCCCAATCCCAGTCCCCAGAGCCCCCTCACGACTGCAACGGGCTTGGTTGTTGGTGAGGGGGTGCGATGGAAATGTTAGAAAAAGTTTGAGTAAAAAGATGTGAGTTTAGTGAGCGTGGGTGTAGGTAAGAGTGGGCTTAAGTGGAAGTGAGTTTAAATGGGTGTAGTTGTGATGCTTTTGTGGTTGTGATTCTGAATGTGGGTGTGGGTGTGGGTGTGAGTGTGGGTGGAGGCAGGTGTGGGTGAAGGTGGACTATACTGTAGATGTATGTGTCAGTGTGAATGAGGCTGTAAGTATGGGTGCGAGTGAGTGGTTGGCGTATGTGTTATGATGGTTAAAAATGTGAGAAGTGTGATTGTGGAGGTGTAAGTGACAGGTATTAGTGTAAAGGGAAAAAAGAACTGAATGGCTAAAGAGAGACGATTCATGAGAAAAATACTTGTGGTCAGCTGACAGATCTATATCTTCTGTATACAAACAGTTAATTCTCTATTCCTGGCTGGGAAAAAGAAGTTGGGATGATGACAGTGATGATGATGATGGTTTTGTTTTCTTCCTTCCTTTTCCTAAATGGTTTAGCATCGAATGAAGGTGTAGGTGAGGGATGTGTAGGTGTGGGTGTCGACTGGAGTGTGAGGTGTTTTGTATGTCTGTTTCCTTGGGGAGCAAGTATGGTGGTAAATGTGGGACAGAACTTTGATGTTGTGTGTGTGTGTGTGTGTGTGTGTGTGTGTGTGTGAGAGAGAGAGAGAGAGAGAGAGAGAGAGAGAGCAATATGATTACTGTAAACCCTGTCATGAACGGGTCCTCTGTAGTATTCATTCCAGGTAACGACATAAGCTACATTTTCGTTCTACCATTTTGACAAGGGAAATTTCTACACAAATCACGTTACGGGAAGCCTCATGTTGCGAACGGTTATGACCTCTCAAATGACCTTACATAAATACCACTATAGTATGGACAGATACTGTTAACCCTATCATGGTATGAGACATCTTATATTCTCTTGCCAGCGTCAAGGGTTCAGTGGAAGTGAAGCAGGATAATTAACCCGGTCAGGGATGGTTCGAATAATCGGCATCACCTTCTGCACAGATTATTCTTTTTTTCCTGGTAACTTTACGTGATTTTATGCATATTAGTAGAGATATTTTAATGGAAGGGGTTAGATGCAGCCATCACTAATTTCTTTAATATTGAGAGAGATTAATTAGCTGCAAAGAATCATCTGACAGTGAATAAAGACGTAGTAGGAGGCTTCAGGAGTTCAGAGCATTCGAAGCAGAATGTTGAACTCAGCAAAGGAGGGTTCGGACAACTGTACCATGTTCTTACTCTCTCCATGGGACATACTGAACTGTGAGAGGTAGATAATCGTATAGCCTTCACTAACCCCTAAATAAGAGAGGACTTTCCTAAGTTAGAATTCAACAATGAAAGGGTAGAACTGTCGAAATTTGTTTCTTCACAGCCATTACGTTTTCTTTTAGTATATTCTTGCATTACCCAGATATTTTATAAATAGATCATGAGAGAGGTTTCGAACTGGAGGGGTTAGACTATATAGCCTTCCTTAACACATCCAACAGAAGAGGTGTTTCTTAAGCTATATTCAGTCCTATGGAAGTCGACTGGATAGAGAAGTCGTCTGCAGATCGACATTTGCCTGGCGAATGTGACTTAGTGGCAAAAAGTGCAAGTGCGCACCCATGTATGAATGTCTAATCCCTCATTAAATTGTAAAGTCTTCCACACGAAGGCTGTGTGAATGTCAGGCTTATAGTAATGAGGACAATTAGACAAAACACATCAGAGAATGAAAGCTTCACTTATTTTGTAAGTTTATTTTTCTGTGTGTTAATTTAATGGTTCTGTCATACGTGGCACCTTTTCATGGCTATGCTGACCCACAACAAATTATGATTACGGAAGAAAATGTGGTCATCAATAGATGTAGAAAGCAATGACTGAATTTGTAATCAATACCTTGGTGCCATCAGGCACCTTCTCAAAACTTCATACAACCAGACCGTATCCAGCACCCCGATACACTACAACACATATTTAGTCTTTGGACAAACCCCTGAAATACGCTCCAGACACACCCAAGACGTAAAACACCCGAACCACAGATGCACGCCAGACACCATTAATACTCCCACCTTTCAATACTACCCATTTGTGAAACTCAGAGAATTCTGTGCTTGTAACTTGCCTGAGTTCATCCTTCATAAAAGTTCAGTGACTCAGTAAATGAGTGATATAGATAGGGACACTCAGTGAATTCGGGTTCTCGTGTGTGTGTGTGTGTGTGTGTGTGTGTGTGTGTGTGTGTGTGTGTGTGTGTGTGTGTGTGTGTGTGTGTGTGTGTGTGTGTGTGTGTGTGTGTGTGTGTGTGTGTGTGTGTGTGTGTGTGTGTGTGTGTGTGTGTGTGTGTGTGTGTGTGTGTGTGTGTGTGTGTGTGTGTGAGTGTGTATGTGTGTGTGTGTGCGCGCGAGGAAAAGAAAGGTCGCGTCTACCTTGTTTTTACTTGTAATAAGTCTAATATATAATATGTACGGTCCTAAGCTGGTCTTTGACTTGTAGCGAATGTATCTTATAAGGTAATAGATTGAATGCTTAATAATGCAGTTCTGTACTACAACCTTTCTATTGTTCATTTCTGGAAACTGCAGTTATGTTTTCTGTACAAAAGCCGTGCTACACAAATTAATTTGAAGGCTAGAGTGAGGTTAGAAATGATATTACCAGTATGTGATAGATGGAAGGTTTAGGATGACGGCTGAATGTATCAAGAGAAGCATTTGGGGAGGCTGGTCTAAGAAAAGAAAAGTAAGGAAATCTAATTAGACTACCGAACTGACAAATCATGGGTTCAATCACAAAGCTTCATTGTTATCATACTTATCACTTTGTGTAAATTTTCAGGGCAGCCCTCTAACGATGATACAGCCTGTGTGAAGGAAAGGAAAGAACCAGATGTTGGTGGTTAACCACCAAGTCGGTAGAAAGGAGGGGGACAGGGGAAGAATTAGTTGGTAAGGAAGTGAATTTCAGTGGAAGGAACAAGTGCCGAGGCTCAACCGAACATGTGCCGGCAGTATTTAATGGCAAGAGACAATCACAATTACATACCAGCGTGATTTAGAAGGAAAGCATCCAAACATTCTCCAGTAATACCACACGCAACCGTCGATTTACTTTCAGCTGTAGTTGTTGGACAAACTTAACGAACTTACTAAACTTTATTAGTTTTGAAAATATTTATATTATTTTATTTTATACGTTTTTCTCGCCAAATGCAGAAGTGGCTGAAGTGGTGGCTTTTCTGCTGAGCGAGCGGAGCAGCTACATGGTGGGAGCCTGTGTTGAGGTGACGGGAGGATACGCCATGTGATCACCATACACATCTTTGTCTTCCCAAGTCAAGAGCCTTGAGGAAAGATTAGAGATGACCTGATCTATATTAACTGAATGATTGATGTCAATTTGATGTTTTGTTGTTAGGCCAGGATTTTACTCTTCCTTCTGTTCACTTAAACTATATTGAGTTCTGATTGCCTTTTGAGAGATCATATTCAGGTTGAAAGAAGTACATCCTCTACAAGGAAGACTGGACTTTTTTGTGGCATAATGTATCGCTTTAGATAAAATCCTATTAAACGGTGTTATAAATATGTGAAAGAAAAGGACGATTGCGGGTATCGTAAGATTTTGATATCACTCAAAAATTATGACATAATTATTACTTGTCCCAATACAGGAAGTGGGTTAATTATCTTGAACAAGGATGATTATGAATTAAAGCTTAATCATATTCTCACTTACACCTCTAAATTTAAGATTATTAATTCTGATATTTCTTCTACCATCCTTAACCAAGAAGATAAACTAAACAATTTACTACAAAGGATTAAAGATGAAGTTGGTGACAGTACGACTATTAGTCGGAGTTACTATAATGTGTGGTCTACCGAGACATTTACTGTACAGTATAGCGTGACGCGCACTGGAACATTGTAGAATAGGATAGGATAGATTAGGTAAGGTTAGGTTAGATTAGATTAGGTTAGACTAGATTAGGTTGGGTTAGATGAAGATAGGTTAGGATTGGATAGGATAGGTTAGGCCAGGACAGGATAGAATAGTTTTGGTTATGTTAGGATAGGACAGGATAGGTTAGGTTAGGCTAGGTTAGGACATGACCGGTGTACTGGCATTAGAGGAGGTATTTTAACATGTCGGCATGTCTTCTGGTAGATCAGTAAAGTCTGCTTTTATGAAATTCAAATCCTTAAACTGTTCCCTGCCCCAGCCGGGATTCGAACCTGGGTCCATTAAGACTGCAGGCCACCTCTCTACCAGTCCAGCCACCGCCTCTGAAGTATGACCTCTCAGTCATCCTGCCTAGCGCTGATGAAGAATCCCTGTTCACGAATGTTCCCCTGCATGAAACGGTTCGGCTCATTTCAGATAACACCAGTACTTCAGTTGGCTTAAACAGAAAATCATTGTACATCTTGTCTGAGATAGCTACTCTACCAACTACTGTGTACATTTAACGAAACACATTTTACTCAAACAGATGTAGTGGCGATGGGGTAACTACTTGGTCCTTGATATACGAATGTTTTTCTTTGGCACAATGATCAAATCTGGCTTGATAATTGTCCCCAGTGATTTTAAACCCATTTTCTTTTTTTTACCGAAGGTACGTGGACGACACTTTTCTCAAATTTAACAGCCTTGTTCACATTAAATTTTTTTGGACTATGTTAACTCCCAACATCCCAACATATTGTTTCATCCATGAACTTGAAAAAGATGCAAGCTTTCCATTCCCCCTACATTGTGGTTACCAATCATTCCACTCACTTATCCACAAGTTTATCGCAAACCTACTCACTGGCCTAAGCACAAACTTCCTCAGTTAGATCCTGTAGAGTTTTAATATGAACAGAACAACTACCTTGTTCAAAATGACGTACAATTTGTGCTCCATATGGCTCGCCTTCCATTCCAAAACTTGTTTCTTATTAGCTTGTTTTGCCTATAATCAGTACCTCGTCCATTTTTTTGAGAAACTACTGAGCAAGTTTCAAAATTCAAAGCATTCCTCAAACAAGCCAGTTCACACTGTCGAGATGGAGTGTATATAAACATAGTTCCCATACTTGGATTCTTTATCCTGCGAAACAGGAAAACACCAAACAAAATTCTCCTCCACATATTACTTTTATGATAAGCTTTACCAACAAGATCACTATTGCCTGCTTTCTCAAACATTCCTCCTGCCTTCCCACTAACTTTTGGTCCAATGTGAATTTGTTATTATCATGATCTAACTGTTCTGCCAAATACACGGGGTCGACCTCACGTTGGCTGCTCAATCGAATTCTTGAGGACTAAGTTAAATCCACTCGGACTGGAAGATTCCTTTTTAAGTCCTCTTATTCTTCTGTCAGTGAGCAGAAGAACATACAGATACTAACCTCATGCTATGACCTCTTCACTGCCGATTCCATCTTGATTCATAGATTTCGACCCAGTCTTAATAGTTCGATTAGCGCCACCCCAATATTCACGCAATAGCTACATTAACAGGTCAACTCCTACTTTGTCTTTGTATTATTATTTTCTACCCTAGTTAGCTTTTGTAAAATTATTCAGATTTTGTGAAGAGTAAGCTTGCTGCTTTTATACTTCACCTCTTATCTTACCTTAAGTGATGTATCATAGAATACAGGGTTTTATATTTTTCCTGACAATAATTGTTGTCTTTTAAACTTTCAAATCTGCTGATAATGAAGATTATGTTTCCGAAACACATGGTGTAATAAAGATGCTGTTCATCACAACGTTGGTATTACTTTTCCTGGCAAGACTAAGGCTACCAAGAGGAAGATTCAGTGTGGGAAAAGTCTATCTATCTATCTATCTATCTATCTATATAGTTATGGACTACTGATATGTCCAGCATGTACTGCCAAATTCGATGAATAACAAATGTGTCTCCATGTACGTATGTATTCTGGTTACCAAAAGCTATAATGTCAATATTTGTGTTAAAAGATTTTTGTTTATTTTTTTTAATGTGGTTTTGCTCTCTGTCGTAATTTATGACAGTGAGACACGAACTCCAGTTAGCAGCTTGGAATAAATAACTTATTTAATAGTAAGTGCTTTTGTGGGTTCATAAGGTATGACTGATACGATTATAGGCATAATGAGTGAACACACGCTGCAACTGAATCAAGATCGATTCATTGCAGAATACTTGAACGCCAGCTCAAGATATATATATGGGGAGAGTGCATCCTTGTTCGTCCAGGGTTTACTTCTGCCTTCTTATAAACACTTCATTACACTCTTTAATTTTTTAAATATCTTTTTAATAATGAACATTTACAACCTTCCACTTTTGATATATTTTCCCATAAACAGCTCTGTTCTCTCCCTCCTCTGCATTTCATCATTTCAATACCTATCTCGTTAACACCTATGACTTTCCCGTTCTTCAAGCATTTCAAGAAAGAGTTCGTTGCACTCATATAACTCGCTTTTCCCCGTTTCTCTCCTGGCTGGAGGGAATTCATTGGCTGAAATTCACACCTTGCCCAGATCCCTTGTTCAGCTTTGAATCCCATGACGCATTTTTCAATACCAGCCGCGATATCGAAGCTGGTATTGTTATCAAACTGTGTGTGTGTGTGTGTGTGTGTGTGTGTGTGTGTGTGTGTGTGTGTGTGTGTGTGTGTGTGTGTTTTAGCACGATAACTTCGCAGCCGCTCAAGATATCATCACAGAATTTTACAGGTGTGTTATGGGGATGGAAATCTCGTACGAGTTCAAAATTGGTGGAAGTAGGTCAAGGTCTGTGTGTCAGTTACCACGATAACTTCGCACCCGCACAAGATATAATCACAGTATTTTACAGATGTGTAGCAGGGATGGAAATCTCCTTCGAGTATTCTTTTCACTTTGTCTGTCTGTCTTTGTCTATGTGTCTGTTAGCATGACAACTGAGCAACCGCTCAAAATGTAAAATTTTACACGTGTGTAGTCGAGATGAAAATCTCCTTCGAGTATTGTTTTCAGTTTATCTGTGTGTCTGTTAATGTGATAACTTGTCAACCGCTCAAGGCATCATCACAAAATTTTATAGGTGTGTGATAAGGATGAAAATCTACGACTTCGAAATTGATGACTGTAGATCAAGGTCTGTGTGTCTGTTACCAAGATGAGGTAGCAACCGCTCAAGATACCATCACGATATTTTACAGGTGTGTAGTAGGGACAAAAATTAACTAAGAATTCGAAATTGGTGAAAATAGGTCAAGGTCAAGGTCATATTCGGCATTGCACTAAATATGTATCGGCCTGTGGCTGGTGCGATTCGCCCATTGGGAGACCTCTGGTTAATTCTTGTTTCCATTTTAACAATTTCTATTCATCTTTGGCAGGACCACTTGCGTTGATGAGGTTGATGGAGGTTATACCTAACCCCTTATGTTCGAAAGTCTCTCTACTAAGTCGAATGAAATAACCGGACACTAGTAAGATTAAAATTACAAATATGTCATGGGGTTCAAGTGGCTTTAGGTTTAAGTTTGAAGTCTTGTGTCATCTTCCAAATGGCTTTAGAGGTTTCATAACGCCTTTTTTTACGACTTATTCTGCAAGTTAAACCTCGACCTTTTATTGTAAGTTATTTATATATTTTAAATAGCGATAATGTTTGCAGGAGTAAAATACAAAAGGACAGTGGCCAGTAATGACAGGGAGACTGGAACTCCCGTTTCATCAGCCCTCGTGACTACTTCCTGACCATCCCGCTTTGCTGAACTTCTTCAGTGTTTCAGTAACACAGAGAGTAGACCAGCATGTTCTCCAATACAAGTTGCTCTAACTGTCAACACCAAACTACAGGCACATTACACACTGCACTTCCTTTTCAAAATTAAAAGAAAAAAATGTCCTATAATAACCAAACCTCGGAGTCCCCAGGCAAGGGGGACCATAAATGCCCCCACCATCCACCCCTCTCCCGGTGACGACTCAACGAGCTGCCTGGAACCACTGTCTGACACCCCTCTTCTTCATTTCTGCAACACTCACGCCTTTCCTGTAAATTTCTCTCTGTTGGACACCACCTCTCCTCTAAACCTCACCTTCTCTTCTTAACTGAGACTTAGCTGTCTCAGACAACTGATAACAAACCCATTTCTGTATCCTTCTACTTTCTCTATACTCATTTCAAAAGCAAAGGTGGCTGTTGTGTATATGTACACAACGATTTATCTTGCTCTTGTGTTCCTGAACTTGATTCTTCTGAATTCTCTACCCTCTGGTGTCGGCTTTCCTGTCATTCTCTGACTAAATATATCAGTGCTGTTTACTTATCCCTTAATTCTACTGACTGAAAAATTCTTTGACTATCTTACTTCTACGATGGAACACATCCTATCCATTTCTTTTTTCTCAGGAACCTCCATTCTAGGACATTTCAATGTTCACAACCACCTTTGGCTCTCCGTTCCTTTCCCTGACCACCTGGTGAACAAGCCTACATAATATCTATCATTAATGATCTAATGCGGCTTGTACAGCACCCTACCTGTATCCCTGACTGCCTTGGAGAGAGCCCCAACATACTTGACCTCTTCCTTACAACTAATCCTTTTGCTTACATTGTTAATATTTCCTCTCCGATGGGCTCCTCCGATCACAACCTTATTACCTTCACCTGTCCTGTCGCTCCGGTATGGCCTGTGGTTCCATCTAAGAAACGTTGGTTGTGGCACTTTGGAGCTGCTGATTGGGAGGCCCTCAAGCAGTACTTTGATTTCCATGGCTGGGAGCCATCTGAGTGTGCCTTGCGCATTAAGGAGGTTATTCTCTCGGGCACGGAAGCATACATTCCCATCTCATATTCTTTGAGTAATGCAATAAAGCCTAGGTTTAATCACGCATGTTCCAATGCTGCCCACAACAAGGAGAGGGACTATAAAAGGTATCAGAGGCAACCCACCCCAGAATTACATCTTTTTTATGTTTGTGCCAGGAATCATAATGTCTATTCTTCGCTCTACTAAAAATGATTTCATCCGTACTAAATGCTATCAGTTCTTCAACTCAAATTCTTCCAGCTCCTTCTGGCACCTTGCCAGAAACCTTTCCAACAACTTAACCTCATCATCCATCCATCCTCTTTTCTACTCTGATGGCTCTGTAGCTGTTTCTTCTACTGATAAAGCAAACTTCTTCAATTAAACTTTTTCCTCCAGTTCCACATTAGACGACTCCAGTGCTGTTCCTCCATCACTTTCCCCCACTGACTTCCACATGGCTGACATTAAAATTTCTTCAGTTGATGTGTTTTCTGTCATCACTGGCCTCAATACTAACAAGACAAATGGGCCTGATGGAGTCCCTCCTGTTGTCCTCAAGAACTGTGCTTCTGTGCTCACAACCTGCCTAGGTAGACTCTTTTGCCTTTGTGTATCAACTTGTACCTTTCCTTCTTGCTGGAAGTTTGCTCTCATTCAGCCAGTCCTAAAGAAGGATGACCGATCCCAACCCTCTAACTATCACCCAATTGCTTTAACATCCTGTGTCTGAAAAGTTTTCGAGTCTGTTCTTAACATAAAAATTTTGAAACATCTTTCTTATCATAAACTTATTTGTGATCATCAGTATTCCATCAGGGACGCTCCACTGGCAATCTTCTCACCTACCTATCAGACTCCTGGTCATCCTCCTTTCGGGACTTTGGCGAAAGGTTTGCCATTGCACTTGCCATCTCAAAGGCTCTCGATCGAGTCTGATATAAATCTTTTATTTCGAAACTGCTCTCTTATGTTTTCTATCCTTCTATCTGTGCCTACATCTCTAGCTTCCTTTCTGGTCGTTCTATAGCTGCTGTTGTAGACAGCCATCGTTCTTCTCCTAGATATATCAACAGTGTTGTTCCTCAGGACTCCGTCCTATCACCAACTCTGTTCCTTTTATTCATCAATGACCTAAGCCGTACTATTGGGGACAAGAATTCTTACACTCCTCTGATTGGCTTCAGCCAGATTTCATCTGGTAACACTGACCCTCCTCTTCCCCCCCCTCTCCCCCCTCTCTCTCTCCCCCTCTCTCTCTCTCCTATTCCCTATCGCCCCTGCTCCCTCCCTCCCTCTCTCTCTTTCCCCATTCCTCCTCTCCTTTTATTCCCCCTCCCTCTCTCGTGCTCCCACCCTCGCTGCCTTTATTCTCTATCCATTCACCTGTGTGTGTGTGTGTGTGTGTGTGTGTGTGTGTGTGTGTGTGTGTGTGTGTGTGTGTGTGTGTGTGTGTGTGTGTGTGTGTGTGTGTGTGTGTTGTATTTAAATATAACTGCCTTTCGTAGCACTAACTATCGTATTGGGTGCATAAATTTTTACAACTCCTATAGGATCTGACTGAAACCACATTTATACAACACACAAGAGCTGTGATGAAAGCCTATGACCAGTTTACTATCGAAGAAATTCGGTTCAATATATATATATATATATATATATATATATATATATATATATATATATATATTTCAACAATACAGCCCAGGTTACTATTCATATTTTAGACACTGGTAAGCACTAGTTTCTTTGAACTTCGAGAAATCTAGCACAGAATCGTTTATTCTAGAAGGGGTTTTAATAACATCGGTCTCAGATACAGTAATCTCCGCCAATTCGAACGTCATATTGTAACCTGCTATCTTCCTCTTATCGAGTTTATCATCTTATGGATGTGTATTTCCCTTCTTATCTATCCCTATCACCTTAGTTTAATACGTAGGGGTATTAACGGCGGCATTATTAACGCTTCGGGTCAGCTGTAGTGTTTCGAGATAATCGTGCAGGCAAACATAGTCGACAACAAAGTCATTCATTCATTCGTACTCTGTCCTTGCCTGCCTGCCGTGTCTCTCTGACCGTCTCAGTCCGAGGCCAGTGTTATAAACATGGATACCTTCACTGCCAAAATAACATTGGGAGGACGAATAGTTGGTATGCGAGAAGGAGGGGCATCAATTACAGCGATTGCACATGAACTTGGAGTGACGAGAAATACGGTTTACAAATGGTGCCAGAGGTGGGAGGAAGACGGTGATCTGGGTGACTATCCTAGAAGTGGAGGACCAAGGAAGACCACTGCAGCGGACGATCACAGAATTGTAAACGAAGTTACGAGGAATCCACTCACAATACTGTTGCAGTCCGTGCTACCTTACAACTACAAGTTTCGAGTCGAACTGTGCGAAGGCGTCTCCATGAGGCATGCGTGCATCACAGAACCCCAGCAGTGAAAGGGAAACTAGAGGAGCGACACCGTCTCAACCGGTTACAATTTGCTCAACAATATGCACAAGAAGGATTACAGTTTTGGGGCAGAGTGATATTTTCAGATGAAAAGACATTTCTATCAACCACGCACGGCCGCCTGCATTGCTGGAGACGAAATAACACAAGATATGAGTCAAAACATCGCTGAAGAAGCCAGGAGTGGACATGTTACTTGTAACACCTGGGGGTGGATTCATTTCTTCGGGATAGGAGAACTGGCACACAATGACGGTCGCTTCACTGCTGAAAAATATGTTGAAATTTTAGATGAAGTTATGCTGCCCACCTTTCGTGCCATGGCTCTACGTGAAGAACAAATGATATTTATGCATGTGAGTATCCATAAAGTAAGTAGTTCCTTTCGGACCTGAGTCGACCACTTTCAGTTCTTAAACTGGTCCCTCCCTTCCCTATTCTTCGTGCTTTGCTGTCCCTCTTGGGTCTTTCTCCCTGGCGCTATAAGGTCTTTGTTACTACCGCAGGCTTTTTTATTATTTTTTTTTTTTTGTCTCATCTGTCCCTCCTGTCCCTCTCATTCGTATACTTAATGTCCCTCCTATCTATCTCCTCTGCGTTGCTTATAACAACTTTACGGCCGTACTGGTTTTGGTGCTTGGTCTTCATGAACATAGACGTATTCAATCAATCCGCTAAAGTAGTGCATATCTATGTGTGCACTACTCGGAATTAATATAATGCATATTTTTTACAAAACCAACATTTTATATATGCGTAAGCTATATACGGTATTGTAAAGAATGATTTTTATGAATATGAATAAATTATTCGGAGCAGTAATATTACGGACACAAAGGCAATGGGCGATAACATTTGTCGATACTTTTCAGGACAATTGCCCAGTTCATACAGCACGGATGGTGAGACAATGGTTTGCAGAGCACCCTCAGATAGAAGTACTGAACTGGCCAGCCCACAGCCCAGACCTCAACCCCATCGAGAACTGCTAGGGTGCTATCGTGAATTCATGGGAGCCAGCTCAGGAGAGAACACCCCAGCAGCAACTACAGCACACCATGACAGAGTGGGAACGGTTTAGAAGAAAGCAAGACCACATCTACAAACTTGTCGCCTCTGTCCCTGATAGGTTGAAGGAAGTGATCACGAACAATGGGGGATGGACTCATTATTAATTTTTTGTATTCCCTGTAAACATTTATATTGTGAACGGATGCCTATGTTTATGGTACTGTGTGTGTGTGTGTGTGTGTGTGTGTGTGTGTGTGTGTGTGTGTGTGTGTGTGTGTGTGTTCTGCAGAGCAAAATATGTGTATCTGCAATAAACGTATCGTACATATACTGTATAACACCTTATATCCTACGTATAGATTTTATAACTGTTTCACATTTGATTGATGAAAAAATTAATAGATGATGTTTGGAAACATTTTGGAACTAATGTGAAAAAGGAAAAACTTGCTATAAAATTAATTATAACGTTTACAGCAAATCTAGTATGCTACGGAGCAACAGAAGGCATTTATAAAGATTATACAAGGAAAGTCTGTAAAATATTTGGGACAGCATTGCAATTTTACAGTTTAAGGGGTCACAAACCTGTGAAGTATCCACAACCTCTAATTCAAAGCCACCACCTGAAGCCCAAAGAGGAATACGGGGCCCAGGGGTATTATAGTTAATGAGTGAGGGCCAGCGCTAAACGGGCCATAGTAAAGCCTCCAGCAACACATTGAGACCGAACTGAAACTAATGGGAAGAAATGACAGAAATGTTTAGTTTTAGACCTGTCCCCTGTCTCTGACAGAGGGAAGGAAGTTATCCTTAACTGCGAGGTGGAACGATCCAATACAAACTATTCTCTGCACACTGCACAATCTGTGCAATAATTTATAAGTTTCGAAAAAACAAATTTCGCTACTGGGTTACCAATATGTTGAAAGATCTTCGGTTTTTACTAATAGGCTGTTACCAGAGGAACTATATAATAAATATTATAATGCTTTCGGGAAATAACATTCCATTAACAAAAGAAAACGTCTTCGTTTCCTTCTTGATCTCCACAACCTGCCCACAGGGGTGTGTGTATGTAATATTGCAAAATAAACCCTGAAGAGTACTGAAAAAAAAAAGAACAATTGGCCATGAAACGACTCAGAAATGCAGGGAAAACGAAAGCTTTCTGTATGAATGAAAAAAAAAAATGGTATAAAGAATCCTAAACACTGCCACTTCTCTATTTGAGTCATAGCATATGATAACACACACACAGACACACACACAGAGCGGTGCGAATGGATAGAGAATAAGGGCAGCGAGGAAGGGAGAACGAGAGAGGGAGGGGGAGTAAATGGAGAGGAGGAATGGGGAAAGAGAGGGAGGGAGGGAGCAGGGGCGAGAGGGAGGCAGGGAAGGAGTAGGAGAGAGAGAGGGGGGGGGAGAGGGGGAGTCAGTGTTACCAGATGAAATCTGGCTGAGGCAAATCGGACCCCAATAGTACATCGAACCCTAACCACTCATACACTGATGATTCCACCTTTCATCTTTCCATTGTCTGACTTAGTTCGTAACTCTGACTTGGGTAAAAATAATCTTGTATTTAATGAATCGAAGACTCAGTTCTTACAGCTATGGAAATGACAAAATCATTCACAGGAGTACCCACTAATGTTTAATAATATCTGGCTAAATCCTGCATCATCCTTAAACATACTTGGGGTTTCATTCGCTCGGGCCTTATCTTGGAAAGATCATATTGCATCTCTTGTAAAATCTGCTTCCAAGAGACTAGGTGTGCTAAGCCAACTCCGTACCTTCTTTATCCCTGCACAGTTGTTGCTTTATACACGGGTTTTAGTCGCCCCTGTGTAGAGTACAACTCTCATGTATGGGGAGTCACTCCACACACAGCTCTTCTCAAAAGGGTGGAGTCAAAGGCTTCTCGTCTCATTACCTCTCCTCCTCTTACTGGCTCTCTTCAACCGCAGTCTCTTCGCTGCACTGTTACATCTTTTTCTCTTTTCTTTCGCTACTTCATTGATCACTGCTCCTCTGAACAGTCTGCTTGCATCGCTCCACCTCTGCGATGGCTGTGTACCACCTTTCTACCAACAAACTCTCATTCCTTTTCTGTCCAGCTCTCTAATGCAAGAGTTAACCGTTACTCCCAGTCCTTCATTTATGCAACAGGTCAACTCTGTAACTGTCTCCCTCTGTCTGTATTTCCTACTTCATATGATCTCCAGTCTTTCAAACGCAGTGTGTCCAGGCATCTCGAAATGAACGGAGCTTGAATTTGGCTCTCGTTTGTATTGTTTTCGTGTTTTTCTTGGAAGGAACAGTTTTCGGGCTCCTGGCCTCTGGTTCCTTCTTCCTTGCATAGAAAAAAAAAAACATATGCAGAGTAAGTCACTGTGGAAGATGTGTTACGAAACTCCAAATCTGCTTGGAATGCAAACTCTTGTTAGAGGACACGAGGAGTAGTTACCAGTGGCACTGATACTCGTGAAGTTTGTAAGTGTTCTGAACTGCCAATAACAGGTGTTGGTTCAGTGTGAATATTTGGCTACGACTTGCCTCCTTGGGGCGGATTAGAAAGTGTTAACCAGGGACACAGCCCCTCAAATTTGGAAAAGGCGGCCCTGAAATATAAACTTTTGTATCTTATATTTTTATATCCTGTAGCATTCCAGGAGCATGGGAAAGTAAGATACTAATAAAAATATCAGTGCAAAATCCATACAATGAAGCATAGTTTAGATGTGATTCTCCGTGTCAAAAGCCATCAAGTAAGAAACACTTTATCTGCAACACAGTAGTGCAATAACTCCATAGTATTAATTTTCCAACTTGAATGCACTAAATACCCTTCATTAAACCCACTGCAGTATGGTAGTTCTGTAGAACATATATATTTTCAAACTTTATTGAAAAAATACATACGGAAATACGAGATTTACTGAACAAAATATACATGTTTCTGACTAGTGGGTCTAAAATAACTACCAGGAACTTTGTATCACTTCTTTCATTAAAAAATGTCTAACTACTGATGTGCTTGAACAGAGAAATACCTTAGTATTTAAATCCATGGCAACACAGGCTCATAAAGTGAATCAACTGACTGTTGTCAACTGATTCACTTTATGCCAGCAGACAGCTGGAGTGCTTGAAATGTTTGGCAGACAGTTGGAGTATTTGAAATGTTTGGAAGAGACCAGAAATATGATCATGGACTGCACCTCTGTTAAATGATCACTCCATGAGCCTGACCCCTCAGCTATATTGTACAGCTCCGTTCAGAAATTCGTACTACACCCAAAATGGAAGGCACAAGCCTCGGTCCGCTCTTTCTGGACGACATGTTAATACCCCGAACTTCTCGCCAAAACAGCGAGAGCAGCAAGTACCGGAGCAGTTTCAGTCACACAGCGAATGCTAAATTTGTGATGAAATGGATATTTACTTAAATATTGGCAAATATTTTTACAGATTAATGAAGGCAATACTGGACATTCTGCAGCTGTGATGAAAACATGTATACAAATAACAATTTCAAATACACAAATAGAGGGAAATGAAGATAATGTCTGATATGAAGCATTAAATGATTTATGAGTTTAATACTCTCTCTCTCTCTCTCTCTCTCTCTCTCTCTCTCTCTCTCTCTCTCTTTCACACACACACACACACACACAAGAACAACAACAGCCACCACGACCACCGACGCCACCACATGCCACCCACCACAACCACCTACCACCGCCCCACCACCAACGCCGCCGCCACCACCCACCAAAACAGTCGCTGCCACCACCCACCACCACCATCGCCACCACGCGCCAACACCCACCATCCACCACCATCACCGCCGACGCCTAAACAAATCGCATATGAAGGAAAATACATTGAAGTAGTCTACTTCATCTGTCTCATTCGTGTGGAAAGGCTATGGAACACAATATAGGTATTACGTGTGAGTGATCTTGCTTCTAGCAGGCGGTGGATAATAAATAAGGATGATTATACGGATGTTTTCATACATCCGTATAATTATCCTTTCTCGTACACACATATATATATATATATATATATATATATATACATCATCCAATCCTACGTTGCCCCATGAGGAGCGTAGGAGCCCAGGGCTAGGCAGTTGGTCTTGACATTCAAGATGAGTGACCAACCTCACTCATCCCTGAGTGGCATTACGTGAGCAATAAACCCCAGCCACCCCTTGGATATAAACCTTCACGGGCTCAATCCGATTGGAGCACAATAATTACCCACTAAATCACCAGGTGCCAAAAGTTGGTTATATGGTTACCACCCCGCGTAGTAAATGGTTTCCTGGTGTACAGGAAACCATTTGACTTGTCACTCAGTGTAGAGTCACCCACAGGCAGAAGGAAGAGGAAAGAATGAAGGAATGAAAGACAGAAGAGGGAGTGTAAAGTCATCCGTAGGCAGAAGGACGAGGAAAGAATGAAGGAAAGAAAGACAGAAGAAGATGGAAGGAAAGAAGGATGGAGGAGAGGACAGGGCATATATATATATATATATATATATATATATATATATATATATATATATATATATATATATATATATATGAGTAGGCTATAAGGTAGATATAAGGAACAGAAGGCAAAATTTCATACTACTGTAGATTAAATAAAAAATATCAATATTTTTAATAATGCATACATCCTAAATATAATGATAACTATTGACTAACTTTTCACATCAGTTTCGGGTACAGCTTCCCTCTTTCTCAATCACTGCTTGGAACCTGTTAGGCAAGGAGCTTACAAGGCCACGGATGAAGTCGTGTTTGCGTCGGCAAAGTTCCCACTGGGCGATTACGTGATTAAGCAGTCCATTTCTTGTCCTCTCGTCTCCTCTGCCAGGTATGAACCATTTCAGCCCTATATGTTCTGTTACATTTACATCGGCCCCCTTGCCAGGCCAGTCTAAGAGCTGAAGTGTGTCCTGTCTCTGAGACCACTGCTGTACTACACGTGAGGTGTGGATGGGGCACCGGTCATGCATGAAAATAACAGGTCCATCTGGGAACGGGAAACTCTTTGCTCGTAATGATGACAGGAAACATTCTCCAGGATATGGGCGTATTGGTCAGCAGTAAAACGCCCCTCGTCCTGAACATGTCACCCAGGCCATGTAGAGGCAGGTATCCCCCAGATGTTACTGGTACGTGACCCGATCGTGTCTCCTCACAAATGTTGACCCTCTCTTATCTGCATGTGGAAAATATATATATATATATATATATATATATATATATATATATATATATATATATATATATATATATATATATATATATATATATATATATTTATATATATTTACTTTTTTTTTTTATTGCAGTCATTTGACAGAATACTAGTTGATAACATGTCCCCCTGCCAGACCTTACATTATTTAGAATTGATTCATCAAACTTTTTTTGGTGCTAATGTCTTTGTGCAAAGAAAACAGAGGCAAAGACTAGAATGAATCATGTCTTTTTCCTGGGCAATCTGAACAGGATAAGACCAAAATATGGAATCCTGATTCTCTTAGATGTCGGACCATATTGTCTTTAAAAGACTGGAGATGAAGGACGGAGGGGTTTGCAGAGTGCGGAAGACAGTTTTATAATTGACCTGTTCTTAACATGAAGGTCTGAATATCGGTTAACTATTGTAAAAGAGGTGGACAGAAAACAGATGACTGCAACAAAGACAGAGGCTGGTGGGGGACAATAAGAGTAGGGAATTTTATCAGTAATAAAAATGGTAATATCATATACCTGGTGTTGTTTCTTCTCCAGCAGTGAACCCTGCCATGTGAGGTGGAGGAGAAACACTTGTCATCCGTGAAGATGACGCGTGACCAAATGTCTAGAATTTCCTGGGAGCAGCGTTGAGCAAAAACTAACCTCTCCGCTCTGTGCTGTTGTGCCAAGTTCCTTCATTGCTGGATTTCTATGGTGTATGCCAGGGCCATGCAGACTTTGCCTGACAGTCAGTGCAGACATTTCTGAATGAAGACTGTCCCTTATGGCCACCGAGTTCGTAACAGGTGTTGCCTCTGCTGGTGCGACTATAGCAGCATATTCAGTCTGGATGGTTCTTCGAGGGGCTCCCGTCCTTTCTATCAAGAAAGTATTCGTTATTACTAAATATGGCACTAATAAAAATCAACGCCGAAAGTTGAGTTTGCAAACAACATTATGTATACTTGTTAAAATAAATTATTTGATATGTAAATATTGTTATAAGGGCAACAGTTGTACTAAACAAAATGCTGCCTATAAAGCTAGTGGTGTAGCGAAGCTAAATGCTGCTAAAGGCAAGATATCCTAGTTTCACCCCGTCCCTGCATGGGATAGCCCTGCAGAGGCGATTGCTTGCCTGCGGTTCATGGCTCAGCTCGTCCAGACAGACCAGGGGTACGCAACAACAACAACAACAGCTACATTAGGAGAAGGGAATTGAAGTTTCGTCCTTTGAATAATTAGGACTGGTTTGTATGTGACCGTCATAGCTAAGTCAAAACCCTGTCAGTTCCTTCCAAAGAAAAGTAAACACACAAATATCCATTCCACTGAAATGCCTGGACACACTGTGTTTGAAATAATGTGGCACTGCATTGGAAAAAGACATGCTAAGACATTTCAACAAATAACCAGTCGTAAACAAGAAAGGCAGATTACCAGTTAACTGTTGCATTACACAGCGGGTGAGAGGGTGTGGCAAGGCTGGTCCCTCTTTTCCGTCATAATGGGGGAGAGATGCAAGCAGAGAGTTCAGAGGAACAGTGGTGTGTGTGTGTGTGTGTGTGTGTGTGTGTGGAGAGAGAGAGAGAGAGAGAGAGAGAGAGAGAGAGAGGGCAAAGGGAGTCAACAGAGTTAAGAAGAAAGATTATAAATCAGCGCACTATGTATTAAACCTGGAAAGTGTGTGTAATATGCATACTTTGGTCTGACATGAATCTGACATGGATAAGCTTCATCACAAAACAAAGCCTTAAAGAATAAGTACACTAAGCATCAAAATCATAATTATTTATCACTTTCATCAAGAAGCAAAAATATTGTCAAAGATCATATGAATACCAGAGACACACAGTGAAACAGTGAATTACGTCAGCTCAATGCCCATCCCACCTTTGCAATTTCATGTTGCATCACATCCATCAAAAAATAAACACACGAACAACTGCCCAACAAAACATAGAGCATCTTGGCAACATAGCCCCTCTCCATCGAACAATACAAATCACAGATCGCCCAACACTGTAAATCACAGACACATACAGTGCATAAACACCTAGCTGTTAGGCACCATAGCCATCCAAGCCCTTCAGCCAAACAACGTCCTTCGTGAACCACCACTAGGCATTCACGCCTCAGAAAGATCCCTACCCAGAAAGACGCGAGCACACCTATACTCAGTATTTTTTTATTGAGGGGAAAACGCACTTGACAGGTTGGTGATGATTGGCTGAATGCAACATGTGTGAATTTCCTTATATTTCAAATAATTACCAGGTAATGCCACGTTACTTGGTAATTATTTGAACTACAACAACGTTATTCGGACATGTCGAATTCAGCCAGTCATCAACAACCTGTCAAGTGCATCTTCGCCTCAATAAAAAAAAATAATGAGTGTAGTCAGACTGAGGTGTGGTCACCACCGTTCCCTGCTACGATACCGACACAAAATACAAGTCACAAACAAGTTGCTTTGCCCACACTGCAAGGCAGCCCCCCGCGCCACACCGCATTCATTCACCACATGCACGTCACTGTTGCAACACGGTCTTTCAATATAACCTCAACTAAAGACATGGATGCGACCGGTAGAAGCTTCCGATTTCCACTGGGATCGCAACGAGATGTATCTGGGGTTGCAATAACAACAATTACAACATCCTAACCTCCGCCCGCTTTCAAACTCGAATGTACTTTTTCACCACCTTATCAAGATCCATTCTCTCTTCATAACAGTGCAAACTATATACTTGTATGTTATCAACAAGCTTCCTCACACCAACAATTTCTCAATTCATAATAATCCTTATTCAACCCTATTTACGCACTCCACACACATTTCAAGAGAAGTCCCATTTCCAATGCCCTTAATCTATAATTTTCGCCAGTATGCTATACAAAGAGATTCAAGAGATATTACACACACACACACACACACACACACACACACACACACACACACACACACACACACAACGCCACCTCCACACCCCCACACCCACTCCCATACTCCCACACGCACATCCACACACCCACACCCACACCTCCATATCCCCACACCCACAACCAGTGTGGACAATGCATCACTGAACCGAAATCTGATATTTTGTGAAACCAAGACAAAGTCCAGCAAACATTGGCTGGGAAAGTATCACGGAACATTATATATTGCATGTAAGTCATGAATTTACTAGGCATAATGAATATTCAGGTGTGAGGTGTGTGGAAGTGAAAAAAGCAACAAAAGAAGCGAAGTGAACATCGGCCACCGTGCGTGACGCCGCCACTGGCTCTGGCAGCCACTAGTAATTGTGTATGTAGTGTAGGGGATACCCGGCCATGGAAATAATGCATAATAATTTTTACTGTTTTTACACCCGTTGCAGATTCTTTCCATTAGTCACCCACACCACGTCAAAAAGTAAAATGGGAACGTTTATTATATACTCAGGATGTAACTTGCCACCCTCCCAAAAACTCATGCTCGAGAAGGTTGCAAACTCACTCCCATCCTCTGCCCCCTTCCTACTACAGTATATACCGTAGCTATTTTCACTGAAATCTTCCATAGGGAGGTGTGGGTGTGGGTGTGGGTGTGTGGATGTGCGTGTGGGAGTATGGGAGTGTGTGTGTGTGTGTGTGTGTGTGTGTGTGTGTGTGTGTGTTAGCTTCTATTAGCACTGGAATATAACACTACTGTAATACAAAAGACTTATGACCGACGTTGGTCCTGAAGGTTGCCACTCTCCTCCCATCTCTTTATCCACTTCATTACAGTTTTTGTAGTGAGGCAAAGCTGATGTGCTATTGCCCTGATGGAAAAGCCATTATCACGTAGAGCGATAATTTGACCTTTAAGCACGAATTTGTCGTCTCGCCGATTCACGTCGACTTACTGGGGCACATGAAGCCTATGAGCAGAGGATAGTCAAAATACCTCGGCTGCCCCCCCCCCTTGCACACCCCAGAGAGAGAGAGAGACCGACGGTTATGTAGGGGAAATATCATGTTAAGCTACTTCATGTTAAAACATGTGATTTCCATTATTCCTTAGACTCCACCAATCGTCTTCATCTAGTTTTGAGTATGAATATGAGTTTTAGCTGTTCAGATTTTTCTTAAATGTTTGAAGATCTTGATTGCATACAAATTATTTTTGCCTGCTTGGATTATCCTTGAAGCTGTAGAACTGTTCATAGATACTGAGCTAAGATGGTTTGCTGAAATACTGCCCGTGTCTAGGGAGTAAGACATGATAACTCACTAGCTCACATAATTACATTGATTCATAGCCGACCTTCTCATATTCTGGTAGGTTACGTGCTTTTTCTGCTATTTATTATTGTATTATATTTTCTGAGGCAGGCGAATATAAACATACTTTCATAATTAAATCAGCAGTAAGATCGAATGATATCTACGAGTATGAAAATAACATTTTCATTTCATTTAACAGTTGGTGAGCGAATGACTGCTTCGATACTAGCCAAATTCTGGATGCTCGTGGGAGGTTCGAAGCTGTAACCTGTCGCCGGGGAAGGAGGGGCCGGGACTAGCGCTTTAAGCAATGGGTGTAGTACGAACTTCTGAACGGAGCTGTACCTCTTTGCAATATACACCATTTCCTCAAATATGGACCAGAAATTGGATGTTGGGCCAAGAGTATCTTCAAATGTTACCCTGAGTGGTTGAAGAAGGATGAGAGCCAGTTTAACCAGATGCATTTTGATTTGTATATCTTCCTTGATAGAAGATTCCATAGCCTAGGACAGCTCATTACCATATGTCTCAAGCTCTGGTAAAGCATCAGATTGATTGAGAGAGTCCAACCACTGCTGAAATGCATTCCGTTTGAGATGCATCATAGCCTCACACGCAAAAGAGTAATACCGAAGCATTTTGTAGTAGTCGTTCCCACTGATGACTTTATTAGCTGTGCCTGGCAAACAGACTTCACTCTTAACAAGGATATCCTCAGTACCACTCCCTTGCATGAAAAATCCGACCAATGAAAGTTCTCAATGATGTGAAATCCTCCCATGCGAACAATAAGGCACCTATATTTATCAGGATTCTTTGCGACAATATCATGAATAGCCTGGTCACATGTAACTATTGTTTTTTCTTGGCCAAGTTTTTCAGTTACCATAACAAAGTAATCAAATGATGCTTGCACATCAGGTTTAGTTGGGGATTCAGGGAAGGTTGGCCCATTGGCAATGACAGTCTTTGGTTTCGGATCACAAATCATTTCTAAGAATTTATTTCATGGAACTGTTTTTCTCTCTTCTTGTTCTGCGTGAATCTGAGTCAGTGGGCAAACAAAATTGTCATCATCTAAAAAACTGTCCCTGAGCTCTGACTCAGAACCATAACTTACTAGTAGTATGTTTGGTGATACAGCTCTTGCTTGTCTTCTGTTATACAATGACAAATTACTTTCTGAAGCTGAGAATCGTAGGGTACTTGGATTGACTGTTTTCTCTCTTTCTTTTTACAGGAATTTCACATGCTGAGTCGTCATCTGTATCTTGGTATTGGTACAATATATGTGTGGTTGCATGAAGTGCTCTGCCAGCCTATGTGTCTTCTGAAAAATCTAGATTATCTAATGCACATCGCAGAAAATGACCGTGGTTCAGATTGGTTGGGATGAATACCTCATCAACTTCAATTTTGTCATTCACAAGGTCAGCCATTGAAGTTATGTAGCGCTGTTCATCGTCATAGCTGACACTATGTCCAAACCTGTTAAGAATCCTTACAAGATCCTTGCTTCTTGTTTGCCTCAGAATACGAAGAGCTAGGCCGATTTGTTAGGGCAATGGTACTCTAGATACACTAAAAATCTGATCTTGGGCTATATTCAGAACCTTTTCATGCTCTTTCACTGAAGAGTTACTCTCTCTGTATCTTCTGGTAAGGTAAACTCAGTTTTTGTCACCATCCATGCAACAAAAATATACAATATTTTGGGGATAAATTGGTCTGCAGATATTTATGATGTTTCTATATTTTCCTCTGGAATATTAAATAACTATTGCACTTTTTTCTTTTGCTTTGGTTTTCATTTCCATTTGGATCTGCTTTGCTACCATAAATGTTTGCTGGGGAGGCTCTTAACTCACACCTTCTTCATCACTGGAATCTGATTCTGTAAGTAGCTGTGATTCATCTAATCCTTTATGTAATTTTGTTATTAAGCTGAACATTTCACTAATTATAATATGGGATAAGCATATGATACTGGTGTGTTTCCTTTGTGGAATGATTTGTATATCAGCTCCATAAAACCCTTTCAGTTTGGATTTAAGTCTACCGAATTTGTACTGATGTGCATTTGGGACACGTTTGGCAACTAAAATATTATGGTATTTGTCTAGGAGGTGTGTGGACTAGCAGGATATCTGAAATATCAGTACAAGGCTGTTCAAATGCAGAGTCATATGGGCTATTACTTGCTGAAGAAGATTCCTCCTCCTTTTTCCGATTTAGATAGCGTGTCATACAGAATCTGTGATACCTAAAATCTTTAACAATCGCATCAACTGTGGAGTCACCATGCCCTTCTACCTTCATCAAGATGAATCCATCAACCAAGTCCTTTGCTTTTTGGTGAATTGAATGCTCCATATAAAAAGAAATTACTAAGACATGTATATGCCTACCTTTAGGATCGCATCTCTTTTCACAACGAAAACATCAAGTTTTAGCATCTATCTTTGTTGGTAAGATTGCTCGACTCGTTACACAACCAGCTGTATCCATTGGCAACCTCCCACTCGGTTCTACTGCTTCTTGTTCCTGTCTCCCCCTAAGAGCTTCGATCTTATTTTTATCTGCATAGACACTTTTACATTCTTTGTGACATTTAGGATCATTCTTGAGGAAGCCCTCTTCATCATCTGTATACTGGGATAATCTGTGGTACACATTATCATTCCTAGTGAGCAAAACAGACCTAAAACTTGGAAATCCTCTTGCTGTTAATTTTCTGAGAGGTTTTGAAGATGTTCTCTGGCATATCAAACATTCTTTAAATGTGAAGTCAATACGTGTTTTTGAGCTGGTTTCTACTTTCCAAACAGGATCCATTTTGACTGCAGTTAATTCCGAAGTAGGTGCCTATTCTGAAATGAGTATTTTTTTTTTATAGTTTGCTCCTACAAAGCTTTGTTTATATATTTTTATTATCTACTCATATCTGAAGCATATGAAAAAAAAAAAAATCTATCTGTTGAGGTACAATTAGGCGAGAAAAATTATGAAATGTCACAGTCTTTCCAAATTTCTGTTTAAAAAAAAATTATTTTTGGCATAACTTGTGTGGTAATTCATATATCCTTTTGCAATTTTATACGTCGTATCTACAGCCCAATCGGCGGTAGTCGACCAAATTTTTGCTTAATGTGATCATTCAAAGTTAAGTTTTTAGCAAATTTGTAATTTGAGGGAAAATCGAGATTTTCGCATTAAACTCTTCAAAAATAGTTTCGCAATGCGGTTTTGAAAAGTATCTTACTTTCTGATACACATAGATATCCTTCTTAACAGCTAAGGCACTGCAAAAAATTTATCTGTTGGGTCCAACAAAAACCCCCTTTTTTAAAAGGATAGCCTCAAGTGGCTCCCTGACAATATGTTGCAGTGATGACCCACAACTGTACTCCATTAATACCTTCAGTGTGTGCTGGAAAGCGTTAATAATTACTGTGGCAAAGGATCTGCTTTTAATACCTCAAGCAGAGAGAGAGAGAGAGAGAGACTGTGGCGTATAGTTTATTGGTTCGAATAATTTTTTGCAGCCGTTGTGTGAAGCTCATGTCAACACAATGGAAAATATTGAAAACATCTTAAGCACTGTCAACGAAGCATTACTGGTAGCAGGAGAAACTGAAAATACAAATATGATAATACGAAAAACTTCTAGTAAGAAGCTTAACTATGCTCATAAAGACAACCAGAGTACATAGGAGAGGTCTAAATAAAGTAAAGCATCAAGGAAAAAGAAATATGAAGATATTTGCTTGTAAGTTAGCAGAACTGAAGAAAATCGGGAATCGAAGAGTACTGGAATCATTTAAAGGGAAGCTTGGTATTGGAAGAAATGAAGCGTTTGTTCTGCGGCACCAATGAAGAAACAAATGTAAAGGTGATCAGAGTAGTAGAATAATTTCATACAAATCTTTACAGTAATGCAAGTATCTCCATCAATCTGTTGGTTCTGGGTAAACAAATGATAGACACAGTGCATCCCAGCATTACGTCCGAACTAAAGAAAGTGTTGAGAGGAATGAACACGGGTTAGGCATATTGTAATAACGGTATCATCACTGAGATTAATTTCTTGAACATCATAACGCATTTTTGAGCTTATTGTTACACTCTCCAAGCTATTTCATTCATCTTAGGAGAGGAATTGGATACTGAGGTGTTAACTAGATATACCTCCATTAACCTTTTCCTTTCTTGACATCTTCCTTAACCCGCCCCGTCCCGACCACTTTCTCACCAATGGTACCCCCCAATCCCGACCATTTTTCGACCATTTTTTTTTTTTTGCTAAAACTTTCGCTTTTGGTCAGAAACAATGGTCAGTCACAAAGAAATTGTTCCCCGGGGTCCATAATTGCCCTAAACAGGTATGCCTTGGTCCCACCTGGCCCCGTGTTCTCCGTAGGTGGTCTGAGCCTCTAACATTTTCTATGGTATTATAAGTCTGGGAAACCAATGAAAGTAAGTAGATATGTATTTATTACAAACATAAAAACATGTGATAAAAGAGTAAATTGGATTTTATACAAAAATAGAGCAGAAATAAGCATTGTACCATCGTGCGAAACGAGCAAAATCAGCCAACTTGGTCACGATGAATAGCTAACATTCGAAAATCATGATACATATCATTTTTTTTACTTACATAATACTTCTACAATAACATTATAACAGTTTATATTTTATTGAACTGTTTTTACGTATTCACAGGCCTTTCGATAACATTTAGCGTAATGTTAGCGCTTATTTATGTAGTGAGTGAACTCGCTGTGACTGTTGTTTGAACTCGTATTGTGTTTTTTCTACTTACATAATACTTTTCTAATAACATTATACACTTTTCAACTTTATAGAACTGTTTTGAGATAATTTCAGGCCTTACGTAAATATTTAGCGTAACAATAGCGCATAATAACACACACGGTGAAGTCGCTATGACTACTATTTCAACTTACAACCTATTTTTGTACTTATATAATAATTCTCCACTAACATTGCACATGTTTACACTTGATATAATTGATATCACATAATTTCAGAACTTACGATTCAACTGAGCGTCATATTAGCGCGTACTTACACAGGGAGTGTTATCGCGATATCATTTGTTTCATCTTACACTAGTAATCAACTTATAAAATACCTTACTACTAACATTACAACAAATTCCACTTTATATAATTCCTATCACATACTTACTGACCAGAATGTGGGTGTACTCGTGACATCAATTATTACAACTTACACTATTGTTCAACTTATACGTTTTATTCATGCTAACATTACACCCGTTTCCACTTTATATTCTTGCTATCACATATTTACTCACCAGAGTGTTATACTGAGCGTCATATTTTCACAGATTTACACAGTGGGTGTAGTTTTCATATCACTTCTTTCAACTTACACTAATTCTCAACTTATACATTACTTTCCTGAAAACATAACACCCGTTTCAACGTTATATTTGACTTACCACCTACTGACTGGCCTTACCATTATAATGAGCGTCATTTCGTCATCCCACACAGTTTCAGTAGTGTAGGAAATTATGGTACTCTTTGAAACAAGGCTGAAGGCACAACGCAACATTGCACTCGATACACTCGTACCTTGTGTCTTTTCTCTGAGTGGATGGTCTGACTGTCGAGTGCTTACATACATGGCAGCGACGCTGGGGTTTACGACGGTTTGGGTCGGAAGGGATTGCGCTGGGATAGTGGCATCCTGCAAGACGTAGGGGAGTCTGGGCAGCCATAGGGGTGCGGGTGCGGTGTGTGGCTCTGTCCTGGGCATGCTTGGTGATTATTTCACGTGCCAGCTCTCTCACAAACCCCTCAAAGGTCTCGGATACTCCGGTGGTCATTGTGTGCAGGTAGTGGGTGTTCAGGACCATGATGTCGAGCAAGTGGAAAAAGAGTTTCTTGTACCACTTCATCGTGGTCCTGGCACAGTCAACACTTGAAATCATCGAGTCTGACTGATCCACTTGCCTCATGTTCAGATTATAGTCCAGTACAGACTCGAGTTTCCATACGTTGCGCCTCTTCTCGCTACGGTGATCCACGGAGTCTGTGCAGTGCATCAGGGGGCTGTGAACAGTTGATAGGAGGCAAACTTCCCTGTTGTGGTTCCACAGGGTGGCAAGGATGTTATTGGCCTGGAAGAAAACCACCTCGTTCTTGTCAAGTTTCTTCCCTATCTTGACCATATGGCGACGGTTTCTCTTGACTGTACCACAGACTCTGGTGTCGTGTTGGTGGAGGAACCTAGCGAGAAGAGGGATAGTGTACCAGTTGTCCAGGTACAACACATGACCACGATGAAGGTACTCTTCTATCATTGTCTTCAGCACGGCCCCAGAGAGTCCTATACTCCGATCTTCTGTTATATCTGTCTGTGCGCCCGTGTACAAGACTATGTCTTGCACATAACCAGTCTTACAGTCACACATAACAAAGATCTTGAACCCGAAACATTATCTCTTGCTGGGTATGTACTGCCTAAAGGAAATATTGCCTCTCCACAACACAAGACTCTCGTCTATGACGAGGTCTCTGTAGGGATAAAATGAGGAGCGGAACATTTCCCGTAAATGATCAAATACCAGCCTAATTCTCCTCATTTTATCGGTGTTATTTGCATTGGCTGGATCTTCTGCATCAAAAAAGTGGAGGCGGCCGAGAATATACTGAAATCAGTTACGACTCATCACCTTTCCAAAGAAAGGTGTGAGGATGATTGGGTCAGTTGTCCAGTAGGCAGGAATTTGGTTTTTCCTTACCACACTCATCAAGATAACCAGGGCCAAAAATAAGAACATCTCTGAAATTGTTACGGGATAGTCATATTGTTGGGAATGCCTGCTCGTGGTTCCCAAACGTTCACTTTCACGGCGCTGTGATCGTGAAAATATATTAGTCTGTTCAACTATGCGCCCCACAAACGCCTCCCCAAAGAACAAGTGGAAAAAATCCACCCTAGACGAACCTGCATGCACACCTGGAGCCGTGCAACCAGACCGCCACTCCTCAGTGAAAGGGTGAATGATGGGAGTAAAATTACTCCCATCTTCCCAGTTCCACGTGACACCACCGTCTCCAGCCACGTCACCATCGTCCCCTTCGTCAGGGTGGGGAGGTGAGGGTGGTGGGGGAGGTTGGGGAGGTGGAGAGCGGCGCCTCTCATCACTCGCACTTCTCTTCCCTCTCCCTTTTCCTTTACCCTTTCCCTTCCCTTTCCTTCCTTTCCCCACATCCTGGGGCTGTGGGGAGGAAGTTTGGGAATATTGTGGGGTGAAAGACGTGCTGGGGAGTGGCTCCACCTCCTCTCCCCTAGGCCTATGTGCACCACGTGCTCGTGCTGCCTTCCTCACACCACTTGCCCCTTCACCCCGCACTACCCCCACACCACTTTCACTTTCACCCCGTGCTGCCACCACAACACTTTCCCTTTCACCCAGCAATCCCACCACACCACACTCCACTTCCCCAGACAAAAGACTTTCACCATACCTTATATGTCTTCTCACCCCACCTTCTGATCCTTGGGGTGATATTTTTTCTTTTCCCAACCACGAGGCGATATCACGTCCTAAGCCGCCGTCATCCTCATCATCCTCATCCTCGTCCTCATCAGATTCGGCATGGAGAGATAGCCGTGCACGTGGTTGGGGAGCAGGCTGGCCTTCCCTTGCCTTACGGTATGTCACATACTGCGTTTTTCGGGGCGAAGGGACCTCCTCATCACTGCTACTTATTTCTTCCTCTGGCTGGACATAATCGCGATCCACCACATCATCACTGAGTGGAGAATCACTATCTCCAGTGAAGGCTTCCAGGGCGGATGCAATTTCCTCGTCTGAGAGACCTTTCCGCGCCATGTCTGACCTGGGTCACTGCTAGCAGGTGAGTGACCGAGACAAGGGCGAGTGTGGGTCATGCGGGGTCTAGGACACTGCCCGCCTGGCAGCAGGTAGGGGAGGCTTGGGTACGTGGGCGAATCGAAAATCTCGCATGAATTTTGAAAATTGTGGAAATTATGAACCTTGCAATTGCAGGACGTTGAAGTATGTCAACGGGATTGGCAGTGACATAACGTGAGGACGTGGAAGTACGTCGACGGGACGCCGCGGGTTGAACTCGAGAAATTGTCTGGAAGAAGTAAGAATGAAATATGATAGCATTTCATCAGATTGCTGTGGTGTAGGATGTAGATGATAGTGCGCATGCAAAAAATGGAAAACTACCTAGGAAATGCTTAGAAGTCATCGTGGTACAGAAGTTATAGAAAAACACGCCATTTCGACCAGTACACACACACACACACACACACACACACACACACACACACACACACACACACACAGGCAATTTAAAAGCCAAACAACTCTCGGTCACTAAGTCCTCTTCTTATTTTATACAAACTGTTTTAAAATTTTCACACACATGGAACTGATCCTTCACTGGAGACACAGCTGGTATTTGTAGGGGTTATTTAGCAACAGACCATAATCCAGTTACTCTCCAGTTAACTGAAATAAGTTCAGAATGTAAGAGACCTTTGTGCACGGGATAATGTTATGATGATTACCGGTATGAGAAAGCATTAGCTTCAGATGCAACAACGGCAATCATGAGATACTTATGTTACCGTACTAGGAATTATTTATAGATTACTTAAAAGAAAATACAGAAGATACAAAGAAAAAAACTAAAAAAATGCAGAGAGAGAGAGAGAGAGATACAGTTGCACTAAACGTACTCAGTGCAAGTTAGAGAACGGTTTATATATTAGCTTGAATGATGGAGAGTTTAATAAGCTGTTTTGCCATATATATATATATATATATATATATATATATATATATATATATATATATCCATCATCAATTCTTACATTACCCCAAGAACAGCGTAGGAGCCTGGGACTAGGCAGTTGGTCTCGACATTTAAGATGAGTGACCAGCCTCACTCATCCCTGAGTGGCATTACATGAGCAATCAACCCTACCATCCCTTGGATATAAACCTTCTCCGGCTCAATCCGACTGGAGCGCAATAATTACCCACTAAACCACCAGGTGCCAAAATTTGGTTATATGGTTACCACCCAGCGTGGGTAAATGGTTTCCTGGTGTACAGGAAACCATTTGGCTTGTCACTCAGTGTAGAGTCACCACAGGCAGAAGGAAAAGGAAAGAATGAAGACAAGAAAGAAGAAGAGGGAGTGTAAAGTCACACGTATGCAGAAGGACAAGGAAAGAATGAAGGATAGAAAGACAGAAGAGGATGGAAGGAAAGAAGGATGGAAGAGAGGAAAGGGCAGACACCCGAGAGCAGCAATACATCGAGTGATGGTGAGCGCCCCCACTTACCAATATATATATATATATATATATATATATACATATACAGTATATGTCTCCCTACGTGTCAACAAGTGAGTTGATGGAGGGTTAGTGCCCTCCCCGTAGAACAAATAACTCAGTCAAATGGCTACCCCTTCCCGAATAATGGCGTCTGTCTGTCTGTCTGTCTGTCTCTATAATATATATATATATATATATATATATATATATATATATATCATGATCATCATCACCAGCCGTTGAGGTCCACTGCAGGACTGGTTTATCCCTACCGAAGCAGGGACGATACACCCAGTGTATCTCTACGTAGTGGCTTAGACTTTCTGGTAGAGACTGTATGTAGGGTAAGAAGTGCTTGTGAGTGTGATTGTAGTGTTGTAGTGGCTTTGGATGTGTGTGTAGTCTGTGAACCAAGTGTAATCGGCCCGCTTTAAGCTGATTGGGTGCAAGCATACTAGTATGCGACACTGGTTCAACCACAGCACTCTTTGTGTCCGCCAAAGTAGCAAGTGGCTTGGTGAACGCTTCCCAAAGTTTTTACAACTCTTTCGGGAGGCGAACCCGCCCTCACCAGCAAGCGAAACGGACACTGTACCACTGTACCACAGAGGCTCTTATATATATATATATATATATATATATATATATATATATATATATATATATATATATATAATGTGGTATGCGAGGAGGCTCACCATCCACTGACTGGATAGTGCTGCTCTTGGGTGTCTGCCCTTTCCTCTCCTCCATTCTTCTTTCCTTCCATTCTCTTCTGTCTTTCTTTCCTTCATTCATTCCTCGTCCATCTGCCTACGGGTGACTTTACATTCCCTTTTCCGTCTTTCTTTCTTTCATTCTTTCCTCTTCATTCTACTTGTGGGTGACTCTGCACTGAGTGACGAGCCAAATGGTTTCCTGTACACCATATAACCATATTGGCACCTTGTGGTTTAGTGGGTAATTACGGCACTCCAATCAGATGGAGCTGGTGAGGGTTCGTATCTAAGGGGTGGTTGGGGTTTATTGCTCACATGATGCCACTCAGGGAGGAGTGAGACTGGTCACTCTCAACTTAAATGTCAGGACGAACTTGCATAGCCCCGGGCTCCTAGCTCCTCATGGGGCAATGTAGGATTTGATGATGAATGAAATGGACATGGAGAGAGAGAGGAGAGTCTTGATTTAACCTGTGGATTGCGAGCCACAGCTCAGGCTGTGCTGGCCATGGATCACCGCTAACTACTCCGCCCCTACTCTAACTTACGCATGGTGCTACACAAAGATGGACAAATATATATTTTATCTTTTCACCAAATGATGCCCTGGATGTTTATCTTCAAGTTTATGATAAACAAAAACAATTTTTGTATTTTTAAATCATTTTTTCACCACCCCCGTACGTAAATTTACGCATGGCCCTACGCAAAGACGGAGAGAGAAAATTTTTTTATTTTTTTCACCAGATGATGCCCTGGATGTTTATCTTCAAGTTTATAATAAACAAAAACTAAATAAAACTTTTTTCTTTGTTTCTTGCGCAGCACGGGGTGAAATAAAAACAAAAATGTATATAATTGCGCAATTCACGGGTTAATCACGCTTGTTCTAATGCTGTCCACAACAAGGAGAGGGCCTATAAAATGTACTGGAGCTATCCCACCCCTGAATCACATCTTTTTTGTTCATGCCAGGAATTGTGCTAAGTATGTTCTTTGTTCTCCTAAAAAAAATTTCATCCATACTAATTGCTCTTATCTCTCCAACTCGAATTCTTCCCACTCCTTCTGGCACCTTGCCAAAAACCTTTCTAACAACTTTACCTTATCATCTTTCCCTGCCCTTTTCTACTCTGATGGCTCTTAGCTCAGACTTTCTCCTCCAATTCCACCTTAGACAATTCTGGTGCTGTTCCTCCATCACTTCCCCCCTCAGACTTCCTCATGGCTGACATTAAAATGTCTTCAGTTGATGTATTTCATCTATAGCTTCCTTTCTGGTCGTTCTATAGCTGCTATTGTAGACAGCCATCGTTCTTCTCCCAGATCTATCAACAGCGGTGTTCCTCAGGCCTCTGTCCTATCACCCACTTTCTTCCTTTTATTCATCAATGACCTTCGAAGCTATACATCTAACCTCATCCACTCATATGCTGATGATTACACCCTTCACCTTTCCATTTGGCTCTCGCAACGTCCATCTCAGCGGTTACTTCAACAAACAAGGGATGAAGCTATGGCACACCTAATGTCTGACTTGGCTCGCATCACTGACTTGGGTAAAAATAACCTTGTTGCTTTAAATGCAGCAAAGACTCAGTTTTTACACCAATCAACTTAAAATCTTCCACAGGAGTACCCAGTAATGTTTAATAATATCCGGCTTAATCCTGCATCATTCTTAACTCCTTACCCAGGGGCAGTCACTACCGTGATGCTCATTACATAAGTACCATACCGTGAGGCATCACTTCCGTGATCCAGGGATTTTTAAAATTACCTAGGCTTTCAAGTGCGGTCTTGTATCATCTGTGAGGTCTGCCAGTGTGCAGCTATCGACAGTGCTGCTAATACTGCTAGTACTCGCATCCAGTGTTACCAATTTAGAAATTTTTTGGTGTTTGCCTCGCCTCCCCACCTCCCCTCCATTGCCCCCTCCCCCACCTAACTACAGCCTGGCCATGCAACGCAACTCCTGGTCGTTTTTTTCCATTTGCTTTTTCCATTGAAATGTGCCCTATGCCCTATTCTCATACTAAAAAATATATAAAATATATTAAAAAAAAGTAAGTCAGGGCCCTGCTATCCCCATGGGAGAGCCACAGCGCAGTTCAGCCATCCCTGCGAGTAAGGAGATAAACGTGCTTGGGGTTTCATTCTCTCGGGACTTATCTAGAAAGATCATATTACATCCCTTGTAAAATCTGCTTCCAAGTGATTAGCCAGAGGCGTCCCATTGATGTATGAGTATGTCGCAACGTTTTGTCACAGCTAGACCCATCGACGTACCAGTATGTAGCGCAATTCCAAGGTTCATAATTTGCACAATTTTCAATTTTCTTGCGTGATTCTTGGTACGTATACACGGTACACCTTTCTCTAGAAGATGCAAGGCAGGGACAATGTCTTGCCCTGCATGACCTCCTCCTCCCATGCACGCCATTGTCTCGGCAGTTCACCTGTTACCAGTGACCTGGCCAATAAAGACATTCAGGGCCAGAGTGATTCCGCAATCGATGACAATGTGGAGGACAAAGTTTACGTAACATCAGAGGTAGAAACAGTCAGAAATGATGATCAGGTAATGTCACCAAAAAAGGTCAGGTATGTTGATGTGTCAGTGAGTGAAACAATGCTTGTATTGTCTATATTACTGTTTGAAAACCAATATACTCTTGAATTACACATAAATTCATTCCAAATAAATAAATAAAAAACCGTTTATGGCTGGTGTGGACTCGTTACCCTCCCACAGAACTCGTTTTCTTTGGAGACAGCCTGATAGAAAACCCAGTAAGTTAAGGAGTACTGCTACCTGTATCGAGTATTTTAAACCTCAGGTGAGCTATTTCTCTATTAATTTTCGATGTTTCTCAGCAACAGCGGAGGTTTGAGCCAATTTTTTTTTTTTCCAAAATTGGTCGGGATTGGGGGGAGTCAGTGGTGCAAAATCGGTAAGTGTGCCAACTCCATACCTTCTTTACTCCTGCTCATTTGTTGACTTTATATGGGGCTTTTTTTCACCCCTGTGTAGAGTACAACTCTCATGTGTAGGGAAGCTCCCCACGTACAGTTCTTCTCAGTAGGATGGAGTCAATGGCTTTTCATTTCATTAATTCTCCTGTTATTGGCTACCTTCATCCTCTGTCTCTTCGCCACAGTGTTGCATTATTATCTCTTCTGTTGCTACTTCAATGGTCACTGCTTTTCAGAACTGTCTGCTTGAATCCCTCCACCTCTACAATGGGTGCAAAGCACCCATCTAGCAACAAACTTTCATCCCTTTTCTGTCCAACTCTCTAGTGCAAGAGTTAACTGTTACTCCCAGTCCATCATATATGCAACAGGTCAACTCTGGAACTGTCTCCCTCTGTCTGTATTTCCCACTTCCTATGATCTCCAGTGTTTCAAATGCAGTGTGTCCAGGCATCTTCACATGAACAGATCTTGAGTTTCGCTCTCTTTTGTATTTTTTTTTTCCTGGAAGGAAATATTTTTGGGCTCTTACCCTTTGGTTCCTTCTTTCTTACATTTAAAAAAAAAAACTCTAGACATACATGAATCTCAAACACACCCTCAAGTTTCAAGTTTTAATCAACAACGCCCACTCAAAAGACATCCCCAATTCTAGGACTTATTCTGGACACACATTACCTTTTCCCGGCGTACAGGCTACGTCAGTGCCACGGCATTTCACAAGTCAAGACTTGATGATACTCACATGCACTACCTTTGGATAACAGACAGAATCACTGAATACCGTGTGTGTGTGTGTGTGTGTGTGTGTGTGTGTGTGTGTGTGTGTGTGTGTGTGTGTGTGTGTGTTAGAGGAAAAGTTGGAATGTAATGGAGATGAGGTGGCTGGGGAGTATGTGTGGAGTGATACATATGAATCAAATGAGAAATTATGAAGTGCAAATGAGAACTGGATTTGTTCGGGAGATGGCTGATCGAGTTGAGCTGTGGGTGTCGCATTGGTTTGGGCATACGAAGAGAATGGATGCTGAGCGATTGGTGAAAAAGATAACTGGATCGGGTGTGAGAGGTGTACGGCTGAGAAAAAGACCACGAATAGGATGAATGAACAATGTGAAGAGAGCTTTGGATGCGAGAGGGATGTCTGTTGAGCAAGGAAAAGTGGCTACATGTGACAGAAATGACAAGACAGAAATTGTGAATGAATAATTGATGATGTAGCCCTGATGGGATATTCTCCCGCATTTGGTTTGATCAGGTGATTAGGTCAGGCGCGGTAAGGGGATGGGTCCATTATGATGTGACAGGGGTATACCAGCTCTGCTGTCGGGCCCTGCTGCGGATGTCACCAATTGCATTGCGTACTTGACCCTCGTGTGATGTGGTAGGGTGAAGATCTGTCCCTTCTCCCCTTGGGGCTAAGATGTGAACGAATGTGTGTGTGTGTGGATGAGTAAATTGGGAGTGTGTCGTACTGTCTCGGCTACCCCCCTGTCTTTGGGGGAGGGAGCCTAGGTATATCTATCTATCTGTCTATATCTATCTATCTATTTCTCTCTCTCTCTCTCTCTCTATGTATTTATTAGAAGAATAGTGAATTATGCTAGCAAAAGCTGGGCACTAACCTTAACTAGCACAGACATGGATACCCTACCTATCTATTGCCAGACGTCTTCATCCCGTAAGAGGTGGCTACAAACAAATTGCCTCCATGTCGCCCTGTGCCCCACCAATTCGCTGGCCTTCCCCCAGCTCACGCACCCCTTTCTCATATATCTCTGCACTCCATCCTCCATCTCATCCTCGGTCTCTCCCGCTCTGCCACTCCACCTCACTCACATACAGTCTCTTCGTTAGTCCCTCCCTCTCCATCCTCTCCACATGGACAAACCACCTAAAATTATTTTTCCGAACGCATTCTGTCACATCCTCATTTGTCAGTCTGCCTCTCCATGTAACTGCACACGCTTTTCAAAAAATAATAATAATAAAAATAATTTCTAGTGCTATCACTCTCGACTTATGTCCTTCTAACAAGGTCCAAGCGTCACTTCCACACGTTAGAGTCGGTATCACAATACTATAAAGCTGCGACTTTCTTACTTCCAGGCATACTTCCCTATTTCCTATCACTGTCTTCTAAGAAACCAGCAACCTTCCTCCTTGTTGTACCCTTTCAAGTATTTCATCCTCTAAACTTCAATCATTGCTCATCAAACTACCGAAGTACTTTAATTCACTCACATTTTCCATTTCCCTCCCATCCAACCTCTGTGTATTCACCGACTTCATTTCTCTCGAAAACCACAACTTTTCTCTACATTCACCTTTACATTCCGTTTCTTATACAATCTCCTAAACTCAGTCACGAAGCCCTGCAGTTCCCTTTCGTCGTCACTTATCAATACAGTATCATCTGCAAACAACAGAATAAAGAGTTTCAAATGCTGCCTTGTCTCACTAAGGCCGCTCCAACATCCACTGCCCTGCCGTGTATCTCTTTTTTAACCCCATCCATATACAGAGTGAATGACCATGTAGACATGACAAATCCCTCTTTCAATCCAACATTCAGATAGCAAAATTCACTCTGTTCAATATCCACACGCTCTGCCACCTTAGCACCTTCATATATACTCTTCACTGCATTCAACAGGTTCCCATTTACTCCATAATATGGAGTATTGACAGTATATATATGCTCAGTATTTTCCACTTTCCATGTCTATTGACTCTGCCATTTGCTTTCTCCAAATCCATAAATGCCACATGCAACTTCTTATACGTCCCACTTCTCCACTGAAAACAATAGGATGAATATCTGATCCACACCACCCGTTCCCTTCCTAAAACCTCCCTGTTCTTCTCCAACTAATTCCTCTGTTATTTCCCAAACTCAGTCATTAAGTACCCTACCATAAAATTTTTCTATTTTAATAAGAAGACAAATGTCTCTATGATTACCACACACCTCTTTTTCCCCTTTTTCTCTGTACAGGGAAATAACTACACTTGACATCCAATCCTCCAGTACTCTACCTTCCTTCCAGGTCAATCTGCACATATTCTACATCCCTTCTATTATCTCTGTTTTGTGCTTCAACATTTCTCTACACACTCCATCACTTAATGTGGCATTCCCCATTTTGACATTCATCATTGTTTCCAGTACTTCCATCGAATTTATTTCTTCCTCCCGTAACATCTCACTGCTCCTCCAGCCATTCCCCAGCCACTTATATTCGCTTTACATTCATTCTCTGTGTTTAACAGTTCCTTAAAGTGTTCTCTCCATCTCCTCACTTTTTCTCCCTAGTCCACTAGCAGTCTACCATTCTTAACATGGATAAGCTAAACAAAAACATGACAAAACTTTAAGTATCGTAACTGGGTGCACTAAGACCACAAACCTAGATAACCCACATTATGAAACTAAAATTTTTCCAGTCAAAGATTATATGAATATGAATGACACACAGTTCATCGCTTCAGCCCAAGACCCATCTCTGCCGTGTTTATTCATGTTGTTTCATCCTCAGCACAACGAAAAAAAAAAAAAAAAACGCCCAACCCTACTCAGAATACCTCAGTAACACTTCTCATCCTTCAACCAGTACTATATACCTAGGCTGCTTCCCCTAAGGAAAGGGAGGTAGCCAAGACAGGACGACACACTCCCAATTTACTCATCCAATCAAAACTCATTCATTCGCATCTTATCCCAAAAGGGAGAAGGAACAGATCCTCACCGCACCACACTGCACGAGGGTCAAATTGCGCAGTGCAGTCAGTGACATCAGCAGCAGGGCCCAACAGCAGAGCTGGTTTACCCCTGCCACATCATAATGGACCCATCCCCTTACCCGCACCTGACCTCATCAGTTGATCAGACAAAATGCGGGAGAATTTCCCCTCAGGGCTGTGTCATCATCTATTCAAACACAATTTCTCTCTATTCATTTCTATCATGCACAGCCACTCTCCCTTGCTCAACAGACATCCCTCTTGCATTCAACACTCTCTTCACACTGTCCATCCATCTAATTCGTGGTCTTCCCCTCAGCCTTACTCCTCTCACGTCAGATCTAGTTATCTTTTTCACCAATCGCTCATTATCCATTCTCTCCATATGCCCAAACCATCGCAAAACCCTCTCCTCAACTCGATCAGCCATCTCCTGAACAAATCCAGTTAATGTTAGCACTTCAATTTTTACTTGATCCATATGCGTCACTCTACACATAATCCTCAGACACTTCATCTCCATTACATTCAACTTTTCCTGTCTGCTAAACCATATTCCATGTTTCAGCCCCATATGATGCAGTCGGTACCACAACACCCTCATACAGCCTTCTCTTTACGTCCATTCTAAGCGAACGACATCTAAACACTTTTTTCATTCCTCCCAGCACCTTTCTTACTTCATTCATTCTAAACTTCACTTCTGCATCTAGTCTTCCTTCCACAACATGTGACCCTAAATACTTAAAACACTACCTCCTCAAGCAACTCACCATTCAAAACTATATTCATCCTCCTACCATCTACCAACCTCGTACACTTCATCACTTTACTCTTATTCTCGTTTACATTCATTTTCCTCCTTTCATACACCCTTCCAAACTCCTCTACCAACTGTCTCAATCTCTCCTCTGAATCAGCCACCGGTGCAGTATCATCCGCAAACAGCAGCTGCCTCAGACTCCACTTTCAAGCATCAACAGTCACCAGACTCAGGCTTTCACCTAACACTCATGCATTCATCTTCCTTACAACACCATCCATATACATATAAAACAACAAAGGTAACATCACACATCCCTTTCGCAGCCCCACTCTCACAGGAAACCGATCACTCATAGTATTTCCCACTCTTTTTTTTTTTTTTTTTTTTTTTTTTTTTTTTTTTGTGTCCGACTCTGGCCATAGGCTTCACAGCCTGCTATCAAGGCCCAGCAGTCCTCCTACATACCATACACCTCTACATGTCACCACTTCGGCGCTAACACCCACCGTCCATATTGAATACATGCTAGGGCTGTCTCATACAGGACTGGTGTGTTGGTATTAGCGGGGGTATTTTTTACGACATGTCGGCGGGTCTTCTGGTAGATCAGTAAAGCCTGATTTTAATGAAATTCAAATCCTTAAACTGTTCCCTGCCCCAGCCGGGATTCGAACCTGGGTCCGGTGGGACTGCAGGCCACCTCTCTACCGATTGAGCCACCGCCTCTTACACACGCTGTACTATTTACAGACCATGAAAACCTTTTACTCATTTCAGTAGCCTACGATCAAGTCCATATAATCTTAAAACACTCCACAAAGGCTCCCTATCAGTTCTATCATATGCTTTCTCTGAATCCACGAACGCCCAAAACACATCCTTACCTTTCGCTAAATACTTTTCACACACTTGTCTCACAGCAAACACCTGATCCACGCATCCCCTCCTTCTCCTAAAGCCATACTGCTCATCCCCAGTCATTCCCTCTGTACTCTCTCTAACTCCCTTAATTAACACTCTACCATACACCTTACGAACAACTCTCAACAGGCTTATACCCCTAAAGCTAGTACATTCACATTTAACACCCTTACTACTACCAATACTACTCTTCAAAAACACTATAACACACAGCCACCACATTACAACCAGGCAGCATCCTTAATGAATAAGTACCAAACAAGCATCTCTCGGAAACTACTCTACCCAGAGAGTCATGAGTACACCTAGCCTGACTGGGATGCTGTCACCACCCTCTCCTTCAGTGTCAAGACAAAATACTATTTACAATCAGCTTACTATACCCGGTTTACAATGCAGCCCCCTAAGCCACAATACACTCGCTTCATGCACAATACTATAAAAACTTAAACAGTCCTTCAAGATGACCTTAACAAAAGACCTCTGAGAACAGCAATTGAAGTGGCCGGTTTCCCGAAGTCCATTGGGTTTTCAAGTCCACGTCAAAGATGGCTATTGTGTATACTGTACACGCCCAGTAACCATATTTGCTCATGTGTTCCATTCTTAATTATATCGCCTGAAATATCTGTCTTCTGACTGAGATTGTCTTGCCAATGTGTACCTTGATAGTGTACCTCCCATCATTTCCCTTTGTTTACTATATTTCTTTGGTTATTAAATTCTATGAAGCCTCGTCTGGAGCTACATCTGCTACAACACAGTGCTGCAGATCAGACAGAAGAAACTTCAAGCAGTACTTATTTATCTTGAGAATGCTCTTGATTTCATTGGTGACGGCCCTCTGAAAATGCCTAGCGAATTACGGATCCTTTGACTGATATGACAACTCTTTGATACATTCATGTTAATTCTGTCCACAAGAAAGCTGTTGTTTCGGAAAATGCTGTCACCAACATACCCTGAATTAAGTATACTTTTTGATATACCTTTTGTTTTTACCCTGAACTCTCCTGAGTAATTTTAAAGTCTAATCAAGCTTTCATCCATCAAACTAGGTTTTATCAGCAGCAAGCTTCATATTCTTTAGAATATTTTATATCATAATGGTCTGTTTTTACCCGACAGAACTGGACGACTCCCACAACCGGCATCCGAAGTTCTGGTTGCCTGAATGTCAATATTACTTGCATTATGATGAAGGACTGAATTTTCTTTGTGGTTAAATTGATTTCAATATTCATAAGTAAATGTGGTCACCAGCTGAGCTGAAAAAACTTATTACTCTTCATTAGATTAGAAAAAAAAAAAGCTCGGTATTTCACTGCAACAAAATACAGTCCCTACAAGCTTCTTGTACCACATGATAATAGCTTTCATCCTTTACATCCACCCTTCACCACCTCCAACTTACGGCAGCCCACCACAGTCCACCTTCAATTAAATAATTAACTCTGAAAAATTCCAGTAATAGACTAGGATAAAGAGAAAGAGTAGAAACATTAAGGCTAAGCAAGACGAACGGACCCGCTTCTGGGAACCGATTATGAGTTGCTTAGTCCGAATAATTATCACGAAGGGAAAAGCCTGGATAATTTCCTCGACCAGGATAGGGAGGTCGGGGTAATGGGTAATGGAAGGAATAGGGAGTGGGTTGGAGTGGAACATGTATAAGCATAGACTCTGTAAAAAGACATCAGTCTTATGTAGGTGAGTACCAGTGTAAGTCCAACTATGGTCAATTCACAGTGCCTCCTAACCCAGTACTGAACCAGCCATTATCCAGTCATCCATCTTAATACAATGTATCGCAAATATTATTAACAACAAAATGAGAAAAAACATCACCAAATTTCCAACCTGCGTCTAAGTGTGAAACAAAATAAGATTTAAAATAATTATTATAATGGCAATATGGGCAGAGTTGGCATCATCAAATCCGAACGATTTTAATAAAGTAATTCAAATTCTTTATAATCAAAGAAACAGTCTATGTTATTATAATGAACACTGTTTTGCTAGAAAAAGAAAAACTAATTTTACATTACTTTACAATCTATCTATCTATCTATCTATAGCCCGACGCCCTAATCCCGCAAAGGGTGGCCGCAGACAAAACGCCTCCAAGTCACTCTGTCACCCACCATTTGACTACCTTCCCCCCAACTCACCCCCCCTCCCTCACATACCTCTCAACTCCATCCCTCCACCTCATCCTCGGTCTACCCCTCCCTCTCCCTCCCTCAACCTCACCTACATACACCCTCTTAGTCAGTCTTTCATTCTCCATTCTCTCCACATGTCCAAACCACCTCAGTGTATTTCTCCTAATCTTTTCAACCACATCCACATCTACCCCACAACGTTCCTTCACTTCTTCATTCGTCAACCTGTCCCTCCACGTCACTCCACATGCTCTTCTCAAGTAACTCATTTCCACTTCTCTCACTGTTGACTTGTTCCCCTCTTGCAAGGTCCACGCCTCGCTTTCATACGTCAGGGTAGGAATCACAATACCATCATGCAGTGACTTCTTAACTTCCATACTCACCTCCCTATTTCTCATCACTGCTTTCAGTGTACCAACAACCTTTCTTCCCTGCTGTACCCTTTTACGTACTTCATCCCCCAAAGTTCCATCCTTACTCATCACACTACCCAAGTACTTGAATGCACTCACATTCTCCATATCCTCACCATCCAACCTCACTGCACACTCTGTGACTTCATTCCTCTCAAACACCATAACTTTACTTTTGTTTACATTAACTTTCAGCTTCCTCCTCCTACACACTGTCCCAAATTCATTCACCAAACCTTGCAACTCCCATTCATCTTCACTCAACAATACTGTATCATCAGCAAACAGCAACACCGGAAGCTTCCAAATCTCACCCTCATTCATTAGGGCCACCCCCACATCCACTGCCCTACCTTGTACCTCCTTTACAACCCCATCCATATATATATTAAACAGCCATGGAGACATCACACACCCCTGTTTCAGTCCCACATTGAGATCAAAGAACTCACTCAGCTCACCATTCACTCGCACCGTAGCCCTAGCTCCCTCGTACATACTCTTCACAGCACTCAACAACTTCCCCTCCACTCCATATATTCTTAATACCTTCCACATACCTTGCCTATCTATTCTGTCATAAGCTTTCTCCAAGTCCATGAAGGCAGCATACACTTTCCTTCCCTTCTCTAGATACTTCTCCACTAAACATCTTAGAACAAATATCTGATCTACACACCCTTTTCCCTTCCTAAATCCCCCTTGTTCTTCTCCAACTAGCTCCTCTGTCATATGCCTAACCCAATCAATGAGTATTCTACCATATATTTTACCAGTCACACTAAGAAGGCAAATACCCCTATGTTTACCACATACTTCTCTCTCCCCTTTTCCTTTGTACAGAGGAACAATTATACCTGATTTCCAGTCCTCTGGAACCCTTCCCTCTTCCCAAGCCAATCTACACAACTTCCATATCCACTCCACAACAATCTCACTCCCATACCTAAGCATTTCACCACACACTTCATCAATTCCTGGGGCCTTTCCCAGCTTAATCTTCTTCATCGCTTCCACTACTTCCGACCTACTGATCTCTCCCTCTCTCCTCTCATCTCTTCTTCTCCCAGCCATTCCCAAACCACTTATACTCACACTGCTCTCACTCTCTACATTCAACAAATCCTCAAAGTGCTCCCTCCATCTCCTCAACTTCTCTCTCTTCTCCACCAACAATCTACTATTCCTATCTTTCACTCCCCTACTATTTCCCCTTTCACACTGCCTTACTTTCTTTACCTCCTTCCAAAACAATTTCTTACTCTTCCTCCACTTCACACTCAGATTCCTCCCAAACTCTTCATCCACTTTCTTCTTACTCTCCTTCACCAGTCTCTTAACCTCCCTCCTCCTGCTCACATATACCTCTCTCTTCTCTCATCTTCTCCCCTACCTCTACTCGCCAACCATTCACCATATGCCTTCTTCTTTTGTTCCACAACTCGTTTCACCTCATCATTCCACCATGCTGTCCCTTGCACACCCTTGCATCTCCTCCTCACTCCACAAACCGCCTCACACGCTGCGCTTATCTCTTCCGTGAATATCTTACATACGTCTTCCACCCCTTCCATCCGCTCCAGCTCATACATTCCCAATCTTTCTTCCACTATGCTCTTATACTCTGTCATTTTCTCACTATCTTGCAATTTCTCCACTCTTCTCACAGGAGCTGCTTCCTCCTGTCTTCCCCTTCGTCTCCTCAACCACTTTCTTTGCAGCTCTACCTTGGCCATCACTAAGTGATGGTCCGAGACTCCATTCCCCCACCCTCTCCACACTCTTGCATCCAACACTTGTCTTCTCATTCGCTCATCCACACACACGTAGTCTATCATTGCCTTTCGTTCAACAAGTTCACCATCCATCCTCCTCATTACTCTCCATGTATACCGGTGGATCATCTTATTTATCACGCAAACTACTATAGTCTCACCAATCTAAAACCAAGGTTTGGGTGGAGTCCAGCCGGGGATTTCCCGGCGTACAGCGCTGCCTTGTTTCCTATACTCGGATTGGCTAGTGGCTGATCTGACACCGTTAGAGTTCGTCCGCTCACATCTCGCCACCTGGCCTGACATGACTTCACCCACTTGTGTGTGTGTGTGTGTGTGTGTGTGTGTGTGTGTGTGTGTGTGTGTGTGTGTGTAAAGACAAACTAATTTAAGTCATAAATATAATTCAAGTTATATATATAACAGAAAGTGAACAGTGGAAGCACTTGACAGAAGCTTAAATCTCCCTCCAATGGATCAATTCCCAGTATGGGCCTGCATGTTGCCGCTCGTGAGTGTTTTAACTTATTTATTTCTATTAAGAAAATAGCGTATGTTCTACTGATTCCTTCAAATTATATTATAAACGTAATTGTTACATTACTTACCCAGCTTAGAACTACCGTGAAAGTCGGTAAAAGTAACTACATTTTTTTCAGCAACACTGTAAAATATGTATGCCACGTTTCTTTATTGATGTACAAGAGCCATATGCATTACAAGTTTACCTTCCTTTGATATGCTAGAATACTTACGTTTATATTGTACTAGTATGTGTGTACCTATCTGTGATGCCTATTACATATATAACAATCTACTCATCGCTCGTTTAGGAAGTATGGCATGGCTGCACCCAGCGCCAGACCCCACCCAAACCTTGGTTTTAGATTGGTGAGACTATAGCAACGTACGGGCAGAGAGACAGCCCACTGGTGGGGTTGTTTTTCTGCCTCTTGAGACATGACATACAGTTGTCTCGGAGCCTGACAGTCAGTGAGGAATATCAACTTTATACAAGTATATTTACCAAGCATTCTCTCTCTCTCTCTCTCTCTCTCTCTCTCTCTCTCTCTCTGTCTCTCTCTCTCTCTCTCTCTCTCTCTCTCTCTCTCTCTCTCTCCCCCTCTCTCTCTCAATTACAGTATGATTCTCTCTTCCTAGCTCATGTACAGTATGACTGATTCTCTCTTCCTTGCTCATGTACAGTATGACTGATTCTCTCTCTTCCTTGCTCATGTACAGTATGACTGACTCGCTCTTTTCCTTGCTCATGTACAGTATGACTGATTCTTTCTCTTTTCTATGTTTATAAACACTATGATGAAGCCATACTTTTATTTATTTATTTATTTATTTTTGCCTGGCTCGTGCTGAAGGGATCCGCCTTCCTGGAGCGGCATGGACATAATCAGGCGGCTTTGCTACCCAGCTATAAACTCATTCCTAAACTCTCCGTCTCTTCACCATGAAAGGAGATTGGTAGCATGCTGATGGGCAAAAACAATGATATTCTAATGATAGAAGTTGATCAAAGGTCAGGGTTAAAGGGCAAGGCCAAGTTTCAGTCTATGTGCGTCTGTGAGTATGGAGAATAATTATACAGTTCTAATTTAAACGTGGTGGATGGACTGAAGGTTAGTCAAGGGGTTGAGCTCCTGTAGTTTCGGAACAATAGGTCATAGTTCAAGGTCACATGAAAAGGTCAACTTAAACACCTTTGATCCAGTTTCGACCAAATATGATGGATGAGTTCGTACGGAAAAGATGAAGCGATTATGAGGACAGCCATTCAAAGGTTAAGGTCACTAGGTTAGGTCAAAGTTCAAAGTCACCTATGAAGGCAACTTGAACAGTTTTGGTCAGACGTGGACAAAACTTGTTGGAAGGGTAGAGGGACAAGCAAGATTTAAGTGGCTCCTTTTTAAGAATAATTAGCCTAAGGCCAAGATAACAAGCAAAGTCTTATATTTGCCATGAGACTGATCGTGTTGCACTCTGGGAGTAGTCCTTCTTGCCTTATCCTCTAACTCCAGGAATCCTTATTCGATGCAGTATACCAGTACATGTATGCTCATGTTGTGTGTGTGTGTGTGTGTGTGTGTGTGTGTGTGTGTGTGTGTGTGTGTGTGTGTGTGTGTGTGTGTGCAAAAAGGAAACTGTGAATGGAAAATACAAACAGAAGAGTAGATACGAAACCAGCGTTTCAGAAATACGAATAATTAAAAAGTACTTGATTTATCTCTGCTTTGTAGATAATTAAGAGGTACTCGACTGTTCTCTACTTTGTGCACTGCGAGGACCTAAGTGGGACGCGTGGCACACGTCAGAGTTCGTTTTTACTCCTCTCTCATCCCCTGGCTCCGGTAAGATCATCTATCACAGTTGTATAACATATCAAACTACAATATGTATTTTCAGTGTAGGAACACAAGTGGTTCTGAAGTGTGTATGTACGTCAGTAGCTCGATGAGTAACACTCACCTACCGCAGGTTTCGTTCACCGAGTCTTGTCTTGAATGTGTTAGTGTCAGTCTGAAAGGTAATAATGGTAAAATATTTGTTGATTGTTTTTATCGCCTTCCCACTGGCAATATTCAGGAGTTTTTGTCAAAAATGTATGATGTTTTCATTTATATTAAAGAAAATTATTTAAAACAGATATATTTCATGGGTGATTGGAATTTAGAACTCTTAAAGAATAATATTCTTATGCCTGTGACAAATTTTATGACACTAAAGTACTCCCATTCATGTTTTCCCACAATAACCAAACCAACACGCGTTTATCAGAATTCTGCAAGAATTTTAGATTATATATGGAATAACCAGATTATGTATAATAAATCTAACTATATAATGTACTCTACTATCAGTGACCACTTTCCTGTTTTCTCGAAATTCGAGGTTTCAACTGGACGTACTCAACAAATGCATATAGGTACAGTCCACAAAATGACGTTTTCTATGTGATATAATGATACGTTCTTAAAATTAATTCCACAAAATAGGATGATGTTTTTTTTTCCCAGACCTGTCCTAATATTGCATACGATTGTTTCTGTCAGAAATTGAAAGACATATTTGACCTAACATTTCCAGAAACTACGTTTGCCCTAAAAAAGATCAGCTAGATAAGCCTTACATTAGGTCAGGAATTACATTCTCGATCAGCGAGAAGAATAGATTGGCAAGGCTTGCTGGTAAATGACCTATTACATACAGTATAATGCTCATTTTAAAACATACAGCAATAAAATACTACAATTATCCGACAAACAAGGAAGCAATTATTTTAATAATAAACTTAACATCGAACAAGGAAGTCCTAAGAGCACGTGAAAGGTTTTGAATGAAATTTTGTGTAGGAAAAACAAATGCAATCACAGTAGTTCTGACATGTATGTTGATAACATCTCGAACATTAGTAATGCATTCAATCAACATTTTGTAAACACTGGGAAGTCAGTATCACAAGATGTTCGTCAAGGAGGGACAAGTTTCACCAAGTATCTACCTCCACCACCAGACTTATCACTCTGGTTACCCCTGTAAATCTACAAGAAGTGCTAGATATTGTTAGTAATTTGAAATACACTGCCTTGGGTTATGATGAAATTCCTGTTTCTATAGTTAAATCTTGCTCATATAATTAGCCCTGTTATAGTGCATATTATTAATTTATCTTTTAAAACTGGTGTTTTCCCTGACTCTTTGAAAATTGCTCGTGTTACTCCAGTTTACAAAGCTGGTAAAAAGGAAAACTATAACAATTATAGACCTATATCAGTTCTGCCCGTAATGAGTAAGCTATTTGAGAGCTATATGTTCGAAATTTGTCCCTTTCCTTCTTGGTAATAATCGTATTAATCCTCAGCAACATCGGTTTCTTCAGAACAAATCAACAGAAACGGCTTTAGTAATTTTTATAAATACAGTTAATGAATCATTTGAAAGAAAAGAACATGTTGGTTTTTTTATAGATTTTGCCAAAGCTTTTGATTCGTTAGATCATGATATACTATGTCTATCTATCTATCTATATACCTAGGCTACTTCCCCCAAGGAAAGGGAGGTAGCCGAGACAGGACGACACACTCCCCATTTATTCATCCATTCAAACACATTCATTCGCATCTTAGCCCCAAAGGGGAGAACGGACAGATCCTCACCGCACCACACCGCACAAGGGTCAACTGCGGAATGCAATCATTGACATCCTCAGCAGGGCCCGACAGCAGAGCTGGTTTACCCCTGCCACATCATAACAGACCCATCCCCTTACCCGCACCTGACCTGACTAGCTGATCAGACCAAATGCGGGAGAATATCCCCTCAGGGCTGCGTCATCACTTATTCATTCACAATTTCTCTCCATTTATTTCTGTCATGCACAGCCACTCTTCCTTCTCAACAGACATCCCTCTCGCATCCAGCGGTCTCCTCACACTGTCCATCCATCCTATTCGTGGTCTTCCTCTCAGCCTTACACCTCTCACATCAGATCTAGTTATCTTTTTCACCAATCGCTCATTATCCATTCTCTCCATATGCCCAAACCATCGTGACACCCTCTACTAAACTTTACCAGCCATCTCCCGAACAACTCCAGTTCTCCTTCACACTTCATCATTTCGCACCCGATCCATACGCGTCACTCCACACATACTCCTCAGACACCTCGTGTCCATTACATTCAAACTTTTTCTCTCTGCTACACCCATATTCCATGTTTCAGCCCTATATAACGCAGTCGGTACCACAACACCCTCATACAGCCTTCTCTTTATGTCCATTCTAAGCGTACAACATTTAAACACTTTTTTCATTCCTCCCAGCACCTTTCCTACTTCATTTATTCTAAACTTCACTTCTGCATCTATTCTTCCATCCAAAGCAACATGTGACCCTAGATATTTAAAACAATCTACCTCCTCAAGCAACTCACCATTCAAAAGTATATTCATCCCCCTACCATCTATCAACCTCGTACACTTCATCACTTTACTGTTATTCTCATTTACTTTCAATTTCCTCCTTTCACACACCCTTCCAAACTCCTCTACCAACTGTCTCAATCTCTCTTCTGAATCAGTCACCAGTGCAGTAACATCTACAAACAGCAGCTGCTTCAGATTCCACTCTCCACCATCAACATTCACCAGACTCAGACCTCCACCTAAAACTCTTGCATTCACCTTCCTTACAACACCATCCATTTAAATATTAAACAACCAAGGCGACATCACACATCCCTGTCACAGCCCCACTCTCACGGGAAACCAATCACTCACAGCATTTCCCACTCTTACACACGCTCTACTATTTACATAAAAACTTTTCACCCCTTTTAGTAACCTACCATCAAGTCCATACAATCTTAAAACAGTCCACGAAGCCTCCCTATCAATTCCATCATAGGCTTTCTCTAAATCCATAAATGCCCAAAACACATCCTTGCCTTTCGCTAAATACTTTTCACACACTTGTCTCACAGCAAACACCTGATCCATGCATCCCCTCCCTCTCCTAAAGCCACACTGCTCATCACCAATCACTCCCTCTGTACCGTCTCTAACTCTCATAATTAACACTCTACCATACACCTTACCTACAACACTCAACAGACTTATGCCCCTAAAGCTAGCACATTCATACTTATCACCCTTGCCTTTATACAACGGGACCACACAAGCACTTGCCCAGTCAACTGGCACCATACCTTTCTCAAAGCACACATTCAACACTCTTACTAACCAGTCAACAATAGTCACTCCACCACCCTTCAGGCATTCCACAGCACACCCATCCATACCTGCAGCTTTCCCTGTTTTCATCTCCTTTATTGCCTTCTCCACTTCCTCCTTCGTGATCAAAGAATCATTCAACTCTACTAACACATTTATTCCTTGCACCCTATGTGATAAATTTAAATATAAAATGTAATAGGTAATCCCCTTCATATGTTTTCTTCCTACTTAAATAACAGGAAATAATATGTCGTTTATAATCAAGAATGTTCCAGTTGCTTAAATATCTCAACAGGAGTTCCTCAAGGGTAATCTTAGGCCCTTTGGTATTTTTAGTTTATATTAATGATCTTGTCAATGCTAATGACAAATTAAATATATTATGTACACTGATGATACGAATGTACACAGCTTGTTTAGTATATAAAATGACCTTGAAAAATTAAATAATTGAATTATTGTAAATAAATTAGTACTGAATATATCAAAGACTCACTCTATGCACTTTTATAGAACGACTGAAGTTGAAACCTTACAACTGTTAGTAACTAAAGGTCATAATATAGCAAACAGTTAACGACTAATTTCTTAGGTGGTCACCACTGAATAAAAATTAAAATAGAAGGAACATATACTGAGCGTAAACAGTCAGATTGCCAAAAAAATGTGGTATATTGTATAAAACACGTGAAATGCTTACCTCCTCTGCACTTCAAAGTGAGTACCACTCCTCAGTATATCCATATCTTATATATGGAATTGTTGTATGGAGTGGTGCGAGTCAAGCTTGTAAAAATCCATTGGTTGTAATGCAGAAACGGATAGTAAGAACTATTTCTTATTTTTAAAAATATGATTCAACTAGTAATGCATTTAATGAGCTGAATATTTTAAACATTGATCAAATATACAAATATTTTTGCATACTTGTTACATTTAAGGCTCTAAATGGGTTGAACTGCTGTAGCAATATGTTCCAATACGTAAGTCACAATCATGATACAAGAGGCTGTGAAATAAATCTCATTATCCCAGCAGTTACAACACTTATCAGCAAACGTCATATATGCTGTGCAGGACCAGTTATTTGGAACTGCCTATTTATTTTATCACCTTAAACCTAGTTATGATCTTAGCTTCTTGAAACAGACAATTAAAAATAAAATCATGAGTGGGTTCTTTAACATTAAGAAATACGTTGTATATATGTTTGTTTGATCAGTTAATAAATTTGTATTGTCAGAGACAGATGAACCAAGTTATTTTTAAAAACTTATTAGGTGTGTAAAAGAGCCATCAGCTCAACAAGACTGGCCATATAGTTTCTTATATCTGTGTACAGTACAATATATGTCTGTATGTTACTCTGGCTAATAAAATTTTTACTTCACTTCACTTGACTTGAAGCTTAACAAAGGGCAGTAATGATAATAATAGTGGAATAATTTCATAATGACTGCAGGAGCTGGAGGAGGGATGCAGAGCCAAAATGAGTACAAGAGGGAAGCATTGAACATGGAGTGCATTACGATACCCTGGAGAAACCGTAATCATTGAGAAAAACCATACATCTGATTATGCTGAATCTTAGTTTCTCATATTGCAATAGTTGGGGGGCCTTGTGCTAGGGAGACAAGTACATTAACAAGCATAAATTCGGAACCATGCTTGCTCATATTCATTTCCAACATTGCCTTAATTCTCGTTGCCCACCATAAATCAGGAGTACGTGTCATTTTGGTGTCAAAACTGATTGACAGAACAACCATGTCTGTCGTACTGCTGCTAATATTTTTGTTGCATTTCTTTACCCCTCTCTAAAGTTACACCAACAACACTTTGTGGCTTTGTTTACATTACTTATACGGCTCTTAAGTCGGATTGTTTCCCTAATTTGCCACACAAGCTATTGACGGTAATGCTGATGATTATGAATTTTATGAAACATGATTTCCTGAAGTGTTTACTACAACACTCTGGATATATATATCTTCTCATATTGTAATGCATACAGTGGAAGGAAACTTACAAATAAAGATTAGCACTGTGCATTGTTAGCTTGACCAACTAGGAAAAATACTACAGTAAGATCTGGTAACTTTTTTTTTTTTTCAGCTAAAATAAAATAAACGACAGTACAGATCATCATTTGTTTAAGGTGACAATTGTAATATTGTAACACTCATATTACTCATTCTCAGCTAACTATAGTCGTCAGCGTTTTACTGATATGAAATACTGGTTTTGTCCTGACCATGAGGTCAAAATATAGTCATTTCACTATATTTTGCAGTGGTGGGCAGCGCAAACGAAGAAGGACCTTGCGGAAGCACAGTGCGCAATCCACAGTTCACTACCTTGCCCAAGTGCAAGTGAGCAATCTGACAAATATTTAGCTTGCACAATTTGCAAAGCGCAAGTACAAACCATTTGCATATATCTTTGGGAATTGCTGTAAAATATTGAGATATTGAAATAAAATAGCATACTTACTTTTATTTATCATTATTATTTTCTATTATTTGTAATTTGAGCAAGTGTGCAATCTAATATTTAGCTTGCGCAATGTCACTAAGGACTAGTGCAAACCATTTAACATACATTTGTGAGAATTACTGTAAAATATTGAGATATTTAAATAAATTTGCATACTTTTATTTATTATATTTCTCTTTATCTATCTATTTCCAGACGCCTTAATCCCGTAAGGGGTGGCCACTGGCCACAGACAAGCAACAAATTGCCTCCATGCCACCCTGTACCCCGCCATTTCACTGCCCTGCTCCCAGCTCACATTCCCCTCTCTCATATACTTCCCTACTCCATCCCTTCATCTCATCCTTGGCCTCCACCTCACTCATATACACTCTCCTCGATAGTCTCTCACTCTCCATCCTCTCCATATGACCAAACCACCTCAATGTGTTTCTCCTAACGCTTCCTATCACATCCACACCACAACGCTACTTCACTTCCTTATTTGTCAGTCTGCCTCTCCATGTAACTCGGGCTCCACATGCTCCTCTCAAATAACTCATTTATTTCCACAGCTCTTACTCTTGACTTCTGTCCCTCCAACAAGGTCAAAGCTTCACTTCCATACATTAGAGTTGGTATCACAATACTGTTATGTAGTAACTCCTTCACTCGTGAAGTTCAAACAGAGAAGTGAGCGGGCTAAGGAGCAGAGGGACAGGGAAACAAAGGTTGTGATGTTGCCAGTTTTACTTTTATCTGCATTTTCACAAGACATTTTATTTAATAATTCAATATAGATATACAATAGAATGTGTAATTCCTTACAAAAATCATTAAAACATATTATTTAAATCAAATATCCCCAGCCAAATAAATTATTAGGCTGGGGATATTTCATTTACATAATATGTTTTAATGAATTTTGTAAGGAATTACATATGCTACTTTAAATAAATAATGTATTTTCATTTATTATTATTTACTAATAATGATAATAAAAAAAATATTAAAACACATTTTCTATGCTGAAGCATTTTAAGAAATGCTACTACCCTCCATCCCTACCGTCTCCCCCAGAACCCTTGCGACCCTCCCGAGCCTCTCCCATCCATTGTCCAGACATACAGGAAGCTCCCAAGACCACTTGTCCCTTGGACTGCACACTGCACAATCCAAAGGACAGGTGCGCAAGGCAGGTGCGCAAGCGCAATATTGCACATGGTCTTGTGCAGTGCGCAATGCGCAAACGATATTCACCGGATCGCAAAGCTGTGCAATTGGGCTTTGAGCAAGTGTTTGCGCACCCGCCCAGCACTGATATTTTGGGCCATGTCATCCTTACTAGAATGTCTAGCAATTTTTTTTCATACAAAAGTTTCTTCTGTTATATGAAAACTTAAATGGTAAGAGGCTTAAAACACAGGCAACACGACACTGCTGCAACCCTTTATCTGACCAAGCACATACCTCCACCTCCCTGCACACCTAACCAAGCACATAACGTCCCCCCCTCCCCCCCCCGTATAACACAGAGACATTAAAACTTAAAATCAGTGATATGGATTAGGGAAGTGTGACACGAAGTAAAAATCACCACCATCATCACTGCTACTACAATCATTTTCATCATCACCACAACAAGTGTGTCCAGGCATCTTGAAACGAATGGATCTCTAATTTGGTTCTCTTTTGTGTTTTTTTTTTCTTGGAAGGAACGGTTTGTGGGCTCCTGGCCTTTGGTTCCTTCTTCCTTGCATAAAAAAATAACACCATCTTCATCGCTACCACGACCATCATCATCACCACCATTAACACTACAGCTACCTATCGGGGGAGGCGGTGGCTCAGTCGGTAGAGAGATGGCCTGTAGTCCTGCCAGACCCAGGTTCAAATCCCCACTGGGGCAGAGAACAGTTTAATGATTTGAATTTCATAAAATCAGACTTTACAGATCTACCAGAAGATCCACCGACATGTCGTAAAAATACCCCCGCTAATACCAATACACCAGTCCTGTATGAGACAGCCCTAGCATGTATTCAATATGGAAGGTGGGTGTTAGAGCCGAAGTGGTGACATGTAGAGGTGTATGGTATGTAGGAGGACTACTGGGCCTTGGTAGCAGGCTGTGAAACCTATGCCCAGAGTCGGACACATTAAGAAAAAAAAAATACCATCATCAGCATTACCACCATCATCTTCGTCAACACCATCACCACTAATACCACCACAAACATCATCAACCCTATGCTGTTGCAACCTTCCATCTGACCGAGCACATACCCCCATCACACCTAACCAAGAGCAAAATGGCTCTCATCCCCACTCCCCTCCCCTGTATAACATAAAGACAGCAGGGTCACACTGAAATCTCTGAGATTTTCTTTTCTTTTTTACTTTATCATCATCATCATCATCATCATGATCCGCATCTCCTATAACACCCTAGGGCAGGGTGAGGAGTAGCAATGTCCAGAGATCCCAAATTTGCCCAATCCACTGGGACAGGCTTCCATTCACTCATCATTCAAGCCCCAGGAAACCTGGCTGTCTCGGATATGCCAAAAACATTCACCACGTTCTGTATCTTCACATAAACGTATCTGATAGAATCAATCCAGGCGCTGCCCCATTAAAAAGGGGTGCCAGATCCCTGATGATGCACTTCTCAGATTCATCAAGCCAGCTTAATCTCTTGTCAGTCCCCTAGCCTCACCGACTTCCATACCTCTCTTCCTCACACACTCATCCACCATATCTTTTCACCTTCTCCTTGGCCTAGCTCGCCTTCTTCCTCCTTCAAATTTGCTCAGATATGTAAGTAGACTTAGCCGAGGGGTGTAATTATACAAAGAAGGTTATCTGGCCACCAATCTTGATAGCGTGGTTTTAAGTACGTGTAGTGAGATAGGGCACTTGATTATGGATCGTTAAGCTCAGCCAGAATTAAGTAGTGAGATGTAGTGTCAACAAGGTAAGTTACAGCACTCTCGGGTAACAAGGTTTATTGCACAAAGTTATAAAAGAGATGAGCTACAGTTTGGTACAGTGTGATAGTAACGTTGGACCTTTTCACCAGCCTTCTCTCTCTAACCCCCTTTCGATCTGAAGGGAATCTCTCTGACATTATATAGAGAGTGGGGAGGATGTGCATGGTAAATTTTGCTATCACATAGATTAACTGGCTAGGGCTGGTTACTCCACGTGTTTTGGATACGTGGTGGAATTTTTGTTCGTCTGGCCTACGAGGAAGCTTGAGATACATCGTACGGCTTAAGAATTCTTGGTGGTCTGGCACAACAAGGTTTGTGGATATACATTGTGTGAATTGACATTCCTGGTTCGTCTAGGCAAGGGGATGTGTTCTGTAACTCTTCCTGTGGGACTCAGACATAACTACCTGTACTACATACTGTTACCTATAGCTATATACAGTAGTTACATATAGTATTTTGTTATATTATGCCTACATATCGCTCGGTCACGCAAAACTGGCATACCATCGACAGTAAATAGTCATAACATATTAATGGATACTAGATGCACATTACAGTCAATTTGTAAGGGAAATACATAATATGGTGAAGGTTACATAACTGAGATAAAGTAGTTATTATAGTTATGAAATTGTTCATTTATAATATAACAGTAATTTTAAAATAATACAATGGCATGTCTACTGTAGTCAATTATACAATATATATGAGAAGGACTTGCTGTATATATATATATATATATATATATATATATATATATATATATATATATATATATATATATATATATATATATATATATATATATATATATATATATATATATATATATATATATATATATATATATATATATATATATATATATATATATATATATATATATATATATATATATATATATATATATATATGAGATAAGAGTATAATTAAAGTAAACCTATATTATGTGTTACCCATATTTTGTTATATATATATATATATATAATATTTACTCAGTTTTGTCTCACTTGTACAGTAAATGTGATGGAGAAAATTACAAGATGACTGGAGCTGGGCTGTTTACATAATATGGGTTAAACATAATCCTGTTGTATTCTTCCCAAGGTTGTATTGTCTGATTTCTCAATTGCATGGTTTCATACCATGGCATAATGGTTTTTAGTGGGCAAGGTGGACAGTGTAGATGTCAGGACTGCACAGTACTCTGGTGAGACGTATAAACCAGATGCTGATGTATGGGCTGGAGGTGTGTCTGGGCAAGTCACAAAAACTGATGTATTTTGAGTGAAATAGAAGAACTGTGAATGTCCAATCATCCACCATCAATGCACTGGAGTCCAATGCGTTGATGGTGGATAAGTTTATCTGGAGTAAATGTGAAGTTGCAATGATGAGGGATGTGATGATCTTTTATGATGGCCATTTCACAAGGGACTGTCTCAGCTGGCTGAAACGTGAAGATGTACGTAGGACAAAGGTGAAATGCATGTAATGATGTGCGACATTTGTGTTCAATTGTTGTTTCACTAGTGAAAGTGACAGCGTCCTGTTTCTTGGAGACCGTGATGACTTCTGTTGTGATGTTGATGGTGACTAATGCGTTATCTTTCTTAGAAGGAAATGGATATATTTGACAGACTGTGAAAAAATCATCCGTTACGAATGGTACATGAACTACTCTTGATGTTGTTGTGAGTGTTGCTTCCAAATATGGATAATATGCCTTCAGTTTTTTTCCCTCAAACAAAGGTTTCAATCCATGCTTATGTATGCCTTGACTAATTATTTGCTGGAGGTTGTGAATAGGTACTAAAGTAGTGGTGATCATTCCGTTACTAGCATTAGCAATTCCTTTTATGAAGGCTTGATACTGAGCTCTAGTATTGTCTAACTGTAGTATTATTACATCAATATGTTCTATGATGACAGAGAGGTGTTGGAATAGTGTATTGTTACCTTCTAGTGCATTTACTTTCTCCACAATTCCTAGAGCTGATGCTTCTGCTTTCCTTAGGTTCTTTACAATCGTCAGCATTAAGGTGTTCTGAGTATCAGCTAACTTATGTTGGTATGAAAGAATTTGTGCTATTTTGTTAAATTTGTTATTTATTTCTTCTAGATCATTTTCTGTAGCTAGTCCAAAAATGTTGCCTAAAATTGCTCCACCTAGGTCGAACAAACTGCGTCTGTTACGTGTATTTGTGATGTTTCTTGTCTCCAGTGTGTTACTCCCAGCTGATGGGATATCCTGGATCATGGTGATCATTACGTGCTTAGCCTGTTCTAGCTTCCAGTCAGTTAATTTAATTAATTCAGCTACTTCCTGTGTCGGGTGATCATGTGGAGAAGGTGTTTTAATACCGCTTCCAGAGTTCTAAGTGGTCCCGATATCTTCTGTAGCATTCTTGGTATGTCTTGCAGTACGTCCAAACTAACTTTGGTACTTATTATGTCCTGCACTATTGCTGTTGAGGCTGTTGGGGCTATCAGGCACCCCTGTCGGACTACATGTTGAGGGTGTAAGTGAGGTGATCCTCTTGATATCAACAGGAACATGATCCATGGAATTATTCGCCTCATCTTTACCTACCGAAAGAACAACTGTATTAGAGATCTAATCCACTGTTGTTAGCAAGTTATGCTAAGGATGATGATAGTGATGATGAATAATACAGATATCTTGGCCTGTTTAATCCTATTACCTATAAAAGGAGCGTTGTGGTGTGGATGTGGATGTGATAGGAAGCGTTATGAGGAACACACTGAGGTGGTTTGGCCATGTGGAGAGGATGGAGGGTGAAAGACTGACGAAGAGAGTGTATGTGAGTGAGGTGGAGGGGGGAAGAGGGAGGGGGAGGCCGAGGATGAGATGGAGGGATGGGGTGGAGAGGTATATGAGAGAGGGGGGTGTGAGTTGGGAGCAAGGCAGTGAAATGGCGGGGGACAGGGCGACTTGGAGGCGATTTGTTTGTGGCCACCCCAAACGGGATTGAGGCGTCTGGCAATAGATAGATAGATAGACCTATAAAAGGAGTCTAAATCGATTCCTAAGTCATGTAAATGCCTTGTTATGGTTAGAGCTGTATTGGTTGCACCTATGTTTGTCTGTTTGGTATGCGACCACAGTTTATTCCGATATGTGTTGATATGTGTTGATTTTCACCGTGTGTACTAGGGTTTTCGGTCGTTTCTGGTGTTTTATAGCTGCAAGCTAAATTGCTTGAGGTCTTTTTTAAGTGAAGAACATGTGTCTCTTCTTCTTTGTCACTCGACAGTGACTTAATTACTATCTTATTGTCTCTTCTCTTGAGTACCCTGTATGGGCCTTCAAATTTAGGTGACAGTTTGTTATTTCTAGTGTGAATGAGGCTATAGACAATATCACCTATGCTGATATTTGATTATTTTGCCTTCTTATTAAATGATTGTCATTTCTTCCTTGGACATTGCTGTTTCTTTATCTTTGTGTGTATTTCTTAAAATTCACGTAAGCGAAATTTATGTTAATCGTCATAATTATATATGGGAATTTCCTCGCCCTCTAACGTTTCATAAGGGAGACGTTTGTCTGACCCGTAAATGATGAAATGAGGTGTATCTCCTATTGATTTATTAATTGCACAATTAAGTGATGCTTCAAATCTGGGTATCCAATCATCCCAGTTTCCGTAATTTTCATTGAGAATGTGCCGTCGTACATCTAATATTTTTTTTATTCTGCCTTTCCACCAATCCATTGGAAGCTGGATGGTAGGCCAAGATATTAACTTTCTTTATACTGTATTGTTTACATATTTCTTGTAAATTTTCAGAGTTAAATTCACCACCATTGTCGCTTATTAGCACCTTTGGTGTGGTGAACTTACAGATCACACTATCAATGAACACCCGTGCAACTGTATCTGCTGCTTTATCCTTAATTGGAACCAAGATCACAAATCGTGAGAAGTGATCAGTTGGAACAAAAAGATATTGATTGTGATTGGTAGTGAAGGGTACTTTAAGTAAATCAACCGCTACAGTGTCCCACGGTTGTCTAGGTACAGGATATTGTCCTATAGGTGCAGGTGATAATGTGTAACCTTTATGTTTCGCACATGACTCGCATCTGTCTAAGTGATTATGTATGTCTTTGCGTAACGTTGGCCAATAATATGACATCCGGGCCTGCCTGACTGTCGTGTCCTTGCCAGGATGCCCTGCATGTGGATTATCGTGTATTACCCATAAAATGTGAGGTATATTGTACTAGGAATAACTAACTGCCTATTTTTTTTTTTCTATGATTTGTTTGTCCTGGATTTACCCTATATAAGGCATTGTTTACCACTGTGAATTGTTCAAGTGGTACCTATAACTTGGGTAATGGTACATCATCGCCTGACTCGAGATGATATATTACTTTAGACCATACTGGGTCCTGTCTTTGTGCCTGTGAAATTTCTTGATTTGTGGGGATCGTTTTATCATTGTTGTAGAGTGATTCCTGTGGACTTGTTGTAGCAACATTGGCTAACGGGTTTCGTGATAAGGCATCCGCAGCTAAATGTACTTTACCTTTTATGCAGTGAATATTTACATTGTAAGTCTGGATATTACATTTCCATCGTGCTCTCCTCCCAGAGAGGAGTTTTTCTCGGAACATGCCCACGAGAGGATTGTGTTCTGTGTATAGGTGAAAATCGTATCCGTACACGAGGTCACGAAATTTCTGTAGAGCAAATACTACTGCTAAGGCTTCTAAGTCTGTTGTACAGTAATTTTTCTTTGCTCTTTTTCTTTGTCTTCTGGCAAAGGCAATGGGTTGGTATTTTCCTCGTTTATCCTCTTGCATTAGTACAGCACCTAAACCTTTGAGGGAAGCATCCGTGCAAAATATGAATGATTTTGTGAAATTAGGATAGGCAAGGCATGGTGCGCATGTAAGTTTATCTTTTAATTCATGAAATAATGATTTTTGTTCCTCTTCCCACTGGAATACAACATACTTTTTTAGTAGAATGAATAGCGGTTGTGCAGTATGAGAGAATTGATTAATAAATGAGCGGTAGTATCCCGCTAGCCCCCAAACCTGTCATACTTCATCTGTATTTGTGTGGATCTGGGAAATTCCTTACTGCCTGTATTTTGTCCTCAGACGTGTGAATACCTTGGGCATCTAATCTATGGCCTAAGTATTTCATTTCCTTAAAGCAAAATTTGCATTTAGCTTAATTTTTAAGCCAGCATCAGCAAGCTTTTTAGGAGCTGGTCTAGTTTCTGTAGATACTCGTCTATACTTGGAGTAGCTATAATAATGTCATCTAGATAGACAAATATTCCTTTTCCCAGCATTCCAGACAATAAGCAATTCATCATTCTCTGGAAAATGCCTGGTGTTGTATTCAACCCCACAGGCATTCGTTTATATTGGTCGTGCCCTGTATTCGTGGAGAAAGCAGTGTATTTGCGTGATTCTTGCTCGAGGCTAATTTGGTGATAGCCATTGAGCAAATCGAGTGTGAAAAATACATTATTTTCTGGTTCATTGTTTTGTAAGATGTCACTTAACAATGGCTAGGAAACCGGTCAGGGATTGTGTGCTGATTTATTTTACGGTAATCTACTATCGCACGGATTTCTCCGTTTCGTTTGGGCACAAAAAATAATGGGGTATTCCACGGAGAGACAGATAGTTCAATAATACCTAGTTTTAACATTTCCTCAACATACTGATTTGCCAGGGTGCGTTGTGCATGCGCGACCATGTAAGCTGGTATATATACTGATGGTGTGTCCGGATGTTACTTAATCTTGTGTGCAATCAGGTTAGTACACCCTAACTGTTCTCCAGGTAATGCTACCGTTTGCCTATGTTTCATTAATAGATATAAGAGATCTTTTTCTACGTTGAATTGACCTGAGTGAATCAAATTCTCCTTTATGCACTCTCTGACGAGTTTACTCCGCTCGATGCCCCGCTACTGTCACTACGCGTATAGAAGCTGGGCAAATTTCTAACCTACAAATACAGGTTTCTTTCTTATCTTCACATCTCCATTCATGGTGTTAGGTAAAATGACATTCGTCTCACCCTTGTCATTCATCCAGCACAGTGCGCTGTCTATCAAAAGGCCATTTATTCTAACCGTCTCTTCTAATGCAATACAATTTCTCAATTTACTCTTAACCGTAACTTGCATCAATGATTTCGGTGGTAAATTTATATCATAATTAATGCTGGCTGGGTAAGTGGATGAGTCACGTTTGCACTGTGAGTGAGTGAGTGAGTGAGGAGTGGGAGTTGGGGTGTGGCAGCTGGTCTACGCGCCCATTTTCTTTGAGAAGTTGTACGTCGGTCTCCCTGTTTGGTTGTGTGTATATATAATCGTTCTTGTGACGCTAGTTTTCTTATAATTGCTGGTTTTATTATCAGGAGATGAAATTTCCTTTATGAATTCCCTGTCATAATGAATTCCATTGAAATGTGGCATCAATATTATACTTTGTGTTCTCTTTATGTCAAGTCTAAACAGCATATCTCCTCTAATAGATAATTTTTCTACTACGTAAAAGGTGGTAGTGAATGATTTTGTGATCTCTGTGAAATTCATGTTTAACTCAATCCTACCAATAACTGGTATTTCTTTACCATCCACTGTGTATAAATTTAAGTTTGAGTTTTCCAAAAACGTCACTTTTCTTTTATTTCTAAAAATTCTTGCTGACTCATCTTGCGTTATTAAATTCACTGGTGAGCCAGAATCCAAAAATAGTGAAACCTCTTCCTCCTCAAATAAAGCAGAGACCAAAATGCATTCATTTCCAAAAAGACTTCCTATGTTGAATGTTTTTTGTTTTTTATTGGGGGGAGGGGGGTCCTCGAAACCTCTTGCCTTTTGTCTATCATCTATCGTTTTATTTTAACACTCCGATTTTGTGTGACCAGACTTTGCACAATAATAACAATGTTACTTGAGTTCGACCTATGAGGTGATCTTCCATTTGCTTGTCTTTGTGCCGATCGATGTCTACTGGGACTTCGGGCAGACTTTTGTACCGCCCTGTTACCTGGTGTGTGGGAACGAGTCCTTGGGCTAACCTGACTGTGTGTTTGTTTCTGAAGTGGTCGAGATTGTCTCTGGTCCTTGCCAGGACTTGACTTATTTTTCGCTGCTACGATTTCTGGCACTTTGATCTCTGTCCTGTTTGCCTGTGACGTGTTAGTCACACCAGCTTTACTGCAGTTTAATTCCACCTCATAAATGAAATCAAGTAAACTTATCCCTGGATTATACGGGATGGTTTTTGAGATTTTTAAAATCCTGTCAGGAAATTGGCATAGAGCTGATATGTAGCCAGTGATGTCAACGACATGCACTGATGATATATTACCATCCTCTGTGACCCAGTCTGAGTTTTCTAGGCTAGATAAAAGAGTCTGCTTAATGGTGGAAATATCTGCTGTAATCTCCCCTAGATCTGAGCCTGAGTGTGTTTGCCTAAGTAGGTCTACAATTTTGTATAATTCTGGGATTATACCACCAAGAAAATTCTTGCCTCCAGAGAATTTCCTAAGGAATTCTGTCTTAAACTGCTCAAATGTTGAAGCTCTCAACAGCTTGTCTGACCGTAACAAATTTCCTGCTCGGCATCGTTCCTGGTTTATTCTAGCTGAATAAACAGCTATTTTTCCTTTCTGATTTGTAATGTGTCTCCTAATGAAATATTGCTGACATTGTTCAATAAGTGTGTTTATGTCAATCTTGTCTTTTACCGTACCAGAGAATGTTGGTAGTTCATTGTCTTCATGAATACACTGGAAATGGAGTATTACTGGAATTTTGTGGAGAAGGTACTGCACTAGTTCTTGCTTCACCTACAATAGCCATCTTTACCGTGTTTTTCTTGCAATCGTCATTTACAGGCATTTTATATTTTTTCCTGACCTTAATACTCTATGGTCTAAGTTATAGTAAAATGGAAGCGATTTTTTATGAAGTTCACTATCTACATCTGAAATTTCTGACCAAGTGTCATGGTCATTTACTTCAGCGTAAATTGCATCTGTTTGCTGTTCTTTTTCTCGTGTGTGTTTTGTTTCCTGAGTCTGTTTTTCCGCTTGTTCTTGTCTTTCTGATGGTGTTTCGGGATTAATATTTTGTTGATCGTTGTCTGGTGTTTGTGTCAGGGTATTTGTCACTGTTAATGTCGATCCTTTGGGCACTAATTGTGGAACTTTACTTAGCATAATGGGATTACACAATGAATCATATTTTACTTTTCGCTTGATTGCTTGTAAAATTTAAATTATAAAACACATATTTAAGTGTAAATCGTGTAATTATCTCTCACTGTGTAGTTTGTAATATTATGATGATATATATATATATATATATATATATATATATATATATATATATATATATATATATATATATATATATATATATATATATATATATATATATATATATTGCTTGGTTCGTCAACTGAGTGATGGTATTTTATGGATAGTTATGTAATTGGTGAAATGTTAACTAATACAACCTTGGTTAGAATAAATCAACTCACTAGAATAGCAGTGAAGATACAGTCGTGATGTTTGTTGAATGTTGATTACATCTGGGATCAAGACACTCGCTCGCCTCTTCCTGGTGGTAGAGGTCAGATGTCACACACGTTACTTAGGGTTTGGTTGAGGTAGGTTAGGTCATGATATGACAGAGTCAGCACTCGGTGTGGTTGCTAGTGTAGATGCAGGATGGCAGGCTGGTGTTGTCAGGCACTTGGACTGATTGACGGGTTATGACGACTTAACCCGCGCCGTCCCGGCGACGTGAATTAACGTCCGCACATGATGTGCACTCATGTCCCGGCGACGTGAATTAACGTGGCAACATTGCAAGGTCCCTAATTTGCACAATTTTCAATTTTCGCGAGTGATTTCGCGAGTGATTTTTGGCACGCATACACGGGACACCTTCCTCTATTCCTCTACAAGATGCCAAGCAGGGACAATGCCTTACACCACATAACCTCCCCCCCCCCTGCAAGCCATTGTCTCAGCAATTCACCTGTTACCAGTGACATGGCCAATAAAGACATTCAGGGCCAGAGTGATTCCCCAATCGATGACAATGTGGAGGACAAAGTTTACATAGCATTAGAGGAAGAAACAGTCAGAAATGATGATCAGGTAATGTGGGAAAAAAAAGGTCTTTCCTTGTTTACTTCTTTGTCTTGTAGGGTTTATTTTCCTTACTTGTTGAGATTAACTTGCACGTTTGTAGAGTTGTTGATAGACGTAGTTAATTGTTGATACTGTTTCTCGTAATTGTGGAGTTGTGATTTAGGAGCGATTAGGGATGAAGTTAAGCTGCGTTGATGCGACGCCTGCTCTTGCTCTCTACTTTGCTTGTTTGTTTTTTGTTTGATTGCGTGAAGTCGTCAATTTGTGCGTTGTCGTAGATTGCTCTGATTGAGACGTTAATCGGCTTCGTTTACAGCTCGCCACCACTCTCAGTGAATGTAGTGAGGTAGATATCGTAGTATAAACTCGTAAGGCGTAAGTGAACCGCTGCTACCAATGCAAGTGAGGGTTCGTTTGTACCCTGCACACCAATGTAATTAGACGTAGCCGAGGGGTGTAATTATACAGAAAAGGTTGTCTGGCCACCAATCTCGATAGCGTAGTTTTAGATACTTGTAGTGAGATAGGGAACTTGATTATGCATCGTTAAGCTCACCTGAATTAAGTAGTGAGACGTAGTGTCAACAAGGTAAGTTACAGCACTCTCGGGTAACAAGGTTTATTGCACAAAGTTATTAAAGAGATGAGCTACAGTTTAGTAGAGTGTGATAGTAACGTTGGCCTTTCTCACCAGCCTTCTCTCTCCTTTCCCCCTCTAACCCTTTTCTGATCTGAGAGGAATCTCACCGACGTTATATAAAGCATGGGGAGGATGTGTATGGTAAATTTCCTATCACGTGGACTAACTGGCTAGGGCTGGTTACTCCACGTGTTTTGGATACGTCATGAAAATCTTGTTCGTCTGGCCTACGAGGAAGTTTGAGACACATCGTCTTGCTTAAGAATTCTTGGTGGTCTGGGACAACAAGGGTTGTGGATATACATTGTGTGAATTGACATTCATGGTTCGTCTTGGCAAGGGGATGTGTCTTTAACTCTTCCTGTAGGACTCAGACATAAGTACCTGTTCTACATATTGTTACCTATAGCTATAATACAGTAGTTACATATAGTATTCTGTTATATTATGCCTACAGACATACCTTATTCACCACTCTACTGTTATCCATTGTCTCCACATGACCATATCATCTCAGTACACTTGCTTAAATTCTGGTGTCCACAGACTTCCTTATTTTACATCTTTCACGAATTACATTATTTCGTATCCTATCCACTCTCTGTACTCAACATACATTCCTCAGCAGTCCCATCTCCACTGCTGTTACTCTTGACTTTCATTTTCATGCCTCCCCATGTTCTCACACTGATATGTTAAAATTGGCACTAACATTGATTCATGTAAGCCTCGTGCAGCTGTAACACTGTAGCCTCTGTTTCTTATCAACACCTTCATAGCACCAGCCACTCTTCTTCTTTGTATCACTCCACTGTCCTCTTTTTTTGCGCATTTTCCTCTCTTTTCTATCACTGTACCCAGGTATTTGAACTGTCTCACCAATTCCAGTCTCTCCATTCACGGTAACATCACACTGGGATTCACTTTCTCAATAATCATCACTTTACTCTGTTCTACATGTACTCTCAAGGCACGACGCTCACAGACATTAGCAAACTCTGCACTAGTTTACCAAGTTCTTATGTGGTATTTGCAAATAGTACTGCATCATCAGCATACAACAAATTTGAGATATTCCATCCATCATTATTCATTACGAACGTCATCTCTCTTTCCATTACTCGTGTTTTTACTTCTCTCATCACTCCATCCATATACGTATTGAACAACCATGGGGGCATCCCACACCCTTGTCGCACGCCCACACCAATCGTGAACCATTCGCTTAGATGCCCATTTACCCTTTCACATGCTTTACTACTGTCATAAAAACTCTTGTGGGCACCTAGCAGCTTACCATCTACACAGTACATGCGCAAAACTTTCCACAATCCTTCTCTGTTTATTATGTCGTATGCTTTTTCCAGATCCACGAATGCCATAAACACCGTATGGTCCTTCTCACAAGCCTTCTCCATCTGTCTTACCGCAAATATTTGATCCACACATCCTCTACTGCTCCTAAAGCCACCCTGTTCATCACTCACTAGGACTTCTGGTATCTCTCTTATTTTCTCTAAAATAATTCTTCCATATACCTTCCCTACCATACTCAATAAACTTATGCCACGATAATTCCTTATACTCACTTCGCTCACCTTCATTTCTCTACAGAGGTACAATCACAGCCTTCTTCCAATCTGCTGGCACAGTTTCACTCATCCATGCCTTTTTCAATATATCCAACAAGCACTTCATTCCGATCTCTCCATTAGCCTTAATCATCTCTGCATACACTTCATCAACCCCAGCTGCTTTCCCATTTTTCAGCCGTTTCACAACATTCTTCACGTGTCCGAGTGTCACATTTCCTATCACTGCATTCCTTTTCTTCACACCCCCCAAACCAATCACGTTTACAGCCGCACTGCTCTCCCTATTCTCATTCATCAGGCTTTCAGAATATACTTTCCATCTGGTCCTTACTTTATCCCCTCGGGTTAATAATCAACCACTTACATCCTTCACATTTCCACAGTTATACACGTGAAATATTATTGTCTTGCTATGATAAATCCAGAGATAATTTTGAAAAAATGAAGATACTGAATGATGAATGACATAGTTTTGTCTCGTTGAAAAGTCTGAAATTTCCTACAGAAGATTTTAAAGTGTTTAGAGAAAATTGAATTGGGTTTCTGATGCAATAAAAACAATAATCCCTCTTTTATCCTAGCTAGTAATAATACACACGTTAGAAAGCAGGTGCACCTTAGCAACATCCCATGGCTGTTGAAGTGACTGCTGTGATGGACACTGGAGACATGAGAAAGCTGGGCTCGGATTTGCAAACTTTTGATAATTTTCCTTTCGTAATCTCGATTATTTTTGAAGGATAATCAGGGAATCGAGACTGCATAATCATATGTGTCTTATTCTTTCTGCAAAAATGTAAAACAGTTACGAGAAGAAATTATTTATAAGCCTGTCTGCTGATCTCACACAGAGTCATTGTAAAGCTTGGTCACTGAGAGCGACAGATTCCTGCTGGATGGCCTATGTAAAGCTGCAATACCTGGAACCGAGTTCAAACGCTTAGACGCACCACCAGGGAGCTGTGCTGTGGGGCAGGAAAGAGCCACTGCTCTCCGTGGAGTTGGCAATGATTGTTTTCTGGCGCGACCATAGCCTTGCCACAGAAATATGTTCGATGTTTTGATTCCGTGTGCCTGTTGCCAGCAATACTGTGCACTTTCGTTTGGCTGAAAACTGTCATCATCAATTCGTCAATTCTCTGGCGGCAGGAAGAGATTAACACGGCCAAAAATGTTGTCATCCCGTCTTTAACCTTAGCTGTAAGAGGAGAGTAACATAAATGAAAATGTCTTTTCATCTTGAACGCTCAGATATAACATGAAATTCGCACTACGTAACAGCTATCCTGCCACCCGGAACTATAACTGTAGCAAGAGATTAGAACGACTAAAATTGCTATCTGCTCATCGTGAATCTATATTGTAGGAACAGATTAACATCAATAAAAATGTGATCCCTCCATCATGGACTCTCAACTGTGGCAAGAGAGTAGCTTGACTAATATTGTCATCTTCCCATCCTGAACTCAAGTTGTAGCAAGAGATTAGCACTGCTCAAACTGCTGTCTCTTCATCCTGTACCTTAGCTGCAGCAAGAGATTAACAGAACTAAAACTGCAATATTTCCATCCTGAACGCTCAGCTTTAGAAAGGAGACTAGCACGAGGGTATGAGGACAGTCACAAAGTGTAATGGAATGCATCGAAGGCGAAGTATTGCCTCTTCAAGTCAATTGGGTATGGAATATAAGCTGAAATAATACAAAAAATCTCCGTATAGTTGCACAAACATTATTTCTCATTATACTTTGCCAAACATTCGTATCGCCAAGCATTTGGTGATAAAATTTTGTAGCACACTTCCCATTAAAAACACACAGCTAATGCATGATGCTCGTGTAAATCACCAACAATGAATGTGAGTTTCACCACAAACATATCAGAATCAGAGCTTGTAGTATAAAGAATAGAAATTACGAATATTTCTTGGAGAATGGAAAAAAGAATGGGCCGAGAAAGAGCATGACGATATAGCCATTGAGATACCAGTGAAAGACTGCCAAAAACCATGGATATACTAGATGTAAAATAACGACTTAATAATAATGAAACAGTATGAATGTCAATGAGGAATTAAATTTTCAGACACTACTGTTATAGGTAAACACGAGTGCTCGTAGGCCCTTCGGGCCCCTTGCACTTGCTCCTGCAGGGGGCTTTCGCACTGCTATAATATATTTTAGTTATAGCAGTGGGGAAAAAAATTCTATGGAGACCCTATGCCGGGCGCCGGGAGCGGCGTTTTTTGGTCAAAATGTGATCGCTCTTTTAAATATAGTAAAAGTTTTTCAATCGAGATGGGACCAAGTTTTTTCACATCAGCGATTTTTTTTGCGATTTTTGTGCCAATTTTGGTGCCATTTGAATGTGTAGTTTCGGCTGCCCAAAATAAACACACACACACACACACACACACACACACACACACACACACACACACACACACACATACACACACACGGCTACTGCTATAGTATATTAGACATGTTCATTTTGTAACCTGATTATGGGAAGCTATTCAGCAAGAGATAACATGGTCTCTCCCTCTCAGGAAAGAATCTGAATTAATACAGGGAGTTCAGTGTGACAGTCGTAATACAAGAGAAAGCGGGCGGTAGTACCGAGGTGGATGACAAGCTGGTGGCAGGGAGAACTGGAGCTTCCGTTTCACCAGCCTTCAAGACCTTTTCCTGACCATCTCCCTTTGCTGAACATTTTCAGTGTTTTCATTAACACAGAGAGTAGGCCAGCATACTCTCCTAAACCTCTACCTCCAGCTCACTACACCACACTACATGCACTTTAGATATCACACCTTTTTCCATCCTCCATTATTTTCATGAATGGAGGACACCTGCATTCTGGTGTATAAATATTTTTTTTTAGTTTGTTTTTCATTCCTCTGTTCATCTTGAAGGAAAAATAAAGTGGACCACGGCCTACGGAAAGTCTTTAGTTCATTTTGTTATCCACTGAACACTAAGAATTGGTATCCGGATGTCCACAAGCGTTTATTCGTCGTACTGTGGGAGTATGTTTGGTTGGTTTCCCTATCGGTAACTTTCGTGTGTATATATGATATTAGTCTATGCGTAAAATACTGTTCGGCCATGGTGGGTTATATTCCAACACTAATTCCTTCTGTAATTCGCATCCTCGTCGCCTTCTCTCCTCTGCACCCTCGCTACCTGCACGCTTTATTTTTAAGGTGCTTTCCTTGTCAGTTAAACTGAGTGCAGGAAGATGCCAGGGGTGAGATCTGTATAGCTGTTGACTTGGACAGGAAGCGGAGTTACTTTACACTAAAAATATTTTTAATATGCATGAGAAAATCTACACTAGGGAAGAAAAGGTAGTATGGGTTGGACAGTATACTTTTTCTTCGTCTCTTTTATAGTTTACAAACTTTATATAAAATTATCTGAACTGCTAAAAACACACCTAAAATAATATAATATGGCACGTGGGTTTCACGGCTGTATATCAACACATGACATTAAAGCCGTTACGATAGTAGCTGCAATAAAGCAGATGCTTTATAGGGAAGTTTTTTAGGACTCTGATCATAACATTCATGATAGTAACTATAGCCTGGATGTGAAGAAGACCAGGGGCTGATCCAGCATGGAGTAAAATGAGAGCAGGGATAAACAAAGAAAGGCAGCAAATGGCAAACTTGCGTTTTTTAAATAGCTTTTCCGTTTTGTTGGTTGACTTAGCTGTCTTCTTTTTTTTTTTCTGGCATCCTGATTAGAGCATTACCAGAGCTCCAAATGAGGAAGTAAAAAACTGTCGACTCCTCTACCTCCGCCACCGAACACTTACGTATCGAGTCTGGTTGGCATTCTTTATAAAGGCACTGCGAGTGGAGCTATGACAAAAGACCAGTAGGCTAGGAAAAACCTCACTTCCGTCAATACAAATATCCATGTCACATTGGAACCTCTGACATATTCACTACCATAACGTCTTTTTCTTTATTCTGTCCTTGCGACCAAGAGACGGTTTTATCCCTCTAAAGACTTTCGAAAATTTGTGGATTTATGTTAACAGGTAAATCGGTAGATACATATACATATAGAGGGATATATATTGCGCATTGTTCCAGTCATTACCTCAGGACTCTCATGAGCTGAAGAAATCGTCTGGAAGCAGTAGCCATGAACTGAAAACAACGTCCTCGATATGAAGTGGTTGATTTTTAGTCATCATGGCAGAGTTCTCAGTGTCACTTGGCCCAGTAAGATGCCATGACCCGGGGGAAAACAGCGGGGTTCGGCCATCATTGTACATTACTGTCTATTACATAACATTGCACAGTGTTAACGTCGTATTTTATGTATAGTATTGGCAGTCATATTACTAAATGAGCCAACGTTTTAGTCCTTTATTTGTGTGTGTGTATGTGTGTGTGTGTGTGTGTGTGTGTGTGTGTGTGTGTGTGTGTGTGTGTGTGTGGGTGGGTGTGGGTGTGGGTGTGTGTTTCTTTCTGTAATATGACACCAGTCCTCCACATCTGACTTCCTCTCCATTAGTTGACATCATTCAACATCTTGAAATGAATTGGAACAACATTTTCTCTCCACGCCTAACACAATCCTCCTTCCAATCCTGACAACTTTCCATCAAAATCATTCTCTTTTCCTCCATATCCTGACATCTGTCAAAACTCTGGTGTAGTTCTTCTTCCATATCCTGACATCTGTCAAAACTCTGGTGTAGTTCTTCCTCCATATCCTGACATCTGTCAAAACTCTGGTGTAGTTCTTCCTCCATATCCTGACATCTGTCAAAACTCTGGTGTAGTTCTTCCTCTATATCCTGACATCTGTCAAAACTCTGGTGTAGTTCTTCTTCCATATCCTGACATCTGTCAAAACCCTGGTGTAGTTCTTCTTCCATATCCTGACATCTGTCAAAACTCTGGTGTAGTTCTTCCTCCATATCCTGACATCTGTCAAAACTCTGGTGTAGTTCTCCATCTTCCGACATCATCAAAAAATCATACCTCATTCCGCCGCATCTTTACATCATACCCAGCATCACTATCTCTCCCCTCCTGACGTCACCTACAAACCACATCTTCACCTCTGTAAGAATTACATATGTTCCATAAATGGCTGTCAGAAATGATAGGGTTGCTTACACCAATGCATACAATTTTAATGATATGGGTCTTATAACTATCGTTGTTACACGCACACACACACACACACACACACACACACACACACACACACACACACACACACACACACACATATTGGCCTTGTGCCAGTGTGAGGCTCTCGGTGCAGTAGCGTGGCAACAGTCGTAATGGCAACGTCAGCAGTCACCACCACCACCACCACCACACCGTCACGTACTCGTACACTCACAGGCAGAATCGCTCTCGTTACAGGTAACATTGTATGCACTTTATCATGAACAGGAGCCTGCTTCCTCTGCTGAATGAAGGGTTTGTTAATATGTGTTTGCATTTTTTTCCCAAGGCACTGGACAGGGATGCCTTCTTGTGGTTGTACCGATATACAGTATCCTGTCTGCTAAACAGCCTGGTTACACAGAGGGCCCTCAGCTATTTCCCTGTCCCCCGAAATTAGGATGGTGGACTGAGTGAGAAGAAAAATCCACCAGGTTCACGTTCTAGTCAACCTGGGGCTACGAGGACTACTACTGTTACTGCTGCAACCTCAAGATGATTATTGTTAATATGGGAGAGCGTCCTTGTAGTGATGGAAAGTGGAGGTTATATCTGACTCCACCATCTCGAAAAGTCTCCTGAACCACACAGGAAGGTCTCTATGCAGTGAGAATATAAGGGAAGAATAGGTTATCGGTGTGGACGGAGTAATTCTTCTGGTTCAAAAAAAGATTAAAGTAAGACATTTTTCGAAATCTTACGGTAAGCTTTTCAGTGCGAGAAATCTGCCCATAAGTGAATGAAATCGTCCGTCAGCTGCAAGAAGTGTACAGAAAACGTCATATAATGGAAGGGTTAATAACAGTGTATAAAAATTTGTTCATTTACACAGTTATTTCTACAAGCAATGTCAATATTTAAAAGGCAAAGATAACATACGACATTATATTAATCTCTTCACTATGATGATGTATCAGTACATTTATTCTTGCTAACTCTGGATAATTTTATACATTTAGGAAAGACCTTTTGACATGAAATGATTAATGAAGGTTTATTTCATCCATATGGTTCGAAAGACATCGCCTAAGAAATACGTTTAGAAAGAACAATAATGTACTGAAAAATTAGTAAAAAGTATGTTAAAGCGTAACACGTAAATAAATTAGTATGGAAGATGGGGCAGAGAATGGTGATGTAAAATCCAAAGCTACCGATGCTACTTGCTCTCACATACAGCTAGAATGACACCAGATATTGAACAAGAAGCTGTGCCAAGTCACAACAAACCCGTCTCCATCAGGCACTTTAGAGCTGACGTGTAAACACAACAGGATATCTAGTCAAAGATGTCACATATCAAATTTGGAGTGAATTGACTGAAAATTGACCATTTTAAGTACATTTCAAATTTTAGGCCTGATCCATCTGACATTCATCCCTCTATTGCTAACTGGGGGGTGACCTCCCTGATGTAAGGAAGCATGCTATAGGATGCAGATTTGAAAGATGCACCTTTAGGTTTTGGTTGCATGTCGATATGACGAATTTGAAAGAAGTTTTGACGGAGAGAAATATATATATATATATATATATATATATATATATATATATATATATATATATATATATATATATATATATATATATACACTTTGTGTTATTACATTTTTTGGGCCTAGAGGCTGAGCCATGGCCCATTTTGATCTAAAATTTAATGAGATGATCAGAAGGTCATAGCCCATCATCCTTGTAATTATAGTCATAATCGCACCAGTAGTTTTCTCGTGAAGTTGTTAGCTAACCGACAGAGAGACTGACCGAGAAACAAAAAACTGACAAACCGAGATAAAACAATACCCGAATTTAGAAAATCGTTTGACAGGCGTCGGAAGTCACTGAAATATTGCTAACATTTTGGAGAAGTGTTTTATGTTATAGCTGGATTTCGTTAATATCTCTAGGTCTAGAATAAAAACACTAAACTGACATCAGTCTTAGAGATTCTCCGCAGCTGACGATAATTTAAGCACTTATTTCTAACCAACTTGCCAGTCACCATGATGGCTTATTACCGCCGCTTGACAACTGAGTCGACTGAGTTCCGTACCCTACGGCAGAACTCAGGTCCCGTATTCTCGTCGGTTGAGGAGGCTTCCCTTCTCCTAAATGATTTATTTTGTTTATTACACCTTACTGTCATTTTCTGTCTTATACAAATCCTTCCAATATCGCAATACTGTTCATAAATAACGTACAAATAGATATTAACTATCCATATTCAATAGTAAATCGCTAAAGCAGGTGTCAGGAAACAGTCTTAGCCGATGAGAATACGAGCCAAGGTCATTTGGCATACAGATGATGACACACAAGTCTCTTACTCACCAGTGCATGAAAGCAAAAAAAAAGAAATGGGAGAAATGGAGTTCCCCCGAGCTAAGCCCTGTATTGGACTATATAGCCCCGCTAGGGTTACAGGAGAGAGCTACCCCTCCCGGCACGGCAGCCCGGGCGAGGCTCGAACTTGCAATCCCCCGATCACAAGTCCAGCGCGCTACCACTGTGCTACCGCGCCCCCCGTGCATGCAAGCCAGTTGTTTGCAGTATATTCTTGCTGTTGCCACACGATTTCATTCCGCCTGGGAGAACGACCTAACACTGAAGGAGTTAATGAATGATGTAGCACACTCTCCGAATCGACAACTCTCTCATAAGCTGAGTACATTTTTGAGATAGCCGCAGTATAACAAATTCCTTACTCGGATTGAAGGAGTAATGAAGATGTTCGTTTTTTATTACAGCTACTGCCAGACGATTTAATATTGCTTACGATGACTGAAGGTGTTGATTATTCAATGTGCTGATACTCTTCTCAGTTTTCCTGTACCTGTTATTTTTTATTGTAATTATTTAAGATAACTTGAAGACGAAACTACCAGCACAAGAAGTAAATAACCCAGGTGAGAAAGTAGTCTGGTAATGAATGTTGTCAATATTAGACCTTTAGGCGGGTATTTATTAAAGCTCTTAAGTCCTTAGGATGACTCGTAAATCCTTATGAGTGCTCCTAAACACAGAATAAATCTCAAGAGCTACAGTATTTATAAAAACACGTTAGCGCTGTGACTTCCCACATCTCGGGGCCCAGTTAGGAATGGTGGGCACCTGTCACAAGGACTTAAAAGTTTCTCACAAGCCATAGAGGAGCCAAGATGGCCGACCAACAACAAATTCGAATTCGTCGCCCACGACATTTTCTCCCTCGTAAACATTTGTGACGTGTAGAATAATGGCACACACACACACACACACACACACACACACACACACACACACACACACACACACACACACACACACACACACACACACACACACACACACACACACACACACACACACACACACACACACACACACACACACACACACACACACACACACACACACACACACACACACACACACACACACACACACACACACACACACACAATTTCCAGGTGGTCTACAATCATAAGGCAATGGTGTTAAATTCCTTGAGAAAGCCTTGTACTTAGTTTCCAACACTCCTCATCCAAAGGCAGCAGCTAATTAGCGTCCACACACCCGATAAAGTCAGCAAAGATACAAGTGGGTATACCTTACATACTCTTTTGATCTCGGGGAAACCTCAATGTTGTCTGGACAACATAATTATTACTGAACAACACAGGTTTTTCCGCCATAATTGTCTAGGTACTGTATGGCACCTACCGAAGTTATATATTTCTTTAGAATCTGGTAACCATTTTTGTTACTAGTTAGATTTTCCGATGGAAATTTTCATGATGCCAGTGTAATGCACTGTTGGTTACAGGACACTGAATTAATGCTTGAGATAAAACAGTTAGTCTCAGTGATGACAGCAAACAACCGTCTAGTCCAAGGTAACACGTTCGCATGATGATAACACTGCAGACATACCTATGATTACCCGGCTCCGACACAGCAGTCATGGATGCATGTGCTGTTGCAGACGCTGAAGTAATAATTTCAGGACGCAATTGTTGGGCTAAGTATGAGGAAAAATGATATATCAGCACAAGTCCACCTTCAGCTGTTATGGAGCTACAATTACTGTGTGCCTTATGTGTGCAAAGTTTCTATCATAATATATCCACAGACTTACAAGTAACTGTATCTCCGTTACGGTTTAGAATTGGACTCATGTTGATATATCCTTTTCCTCATAATCTTCCCAAGAATTTTCTGAAGTCGTTACCTAAGTTCTGACGCACTGTAAAAATGTGCTTTCATTCATACATTCATAAACATACACTGATGCCTCTCTGTCTGCCTCTGTATTCATCTCTCTGTCTCTCTCTCTCTAGTTACTGACAATGTATTATCACTGCAGATATATTAGTAGCTTTCAAAAATCATATTACGTCACAGACGCCTTCTTTCTACCACTGCTCCAGCATGGTGACTATTATTTCTTGGCCGCCATCTCCATGTGGGTACTGTACAGTTCTGCCAGCTGATACAGTTGCTACCTGTAAGTAGCACTATTTCTTTTAATCAAATCCGATCAGTCTAGTCTCAGTTTTAGCAATGCTTTGTGTCTTGAATACTTATATTTGGACTGCGCCGCATACATACATAAATACATACATAATGGTGATGTTCCTGTCTCTCTTCCCTTCATCACCACTGATATTCTAAACTACCTGTTTAACCCTTAAACCGCGGGCTTGTTTTGCTTTGACTTTCGGCTCCCGCGGGCATATTCGCGCTCCGACAGACTCTCCAGAAATATTTGCCAAAAGCCAGTTATTAGTCCTAGAATATTAAAATTATATATGCATATGGCACATACCTTCAGCTTTCTCCTGGGATGTTTGTTGAGCCTTCGTCGAGTACCGTAGGACTTGAGGAGACCTCTGAAGTTGGGTAACGAAGTTTCCACTTTACACTTCCCGACAACCCGTAATATGATTACCACAGCCTGATATTATCACTAGAAACACTATTCTATGATTCTCAAATAGTTTGGAAACCATACTCAAAAAAAAAAAAAAAAACACTGTAAAAGCAATGAAAATTACGAGGGCGTATGACCTTCCCACTTCCGATCGTTCGCCGCTGGTGTTCTGTCATTTATTATTCATAAAACTCCCCACATTTTATATTTCTGTTACTATATAACACTTATATATATCTACAGTCTTTATCCATAACTTTCCTTCAGTAATAGTAGTTTATTGTCACTGTAGGCATTCAATTGCTCTTTCAGTAAAATACGTAGCATTCACGTTCTCGTCCTGTATACTAGCGTTGAGAGTGAACGTCACTTTCACCTTCACTCTCATACCTCATAGTATTCATACATTCTATCTATCTATATACATAGGCTGCTTCCCCCAAGGAAAGGGAGGTAGCCGAGACAGGACGACACACTCCCCAATTACTCATCCATTAAAACACATTCATTCGCATCTTACCCCCAAGGGGAGAACGGACAGATCCTCACCGCACCACAGCGCACAAGGGTCAACTGCGCAATGCAATCAGTGACATCCGCAGCAGGGCCCGACAGCAGGGCTGGTTTACCCCTGCCACCTCATAACAGACCCATCCCCTTACCCGCACCTGACCTGACTAGCTGATCAGACCAAATGCGGGAGAATATCCCCTCAGGGCTGCGTCATCACTTATTCATTCACAATTTCTCTCCATTTATTTCTGTCACGCACAGCCACTCTTCCTTGCTCAACAGACATCCCTCTCGCATCCAGTGCTCTCTTCACACTGTCCATCCATCCTATTCGTGGTCTTCCTCTCAGCCTTACACCTCTCACATCAGATCTAGTTATCTTTTTCACCAATCGCTCATTATCAATTCTCTCCATATGCCCTCTGCTCAACTCTACCAGCCATCTCCCAAACAACTCCAGTTCTCCTTCGCACTTCATCATTTCACACTCAATCCATACGCATCACTCCACACATACTCCTCAGACACCTTATCTCCATTACATTCAAACTTTTCCTCTCTGCTACACTCATATTCCATGTTTCAGCCCAATATAGAGCAGTCGGTACCACAACACCCTCATACAACCTTCTCTTTACATCCATTCTAAGCAAAGGACATCTAAACACTTTTCATTCCTCCCAGCACCTTTCCTACTTCATTTATTCTAAACTTCACTTCTGCATCTATTTTTCCATCCACAGCAACATGTGAACCTGGATGTTTAAAACAATCTACCTCCTCAAGCAACTCGCCATTCAAAGCTATATTCATCCCCCTACCATCTATCAACCTCGTACACTTCATCACTTTTCTCTTATTCTCATTTACTTTCAATTTCCTCCTTTCACACACCCTTCCAAACTCCTCTACCAACTGTCTCAATCTCTACTCTGAATCAGCCACCAGTGCAGTATCATCGGCAAGCAGCAGCTGCTTCAGATTCCACTCTCCACCATCAACATTCACCAGACTCAGACCTCCACCTAAAACTCTTGCATTCACCTACCTTACAACACCATCCATGTAAATATTAAACAACCAAGGCGACATCACACATCCCTGTCGCAGCCTCACTCTCACAAGAAACCAGTCACTCACAGCATTTCCCACTCTTACACACGCTCTACTATTTACATAAAATTTTTTCACCCCTTTTAGTAACCTACCATCAAGTCCATACAATCTTAAAACAGTCCACAAAGCCTCCCTATCAATCCTATCATACGCTTTCTCTAAATCCATGAATGCCTAAAACACATCCTTGCCTTTCGCTAAATACTTTTCACACACTTGTCTCACAGCAAACACCTGATCCACGCATCCCCTCCCACTCCTAAAGCCACACTGCTTTTCACCAATCACTCCCTCTGTACCCTCTCTAACTCTCATAATTAACACTCTACCATAAACCTTACGTACAACACTCAACAGACTTATACCCCTAAAGCTAGTACATTCATACTTATCACCCTTGCCTTTATACAGTGGGACCACACAAGCACTTGCCCAGTCAACTGGCACCATACCTTTCACAAAGCACACAGTCAACAATCTTACTAACCAGTCAACAATGGTCACTCCACCACCTTTCAGGCATTCCACAGCACACCCATCCATACCTGCAGCTTTCCCTGTTTTCATCTCCTTTATTGCCTTCTCCACTTCCTCCTTCGTGATCAAAGAATCATTCAACTCTACTAACACATTTATTCCTTGCACCCTATGTGATAAACTTAAATATAATAGTGTAATAGGTAATCCCCTTCATATTTTTTCTTCCTACTTAAATAACAAGATATAATATGTCGTTTATAATCAAGAATGTTCCAGTTGCTTAAATATCTCAACAGGAGTTCCTCAAGGGTAATCTTAGGCCCTTTGGTATTTTTAGTTTATATTAATGATCTTGTCAATGCTAATGACAAATTAAATATATTATGTACACTGATGATACGAATGTACACAGCTTGTTTAGTATATAAAATGACCTTGAAAAATTAAATAATTGAATTATTGTAAATAAATTAGTACTGAATATATCAAAGACTCACTCTATGCACTTTTATAGAACGACTGAAGTTGAAACCTTACAACTGTTAGTAACTAAAGGTCATAATATAGCAAACAGTTAACGACTAATTTCTTAGGTGGTCACCATTGAATACAAATTAAAATAGAAGGAACATATACTGAGAGTAAACAGTCAGATTGCCAAAAAAATGTGGTATATTGTATAAAACACGTGAAATGCTTACCTCCTCTGCACTTCAAAGTGAGTACCACTCCTCAGTATATCCATATCTTATATATGGAATTGTATGGAGTGGTGCGAGTCAAGCTTGTAAAAATCCAATGGTTGTAATGCAGAAACGGATAGTAAGAACTATTTCTTATTTTTAAAAATATGATTTAACTAGTAATGCATTTAATGAGCTGAATATTTTAAACATTGATCAAATATACAAATATTTTTGCATACCTTTTACATTTAAGACTCTAAACTGCTGTAGCAATATGTTCCAATACGTAAGTCACAATCATGATACAAGAGGCTGTGAAATAAATCTCATTATCCCAGCAGTTACAACACTTATCAGCAAACGTCATATATGCTGCGCAGGACCAGTTATTTGGAACTGCCTATTTATTTTATCACCTTAAACCTCGTTATAATCTTAGCTTCTTGAAACAGACAATTAAAAATAAAATCATGAGTGGGTTCTTTAACATTAAGAAATACGTTGTATATATGTTTGTTTGATCAGTTAATAAATTTGTATTGTCAGAGACAGATGAACCAAGTTATTTTTAAAAACTTATTAGGTGTGTAAAAGAGCCATCAGCTCAACAAGCCTGGCCCATATAGTTTCTTATATCTGTGTACAGTACAATATATGTCTGTATGTTACTCTGGCTAATAAAAAATTTACTTCACTTCACTTGACTTGAAGCTTAACAAAGGGCAGTAATGATAATAATAGTGGAATAATTTCATAATGACTGCAGGAGCTGGAGGAGGGATGCAGAGCCAAAAAAGTACAAGAGGGAAGCATTGAACATGGAGTGCATTACGATACCCTGGAGAAACCGTAATCATTGAGAAAAACCATATATCTGATTATGGTGAATCTTAGTTTCTCATAGTTGGGGGGCCTTGTGCTAGGGAGACAAGTACATTAACAAGCATAAATTCGGAACCATGCTTGCTCATATTCATTTCCAACATTGCCTTAATTCTCGTTGCCCAACATAAATCAGGAGTACGTGTCATTTTGGTGTCAAAACTGATTGACAGAACAACCATGTCTGTCGTACTGCTGCTAATATTTTTGTTGCATTTCTTTACCCCTCTCTAAAGTTACACCAACAACACTTTGTGGCTTTGTTTACATTACTTATACGGCTCTTAAGTCGGATTGTTTCCCTGATTTGCCACACAAGCTATTGACGGTAATGCTGATGATTATGAATTTTATGAAACATGATTTCCTGAAGTGTTTACTACAAGACTGTTGATATATATCTTCTCATATTGTAATGCATACAGTGGAAGGAAACTTACAAATAAAGATTAGCACTGTGCATTGTTAGCTTGACCAACTAGGAAAAATACTACAGTAGGATCTGGCAACTTTTTTTTTTTTTTTGTGCTAAAATAAAATAAACGACAGTACAGATCATCATTTGTTTAAGGTGACAATTGTAATGTTGTAACACTCATATTACTCATTCTCAGCTAACTATAGTCGTCAGCGTTTTACTGAAATGAAATACTGGTTTTGTCCTGACCATGAGGTCAAAATATAGTCATTTCACTATATTTTGCAGTGGTGGGCAGCGCAAACGAAGAAGGACCTTGCGGAAGCACAATGCGCAATCCACAGTTCACTACCTTGCCCAAGTGCAAGTGAGCAATCTGACAAATATTTAGCTTGCGCAATTTGCAAAGCGCAAGTGCAAACCATTTGCATATATCTGTGGGAATTACTGTAAAATATTGACATATTGAAATAAAATAGCATACTTACTTTTATTTATCATAATTGTCTTCTATTATTTGTAATTTGAGCAAGTGTGCAATCTAATATTTAGCTTGCGCAATGTCGCTAAGAACTAGTGCAAACCATTTAACATACATTTGTGAGAATTACTGTAAAATATTGAGATATTTAAATAAATTTTCATACTTTTATTTATTATATTTCTCTTTATCTACCTATTGCCAGACGCCTTAATCCCGTAAGGGGTGGCCACTGGCCACAGACAAGCAACAAATCGCCTCCATGCCACCCTGTACCCCTCCATTTCACTGCCCTGCTCCCAGCTCACATTCCCCTCTCTCATATACTTCCCTACTCCATCCCTTCATCTCATCCTTGGCCTCCACCTCACTCATATACACTCTCCTCGATAGTCTCTCACTCTCCATCCTCTCCATATGACCAAACCACCTCAATGTGTTTCTCCTAACCATTCCTATCACATCCACATCCACACCACAACGCTACTTCACTTCCCTATTTGTCAGTCTGCCTCTCCATGTAACTCGGGCTCCACATGCTCCTCTCAAATAACTCATTTATTTCCACAGCTCTCACTCTTGACTTCTGTCCCTCCAACAAGGTTAAAGCTTCACTTCCATACATTAGAGCTGGTATCACAATACTGTTATATAGTAACTCCTTCACTCGTGAAGTTCAAACAGAGGGGTGAGCGGGCTAAGGAGCAGAGGGACAGGGAAACAAAGGTTGTGATGTTGCCAGTTTTACTTTTATCTGCATTTTCGCAAGACATTTTATTTAATAATTCAATATAGATATACAATAGAATGTGTAATTCCTTACAAAAATCATTAAAACATATTATTTAAATCAAATATCCCCAGCCAAATAAATTATTAGGCTGGGGATATTTCATTTACATAATATGTTTTAATGAATTTTGTAAGGAATTACATATGCTACTCTTAATAAATAATGTATTTTCATTTATTATTATTTACTAATAATGATAATAAAAAAAATATTAAAACACATTTTCTCTGCTGAAGCATTTTAAGAAATGCTACTACCCTCCATCCCGACCGTCTCCCCCTGAACCCTCGCGACCCTCCCGAGCCTCTCCCATCCATTGTCCAGACATACAGGAAGCTCCCAAGACCACTTGTCCCTTGGACTGCACACTGCGCAATCCAAAGGACAGGTGCACAAGGCAGGCAAGCGCAATATTGCGCATGGTCTCGTGCAGTGCGCAATGCGCAAACGATATTCACCGGATCGCAAAGCTGTGCAATTGCGCTTTGAGCAAGTGTTTGCGCACCTGCCCAGCACCGATATTTTGGGCCATGTCATCCTTACTAGAATGTCCAGCAATTTTTGTTAATACAAAAGTTTCTTCCGTTATATGAAAACTTAAATAGTAAGAGACTTAAAACACAGGCAACACGACACTGCTGCAACCCTCTATCTGACCAAGCACATACCTCCGCCTCCCTGCACACCTAACCAAGCACATAACGTCCCCCCCCTCCCCCCCCGTATAACACAGAGACATTAAAACTTAAAATCAGTGATATGGATTAGGGAAGTGTGACACGAAGTAAAAATCACCACCATCATCACTGCTACTACAAGCATTTTCATCATCACCACAACAAGTGTGTCCAGGCATCTTGAAACGAATGGATCTCTAATTTGGTTCTCTTTTGTGTTTTTTTTTTCTTGGAAGGAACGGTTTGTGGGCTCCTGGCCTTTGGTTCCTTCTTCCTTGCATAAAAAAATAACACCATCTTCATCGCTACCACGACCATCATCATCACCACCATTAACACTACCGCTACCTATCGGGGGAGGCTGTGGCTCAGTCGGTAGAGAGATGGCCTGTAGTCCTGCCAGACCCAGGATCAAATCCCCACTGGGGCAGAGAACAGTTTAAGGATTTGAATTTCATAAAATCAGACATTACAGATCTACCAGAAGACCCACCGACATGTCGTAAAAATACCCCCACTAATACCAATACACCAGTCCTGTATGAGACAGCCCTAGCATGTATTCAATATGGAAGGTGGGTGTTAGAGCCGAAGTGGTGACATGTAGAGGTGTATGGTATGTAGGAGGACTACTGGGCCTTGGTAGCAGGCTGTGAAACCTATGCCCAGAGTCGGACACATTAAGAAAAAAAAAAAATACCATCACCAGCATCACCACCATCATCTTCGTCATCACCATCACCACTAATACCACCACAAACATCATCAACCCTATGCTGTTGCAACCTTCCATCTGACCGAGCACATACCCCCATCACACCTAACCAAGAGCAAAATGGCTCTCATCCCCACTCCCCTCCCCTGTATAACATAAAGACAGCAGGGTCACACTGAAATCTCTGAGATTTTCTTTTCTTTTTTACTTTATCATCATCATCATCATCATGATCCGCATCTCCTATAACACCCTAGGGCAGGGTGAGGAGTAGCAATGTCCAGAGATCCCAAATTTGCCCAATCCATTGGGCCAGGCTTCCATTCACTCATCATTCAAGCCCCAGGAAACCTGGCTGTCTCGGATATGCCAAAAACATTCACCACGTTCTGTACCTTCACATAAACGTATCCGATAGAATCAATCCAGACGCTGCCACATTAAAAAGGGGTGCCAGATCCCTGATGATGCACTTGTCAGATTCATCAAGCCAGCTTAATCTCTTGTCAGTCCCCTAGCCTCACCGACTTCCATACCTCTCTTCCTCACACACTCATCCACCATATCTTTTCACCTTCTCCTTGGCCTAGCTCGCCTTCTTCCTCCTTCAAATTTGCTCAGATATGTAAGTAGACTTAGCCGAGGGGTGTAATTATACAAAGAAGGTTATCTGGCCACCAATCTTGATAGCGTGGTTTTAGGTACTTGTAGTGAGATAGGGCACATGATTATGGATCGTTAAGCTCACCTGAATTGAGTAGTGAGATGTAGTGTCAACGAGGTAAGTTACAGCACTCTCGGGTAACAAGGTTTATTGCACAAAGTTATAAAAGAGATGAGCTACAGTTTGGTACAGTGTGATAGTAACGTTGGACCTTTTCACCAGCCTTCTCTCTCTAACCTCCTTCTGATCTGAAGGGAATCTCTCCGACATTATATAGAGAGTGGGGAGGATGTGCATGGTAAATTTTGCTATCACATAGATTAACTGGCTAGGGCTGGTTACTCCACGTGTTTTGGATACATGGTGGAATTTTTGTTCGTCTGGCCTACGAGGAAGCTTGAGATACATCGTACGGCTTAAGAATTCTTGGTGGTCTGGGACAACAAGGGTTATGGATATACATTGTGTGAATTGACATTCCTGGTTCGTCTAGGCAAGGGGATGTGTTCTCTAACTCTTCCTGTAGGACTCAGACATAACTACCTGTACTACATATTGTTACCTATAGCTGTATACAGTAGTTACATATAGTATTTTGTTATATTATGCCTACATATCGCTCGGTCACGCAAAACTGGCATACCATCGACAGTAAATAGTCATAACATATTAATGGATACTAGATACACATTACAGTCAATTTGTAAGGGAAATTCATAATATGGTGAAGGTTACATAACTGAGATAAAGTAGGTAGTATAGTTATGAAATTGTTCATTTATAATATAACAGTAATATTAAAATAATACAATGACAAGTCTACTGTAGTCAATTATACAATATATATGAGAAGGACTTGCTGTATATATATATATATATATATATATATATATATATATATATATATATATATATATATATATATATATATATATGAGATAAGAGTATAATTAAAGTAAACCTATATAATGTGTAACCCATATTTTGTTATTATATATATATATATATATATATATATATATATATATATATATATATATATATATATATATATATATATATATATATATATAATATTTACTCAGTTTTGTCTCACTTGTACAGTAAATGTGATGGAGAAAATTACAAGATGACTGGAGCTGCGCTGTTTACATAATATGGGTTAAACATAATCCTGTTGTATTCTTCCCAAGGTTGTATTGTCTGATTTATCAATTGCATGGTTTCATACCATGGCATAATGGTTTTTAGTGGGCAAGGTGGATAGTGTGGATGTCAGGACTGCACAGTAATCTGGTGAGACGTATAAACCAGATGCTGATGTATGGGCTGGAGGTGTGTCTGGGCAAGTCACAAAAACTGATGTATTTTGAGTGAAATAGAAGAACTGTGAATGTCCAATCATCCACCATCAATGCACTGGAGTCCAATGCGTTGATGGTGGATAAGTTTATCTGGAGTAAATGTGAAGTTGCAATGATGAGGGATGTGATGATCTTTTATGATGGCCATTTCACAAGGGACTGTCTCAGCTGGCTGAAACGTGAAGATGTACGTAGGACAAAGGTGAAATGCATGTAATGATGTGCGACATTTGTGTTCAATTGTTGTTTCACTAGTGAAAGTGACAGCGTCCTGTTTCTTGGAGACCGTGATGACTTCTGTTGTGATGTTGATGGTGACTAATGCGTTATCTTTCTTAGAAGGAAATGGATATATTTGACAGACTGTGAAAAAATCATCCGTTACGAATGGTACATGAACTACTCTTGATGTTGTTGTGAGTGTTGCTTCCAAATATGGATAATATGCCTTCAGTTATTTCCCCTCAAACAAAGGTTTCAATCCATGCTTATGTATGCCTTGACTAATTATTTGCTGGAGGTTGTGAATAGGTACTAAAGTAGTGGTGATCATTCCGTTACCAGCATTAGCAATTCCTTTTATGAAGGCTTGATACTGAGCTCTAGTATTGTCTAACTGTAGTATTATTACATCAATATGTTCTATGATGACAGAGAGGTGTTGGAATAGTGTATTGTTACCTTCTAGTGCATTTACTTTCTCCACAATTCCTAGAGCTGATGCTTCTGCTTTCCTTAGGTTCTTTACAATCGTCAGCATTAAGGTGTTCTGAGTATCAGCTAACTTATGTTGGTATGAAAGAATTTGTGCTATTTTGTTAAATTTGTTATTTATTTCTTCTAGATCATTTTCTGTAGCTAGTCCAAAAATGTTGCCTAAAATTGCTCCACCTAGGTCGAACAAACTGCGTCTGTTACGTGTATTTGTGATGTCGTTTCTTGTCTCCAGTGTGTTACTCCCAGCTGATGGGATATCCTGGATCATGTTGATCATTATGTGCTTAGCCTATTCTAGCTTCCAGTCAGTTAATTTAATTAATTCAGCTACTTCCTGTGTCGGGTGATCATGTGGTAAAGGGTGTTTTAATACCGCTTCCAGAGTTCTAAGTGGTCCCAATATCTTCTGTAGCATTCTTGGTATGTCTTGCAGTACGTCCAAACTAAATTTGGTACTTATTATGTCCTGCACTATTGCTGTTGAGGCTGTTGGGGCTATCAGGCACCCCTGTCGGATTACATGTTGGGGGTGTAAGTGAGGTGATCCTCTTGATATCAACAGGAACATGATCCATGGAATTATTCGCCTCATCTTTACCTACCGAAAGAACAACTGTACTAGAGATCTAATCCACTGTTGTTAGCAAGTTATGCTAAGGATGAAGATAGTGATGATGAATAATACAGATATCTTGGCCTGTTTAATCCTATTACCTATAAAAGGAGTCTAAATCGATTCCTAAGTCATGTAAATGCCTTGTTATGGTTAGAGCTGTATTGGTTGCACCTATGTTTGTCTGTTTGGTATGCCACCACAGTTTATTCCGATATGTGTTGATTGCTTCAGGCATATTTTCACCGTGTGTACTAGGGTTTTCGGTCGTTTCTGGTGTTTTATAGCTGCAAGCTAAATTGCTTGAGGTCTTTTTTAAGTGAAGAATATGTGTCTCTTTTTCTTTGTCACTCGATAGTGACTTAATTACTATCTTATTGTCTCTTCTCTTGAGTACCCTGTATGGGCCTTCAAATTTAGGTGACAGTTTGGTATTTCTGGTGTGAATGAGGCTATAGACAATATCACCTATGCTGATATTTGATTATTTTGCCTTCTTATTAAATGATTGTCATTTCTTCCTTGGACATTGCTGTTTCTTTACCTTTGTGTGTACTTCTTAAAATTCACGTAAGCGAAATTTATGTTAATCGTCATAATTATATATGGGAATTTGTTCGCCCTCTAACGTTTCATAAGGGAGACGTTTGTCTGACCCGTAAATGATGAAATGAGGTGTATCTCCTATTGATTTATTAATTGCACAATTAAGTGATGCTTCAACTCTGGGTATCCAGTCATCCCAGTTTCCGTAATTTTCATTGAGAATGTGCCGTAGTACATCTAATATTTTTTTTTATTCTGCCTTTCCACCAATCCATTGGAAGCTGGATGGTAGGCCAAGATATTAACTTTCTTTATATTGTATTGTTTACATATTTCTTGTAAAATTTCAGAGTTAAATTCACCACCATTGTCGCTTATTAGCACCTATGGTGTGGTGAACCTACAGATCACACTATCAATGAACACCCGTGCAACTGTTTCTGCTGTTTTATCCTTAATTGGAACCAAGATCACAAATCGTGAGAAGTGATTAGTTGCAACAAAAAGATATTGATTGTGATTGGTAGTGAAGGGTACTTTAAGTAAATCAACCGCTACAGTGTCCCACGGTTGTCTAGGTACAGGATATTGTCCTATAGGTGCAGGTGATAATATGTAACCTTTATGTTTCGCACATGACTCGCATCTGTCTATGTGATTATGTATGTCTTTGCGTAACGTTGGCCAATAATATGACATCCGGGCCTGCCTGACTGTCGTGTCCTTGCCAGGATGCCCTGCATGTGGATTATCGTGTATTACCCATAAAATGTGAGGTATATTGTACTAGGAATAACTAACTGCCTATTATTTTTTCTATGATTTGTTTGTCCTGGATTTACCCTATATAAGGCATTGTTTACCAACAATTCACTAAAAGATCAAACTCTCCAAAACGGTTTGATGGCAATTGTGCCAAAGCAACAGCCCAAAAGTCATTAGCATATAACTCTTACTTAAAATCAAAAAACATCTGAATCACTCTCCCAATTTAAAATTGCTAGAAATCATGCAAAAGCTGTATTAAATCTCTCTAAATCAAACTTTCTTAAAAAGCAAGCATCAAAACTACTTAACAACCCTAATGACAATAGAATATTCTGGTCAACTCTTATTTCTTTCAATAATAACTTTAACAAGTCATCTTCCATTCCCCCACTAAAATCTTCAGATGGCAATATTACAAATGACCCACGTGGGAAAGCAGATATCTTTGCTAGTACCTTTGCAAGAAACTCTACCATAGATGATACCAGCCAGAATGTCTCAGTACTGGAACTTGATTCTCCCGAAATTGCCCCATTTAAAATACAGACAAGATTCGTAAAATCCATCCTAGACAATTTACCTACCAACAAAGCTCCAGGCCCAGATGGAATTCCGCCAATTGTTTTGAAAAAGTGTTCCCCTGAACTTGCCTCTGTCCTAGCTAAATTATTCAGACTATGCATACGTACTTCTTTATTCCCAAATTCATGGAAAGAAGCCAATATCCACCCAGTTCCGAAGAAAGGAAGTTCGTCTGACCCCTCGAATTACAGACCAATAGCTGTCACATCTTCTCTTGGTAAGGTATTTGAAACTTTAATTAATAAGCATATTGTTAAACATCTTGAATCCAACAACTTAATTAGTGATAGACAATACGGTTTTCGCCGCGAAAGATCCACCATTGACATACTCAATCTCTTAACTCATACGATCCATCAGTCAACTGATCTTTTTGGAGAAACTCATGCAGTAGCTCTTGATATCTCTAAAGCTTTCGACAGAGTATGGCACCGTTCCCTGCTGTCCAAACTCCCTTGCTATGGACTAACGTCTTTTGTTCCTTTGATTTCTTCTTATCTTAGTGACAGGAAAATAAGAGTAAAAGTAGATGATGTATATTCAAATTTCCACTCAATTAACGCCGGCTTGCCGCAGGGATCAGTTCTGGCGCCAACCCTATTTCTGGTTCACATTAATGATCTCTTATCTGTCACTCACAATCCCATTCACTCATATGCAGATGATTCAACACTACATAGTTCATTCACACTCAGACATCCAATTACAAAGTCTAATATCACTACCTCTCAACTCAGTACAGCCATCTCCATTAATCAAGATCTATCTACAATCAGTGAATGGGGACAAAACAACCTTGTCTCTTTTAATGCTAGTAAAACTAAATATATACAGTTTACTAATAGACAGATATTGCCAGATTCGTACATTACCTTCAGTGCTACTAATATTCCCATCTCTAAAAGTATTGAAATTCTTGGTTGTTTCACTTAACAATGCCCTCAGCTGAACCTTTCATTTTAGATCACTTACTAAAACCGCCTCAAAGAAACTTGGATTATTGTACAGAGTCCGTAACTTCTTCGCCGATGAGCAGTTGGCTATAATTTATAAGAGTCATGTGCGCTCTCAGCGTGAATATTGCTCACCCTTGTGGGATGGTTGTGGAGAGGTTGCATTAAGACAACTAGACAAAATTCAGAATAAAGCTGTTAGAATCATTAACAACCCTGCCATTACATATAAACTACCTCCCCTGCAAGTAAGAAGGAATGTTGCCTCCCTTGCATTATTTTACAGATATTTTTTTGGCAAATGCTCAGACGAAGTTGCGTCCATGGTGCCACCTCTCCATGCCTTCCCTCGTGCTACACGGGCATCTGGTAGTGCTCATGACTGGAATGTCACTCAACCATATTGCAGAACTTCTGCCTATCAGAATTCTTTCATTCCCCGAACTGCATCTCTCTGGAACTCGCTTCCCCAGAGTTGTTTTCCTCCAAATTTCAACCTACAACTGTTCAAGTCTAACTGTTACAGATATTTTATGAACAGAGGACACCAGTAATCTGGTGTATGGATTTTTTTTTTTTTCCATTTGTTTTTCCTTCCTCCGTTCTGTTATTAAAAAAAAAGAAAAAAAAAAAACTGTGAATTGTTCAGGTGGTACCTATAACTTGGGTAATGGTACATCATCGCCTGACTCGGGATGATATATTACTTTAGACCATACTGAGTCCTGTCTTTGTGCCTGTGAAATTTCTTGATTTGTGGGGATCGTTTTATCATTGTTTGAGAGTGATTCCTGTGGACTTGTTGTAGCAACATTGGCTAACGGGTTTCGTGATAAGGCATCCGCAGCTAAATGTACTTTACCTTTTATGTAGTGAATATTTACATTGTAATTCTGGATTTTACATTTCCATCGTGCTCTCCTCCCAGAGAGGAGTTTTTCTCGGAACATGCCCACGAGAGGATTGTGTTCTGTGTATAGGTGAATTTCGTATCCGTACACGAGGTCACGAAATTTCTGTAGAGCAAATACTACTGCTAAGGCTTCTAAGTCTGTTGTACAGTAATTTTTCTTTGCTCCTTTTCTTTGTCTTCTGGCAAAGGCAATGGGTTGGTATTTTCCTCGTTTATCCTCTTGCATCAGTACAGCACCTAAACCTTTGAGGGAAGCATCCGTGCAAAATATGAATGATTTTGTGAAATTAGGATAGGCAAGGCATGGTGCGCATGTAAGTTTATCTTTTAATTCATGAAATAATGATTTTTGTTCCTCTTCCCACTGGAATACAACATACTTTTTTAGTAGAATGAATAGCGGTTGTGCAGTATGAAAGAATTGATTAATAAAGGAGCTGTAGTATCCCGCTAGCCCCCAAACCTGTCATACTTCATCTGTATTTGTGTGGATCTGGGAAATTCCTTACTGCCTGTATTTTGTCCTCAGACGTGTGAATACCTTGGGCATCTAATCTATGGCCTAAGTATTTCATTTCCTTAATGCAAAATTTGCATTTAGCTTAATTTTTAAGCCAGCATCAGCAAGCTTTTTAGGAGCTGGTCTAATTTCTGTAGATACTCGTCTATACTTGGAGTAGCTATAATAATGTCATCTAGATAGACAAATATTCCTTTTCCCAGCATTCCAGACAATAAGCAATTCATCAGTCTCTGGAAAATGCCTGATGTTGTATTCAACCTCACAGGCATTCGTTTATATTGGTCGTGCCCTGTATTCGTGGAGAAAGCAGTGTATTTGCGTGATTCTTGCTCGAGGCTAATTTGGTAATAGCCATTGAGCAAATCGAGTGTGAAAAATACATTATTTTCTGGTTCATTGATTTGTAAGATGTCACTTAACAATGGCTAGGAAACCGGTCAGGGATTGTGTGCTGATTTATTTTACGGTAATCTACTACCGCACGGATTTCTCCGTTTCGTTTGGCCACAAAAAATAATGGGGCATTCCACGGGGAGACAGATGGTTCAATAATACCTAGTTTCAACATTTCCTCAACATACTGATTTGCCAGGGTGCGTTGTGCATGCGCGACCATGTAAAGCTGGTATATATACTGGTGGTGTGTCCGGATGTTACTTAATCTTGTGTGTAATCAGGTTAGTACACCCTAACTGTTCTCTAGGTAATGCTACCGTTTGCCTATGTTTCATTAATAGATATAAGAGATCTTTTTCTACGTTGAATTGACCTGAGTGAATCAAATTCTCCTTTATGCACTCTCTGTCTGACGAGTTTACTCCGCTCGATGCCCCGCTACTGTCACTACGCGTATAGAAGCAGGGCAGATTTCTAACCTACAAATACAGGTTCCTTTCTTATCTTCACATCTCCATTCATGGTGTTAGGTAAAATGACATTCGTCTTACCCTTGTCATTCATCCAGCACAGTGCGCTGTCTATCAAAAGGCCATTTATTCTAACCGTCTCTTCTAATGCAATACAATTTCTCAATTTACTCTTAACCGTAACTTGCATCAATGATTTCGGTGGTAAATTTATATCATAATTAATGCTGGCTGGGTAAGTGGATGAGTCACGTTTGCACTGTGAGTGAGTCAGGAGTGGGAGTTGGGGTGTGGCAGCTGGTCTACGCGCCCATTTTCTTTGAGAAGTTGTACGTCGGTCTCCCCGATTGGTTGTGTGTATATATAATCGTTCTTGTGACGCTAGTTCTCTTATAATTGCTGGTTTTATTATCAGGAGATGAAATTTTCTTTATGAATTCCCTGTCATAATGAATTCCATTGAAATGTTACATCAATATTATACTTTGTGTTCTCTTTATGTCAAGTCTAAACAGCATATCTCCTCTAATAGATAATTTTTCTACTACGTAAAAGGTGGTAGTGAATGATTTTGTGATCTCTGTGAAATTCATGTTTAACTCAATCCTACCAATAACTGGTATTTCTTTACCATCCACTATGTATAAATTTAAGTTTGAGTTTTCCAAAAACGTCACTTTTCTTTTATTTCTAAAAATTCTTGCTGACTCATCTTGCGTTATTAAATTCACTGGTGAGCCAGAATCCAAAAATAGTGAAACCTCTTCCTCCTCAAATAAAGCAGAGACCAAAATGCATTCATTTCCAAAAAGACTTCCTATGTTGAATGTTTTTTGTTTTTTATTGGGGGGAGGGGGGTCCTCGAAACCTCTTGCCTTTTGTCTATCATCTATCGTTTTATTTTAACACTCCGATTTTGTGTGACCAGACTTTGCACAATAATAACAATGTTACTTGAGTTCGACCTATGAGGTGATCTTCCATTTGCTTGTCTTTGTGCCGATCGATGTCTACTGGGACTTCGGGCAGACTTTTGTACCGCCCTGTTACCTGGTGTGCGGAAACGAGTCCTTGGGCTAACCTGACTGTGTGTTTGCTTCTGAAGTGGTCGAGATTGTCTCTGGTCCTTGCCAGGACTTGACTTATTTATCGCTGCTACGATTTCTGGCACTTTGATCCCTGTCCTGTTTGCCTGTGACGTGTTAGTCACGCCAGCTTTTCTGTAGTTTAATTCCACCTCATAAATGAAATCAAGTAAACTTATCCCTGGATTATACGGGATGGTTTTTGAGATTTTTAAAATCATGTCAGGAAATTGGCATAGAGCTGATATGTAGCCAGTGATGTCAACGACATGCACTGATGATATATTACCATCCTCTGTGACCCAGTCTGAGTTTTCTAGGCTAGATAAAAGAGTCTGCTTAATGGTGGAAATATCTGCTGTAATCTCCCCTAGATCTGAGCCTGAGTGTGTTTGCCTAAGTAGGTCTACAATTTTGTATAATTCTGGGATTATACCACCAAGAAAATTCTTGCCTCCAGAGAATTTCCTAAGGAATTCTGTCTTAAACTGCTCAAATGTTGAAGCTCTCAACAGCTTGTCTGACCGTAACAAATTTCCTGCTCGGCATCGTTCCTGGTTTATTCTAGCTGAATAAACAGCTATTTTTCCTTTATGATTTGTAATGTGTCTCCTAATGAAATATTGCTGACATTGTTCAATAAGTGTGTTTATGTCAATCTTGTCTTTTACCGTACCAGAGAATGTTGGTAGTTCATTGTCTTCATGAATACACTGGAAATGGAGTATTACTGGAATTTTGTGGAGAAGGTACTGCACTAGTTCTTGCTTCACCTACAATAGCCATCTTTACCGTGTTTTTCTTGCAATCGTCATTTACAGGCATTTTATATTTTTTCCTGACCTTAATACTCTATGGTCTAAGTTATAGTAAAATGGAAGCGATTTTTTATGAAGTTCACTATCTACATCTGAAATTTCTGACCAAGTGTCATGGTCATTTACTTCAGCGTAAATTGCATCTGTTTGCTGTTCTTTTTCTCGTGTGTGTTTTGTTTCCTGAGTCTGTTTTTCCGCTTGTTCTTGTCTTTCTGATGGTGTTTCGGGATTAATATTTTGTTGATCGTTGTCTGGTGTTTGTCAGGGTATTTGTCACTGTTAATGTCGATCCTTTGGGCACTAATTGTGGAACTTTACTTAGCATAATTGGATTACACAATGAGTCATATTTTACTTTTTGCTTGATTGCTTGTAAAATTAAAATTATAAAACACATATATAAGTGTAAATCGCGTAATTATCTCTCACTGTGTAGTTTGTAATATTATGATGATGAATATATATATATATATATATATATATATATATATATATATATATATATATATATATATATATATATATTGCTTGGTTCATCAACTGAGTGATAGTATTTTATGGATATAGTTATGTAATTGGTGAAGTGTTAACTAATACAACCTTGGTTAGAATAAATTACCTCACTAGAATAGCAGTGACGATACAGTCGTGGTGTTTGTTGAATGTTGATTACATCTGGGGTCAAGACACTCGCTCGCCTCTTCCTGGTGGTAGAGGTCAGATGTCACACACGTTACTTAGGGTTTGGTTGAGGTAGGTTAGGTCATGATATGGCAGAATCACAACTCGGTGTGGTTGCTAGTGTAGATGCAGGATGGCAGGGTGGTGTTGTCAGGCACTCGGACTAATTGACGGGTTATGATGACGTAACCCGCGCCGTCCCAGCGACGTGAATTAACGTCCGCACATGATGTGCACTCATGTCCCGGTGACGTGAATTAACGCGGCAACATTGCAAGGTCCCTAATTTGTACAATTTTCAATTTTCGCGAGTGATTTCGTGAGTGATTTTTGGCACGTATACACGGGACACCTTCCTCTATTCCTCTACAAGATGCCAAGCAGGGACAATGCCTTACACCACATAACCTCTCCCCCCCCCCTGCAAGCCATTGTCTCAGCAATTCACCTGTTACCAGTGACCTGGCTAATAAAGCCATTCAGGGCCAGAGTGATTCCCCAATCGATGACAATGTGGAGGACAAAGTTTACATAGCTTTAGAGGAAGAAACAGTCAGAAATGATGATCAGGTGATGTGGGAAAAAATAGGTCTTTCCTTGTTTACTTCTTTGTCTTGTAGTGTTTATTTTCCTTACTTGTTGAGATTAACTTGCACGTTTGTAGAGTTGTTGATAGACGTAGTTAATCGTTGATACTATTTCTCGTAATTGTGGAGTTGTGATTTAGGAGCGATTAGGGACGAAGTTAAGCTGCGTTGATGCGACGCCTGCTCTTGCTCTCTACTTAGCTTGTTTGTTTTTTGTTTGATTGCGTGAAGTCGTCAATTTGTGCGTTGTCGTAGATTGCTCTGATTGAGACGTTAATCGGCTTTGTTTACAGCTCGCCACCACTCTCAGTGAATGTAGTGAGGTAGATATCGTAGTATAAACTCGTAAGGCGTAAGTGAACCGCTGCTACCAATGCAAGTGAGGGTTCGTTTGTACCCTGCACACCAATGTAAGTAGACGTAGCTGAGGGGTGTAATTATACAGAGAAGGTTGTCTGGCCACCAATCTCGATAGCGTAGTTTTAGATACTTGTAGTGAGATAGGGAACTTGATTATATATCGTTAAGCTCACCTGAATTAAGTATTAAGACGTAGTGTCAACGAGGTAAGTTACAGCACTCTCGGGTAACAAGGTTTATTGCACAAAGTTATAAAAGAGATGAGCTACAGTTTAGTAGAGTGTGATAGTAACGTTGGCCTTTCTCACCAGCCTTCTCTCTCCTTTCCCTCTCTAACCCTTTTCTGATCTGAGAGGAATCTCACCGACATTATATAAAGCATGGGGAGGATGTGTATGGTAAATTTCTTATCACGTGGACTAACTGGCTAGGGCTGGTTACTCCACGTGTTTTGGATACGTCATGAAAATCTTGTTCGTCTGGCCTACGAGGAAGTTTGAGACACATCGTCTTGCTTAAGAATTCTTGGTGGTCTGGGACAACAAGGGTTGTGGATATACATTGTGTGAATTGACATTCATGGTTCGTCTAGGCAAGGGGATGTGTTCTCTAACTCTTCCTGTAGGACTCAGACATAAGTACCTGTTCTACATATTGTTACCTATAGCTATAATACAGTAGTTACATATAGTATTGTATTATATTATGCCTACACACATACCTTATTCACCACTCTACTGTTATCCATTGTCTCCACATGACCATATCATCTCAGTACACTTGCTTAAATTCTGGTGTCCACAGACTTCCATATTTTACATCTTTCACGAATCACATTATTTCGTATCCTATCCACTCTCTGTACTCAACATACATTCCTCAGCAGTCCCATCTCCACTGCTGTTACACTTGACTTTCATTTTCATGCCTCCCCATGTTCTCACACTGATATGTTAAAATTGGCACTAACATTGATTCATGTAAGCCTCGTGCAGCTGTAACACTGTAGCCTCTGTTTCTTATCAACACCTTCATAGCACCAGCCACTCTTCTTCCTTGTATCACTCCACTGTCCTCTTTTTTTGCGCATTTTCCTCTCTTTTCTATCACTGTACCCAGGTATTTGAACTGTCTCACCAATTCCAGTCTCTCCATTCACGGTAACATCACACTGGGATTCACTTTCTCAATAATCATCACTTTACTCTGTTCTACATGTACTCTCAAGGCACGACGCTCACAGACATTAGCAAAACTCTGCACTAGTCTACCAAGTTCTTATGCAGTATTTGCAAATAGTACTGCATCATCAGCATACAACAAATTTGAGATATTCCATCCATCATTATTCATTACGAACGTCATCCCTCTCTCCATTACTCGTGTTTTTACTTCTCTCATCACTCCATCCATATATGTATTGAACAACCATGGGGGCATCCCACACCCTTGTCGCACGCCCACACCAATCGTGAACCATTCGCTTAGATGCCCATTTACCCTTTCACATGCTTTACTACTGTCATAAAAACTCTTGTGGGCACCTAGCAGCTTACCATCTACACAGTACATGCGCAAAACTTTCCACAATCCTTCTCTGTTTATTATGTCGTATGCTTTTTCCAGATCCACGAATGCCATAAACACCGTATGGTCCTTCTCACAAGCCTTCTCCATCTGTCTTACCACAAATATTTGATCCACACATCCTCTACTGCTCCTAAAGCCACCCTGTTCATCACTCACTAGGACTTCTGGTATCTCTCTTATTTTCTCTAAAATAATTCTTCCATATACCTTCCCTACTATACTCAATAAACTTATGCCACGATAATTCCTTATACTCACTTCGCTCACCTTCATTTCTCTACAGAGGTACAATCACAGCCTTCTTCCACTCTGCTGGCACAGTTTCACTCATCCATGCCTTTTTCAATATATCCAACAAGCACTTCATTCCGATCTCTCCACTAGCCTTAATCATCTCTGCATACACTTCATCAGCCCCAGCTGCTTTCCCATTTTTCAGCCGTTTCACAACAATCTTCACGTGTCCGAGTGTCACATTTCCTATCACTGCATTCCTTTTCTTCACACCCCCAAAACCAATCACGTTTACAGCCGCACTGCTCTCCCTATTCCCATTCATCAGGCTTTCAGAATATACTTTCCATCTGGTCCTTACTTTATCCCCTCGGGTTAATAATCAACCACTTACATCCTTCACATTTCCACAGTTATACACGTGAAGTATTATTGTCTTGCTATGATAAATCCAGAGATAATTTTGAAAAAATGAAGGATACTGAATGATAAATGACATGGTTTTGTCTCGTTGAAAAGTCTGAAATTTCCTACAGAAGATTTTAAAGGGTTTAGAGAAAATTGAATTGGGTTTCTGATGCAATAAAAACAATAATCCTTCTTTTATCCTAGCTAGCAATAATACACACGTTAGAAAGCAGGTGCACCTTAGCAACATCCCATGGCTGTTGAAGTGACTGCTGTGATGGACTCTGGAGACATGAGAAATCTGGGCTCGGATTTGGAAACTTTTGATAATTTTCCTTTCGTAATCTCGATTATTTTTGAAGGATGATCAGGGAATCGAGACTGCATAATCATATGTGTCTTATTCTTTCTGCAAAAATGTAAAACAGTTACGAGAAGAAATTATTTATAAGTCTGTCTGCTGATCTCACACAGAGTCATTGTAAAGCTTGGTCACTGAGAGCGACAGATTCCTGCTGGATGGCCTATGTAAAGCTGCAATACCTGGAACCGAGTTCAAACGCTTAGATGCACCACCAGGGAGCTGTGCTGTGGGGCAGGAAAGAGCCACTGCTCTCCGTGGAGTTGGCAATGATTGTTTTCTGGCGCGACCATAGCCTTGCCACAGAAATATGTTCGATGTTTTGATTCCGTGTGCCTGTTGTCAGCAATACTGTGCACTTTCGTTTGGCTTAAAACTGTCATCATCAATTCGTCAATTCTCTCGCGGCAGGAAGAGATTAACACGGCCAAAAATGTTGTCACCCCGTCTTTAACATTAGCTGTAAGAGGAGAGTAACATAAATGAAAATGTCTTTTCATCTTGAACGCTCAGATATAACATGAAATTCGCACTACGTAACAGCTATCCTGCCACCCGGAACTATAACTGTAGCAAGAGATTAGAACGACTAAAATTGCTATCTGCTCATCGTGAATCTATATTGTAGGAACAGATTAACATCAATAAAAATGTGATCCCTCCATCATGGACTCTCAACTGTGGCAAGAGAGTAGCTTGACTAATATTGTCATCTTCCCATCCTGAACTCAAGTTGTAGCAAGAGATTAGCACTGCTCAAACTGCTATCTCTTCATCCTGTACCTTAGCTGCAGCAAGAGATTAACAGAACTAAAACTGCAATGTTTCCATCCTGAACGCTCAGCTTTAGAGAGGAGACTAGCATGAGGGTATTAGGACAGTCACAAAGTGTAATGGAATGCATCGGGAGGCGAAGTATTGCCTCTTCAAGTCAATTGGGTATGGAATATAAGCTAAAATAATACAAAAAATCTCCGTATAGTTGCACAAACATTATTTCTCATTATACTTTGCCAAACATTCGTATCGCCAAGCATTTGGTGATAAAATTTTGTAGCACACTTCCCATTAAAAACACACAGCTAATGCATGATGCTCGTGTAAATCACCAACAATGAATGTGAGTTTCACCACAAACATATCAGAATCAGAGCTTGTAGTATAAAGAATAGAAATTACGAATATTTCTTGGAGAATGGAAAAAAGAATGGGCCGAGAAAGAGCATGACGATATAGCCATTGAGATACCAGTGAAAGACTGCCAAAAACCATGGATATACTAGATGTAAAATAACGACTTAATAATATTGAAACAGTATGAATGTCAATGAGGAATTAAATTTTTAGACACTACTGTTATAGGTAAACACGAGTGCTCGTGGGCCCTTCGGGCCCCTTGCACTTGCTCCTGCAGGGGGCTTTCGCACTGCTATAATATATTTTAGTTATAGCAGTGGGGAAAAAATTCTATGGAGACCCTATGCCGGGCGCCGGGAGCGGCGTTTTTTGGTCAAAATGTGATCGCTCTTTTAAATTTAGTAAAAGTTTTTCAATCGAGATGGGACCAAGTTTTTTCACATCAGCAAATTTTTTTGCGATTTTTGTGCCAATTTTGGTGCGATTTGAATGTGTAGTTTCGGCTGCCCAAAATACACACACACACACACACACACACACACACACACACACACACACACACACACGGCTACTGCTATAGTATATTACTGTAGATATGGTCATTTTGTAACCTGATTATGGGAAGCTATTCAGCAAGAGATAACATGGTCTCTCCCTCTCAGGAAAGAATCTGAATTAATACAGGGAGTTCAGTGTGACAGTCGTAATACAAGAGAAAGCGGGCGGTAGTACCGAGGTGGATGATAAGAGGGTGGCAGGGAGAACTGGAGCTTCCGTTTCACCAGCTTTCAAGACCTCTTCCTGACCATTTCCCTTTGCTGAACATTTTCAGTGTTTTCATTAACACAATGAGTAGGCCAGCATACTCTCCTAAACCTCGACCTCCTGCTCACTACACCACACTACATGCACTTTAGATATCACACCTTTTTCCATCCTCCATTATTTTCATGAATGGAGGACACTTGCATTCTGGTGTATAAATATTTTCTTTTAGTTTGTTTTTCATTCCTCTGTTCATCTTGAAGGAAAAATAAAGTGGACCACGGCCTACGGAAAGTCTTTAGCCCATTTTGTTATCCACTGAACACTAAGAATTGGTATCCGGATGTCAACAAGCGTTTACTCGTCGTACTGTGGGAGTATGTTTGGTTGGTTTCCCTATCGGTAACTTTCGTGTGTATATATGATATTAGTCTATGTGTAAAATACTGTTCGGCCATGGTGGGTTATATGCCAACACTAATTCCTTCTGTAATTCGCATCCTTGTCGTCTTCTCTCCTCTACACCCTCGCTACCTGCAAGCTTTATTTTTAAGGTGCTTTCCTTGTCAGTTAAACTGAGTGCAGGAAGATGCCGGGGGTGAGATCTGTTTAGCTGTTGACTTGGACAGGAAGCGGAGTTACTTTACACTAAAAATATTTTTAATATGTATGAGAAAATCTACACTAGGGAAGAAACGGTAGTATGGGTTGGACAGTATACTTTTTCTTCGTCTCTTTTATAGTTTACAAACTTTATATAAAATTATCTGAACTGCTAAAAACACACCTAAAATAATATAATATGGCACGTGGGTTTCACGGGTGTATATCAACACATGACATTAAAGCCGTTACGATAGTAGCTGCAATAAAGCAGATGCTTTATAGGGAAGTTTTTTAGGACTCTGATCATAACATTCATGATAGTAACTATAGCCTGGATGTGAAGAAGACCAGGGGCTGATCCAGCATGGAGTAAAATGAGAGCAGGGATAAACAAAGACAAGCAGCAAATGGCAAACTTGCGTTCTTTAAATAGCTTCTCCGTATTGTTTCCTGTCTTAGCTGTCTTTTTTTTTTTTTTTCTGGCATCCTGAATAGAGCATTACCAGAGCTCCAAATGAGGAAGTAAAAAACTGTCGACTCCTCTACCTCCGCCACCGAACACTTACGTATCGAGTCTGGTTGGCATTCTTTATAAAGGCACTGCAAGTGGAGCTATGACAAAAGACCAGTAGGCTAGGAAAAACCTCACTTCCGTCAATACAAATATCTATGTCACATTGGAACCTCTGACAAAGCTAACATATTCACTACCATAACGCCTTTTTCTTTATTCTGTCCTTGCGACCAAGAGACGGTTTTATCCCTCTAAAGACTTTCGAAAATTTGTGGATTTATGTTAACAGGTAAATCGGTAGATACATATACATATAGAGGGATATATATTGCGCATTGTTCCAGTCATTACCTCGGGACTCTCATGAGTTGAAGAAATCGTCTGGAAGTAGTAGGAATGAACTGAAAACAACCTCCTGGATATGAAGTGGTCCATGCTTTAGTCATCATGGCAGAGTTCTCAGTGTCACTTGGCCCAGTAAGATGCCATGACCAGGGGGAAAACAGCGGGGTTCGGCCATCATTGTACATTACTGTCTATTACATAACATTGCACAGTGTTAACGTCGTATTTTATGTATAGTATTGGCAGTCATATTACTAAATGAGCCAACGTTTTAGTCCTTTATTTGTGTGTGTGTATGTGTGTGTGTGTGTGTGGGGGGGGGGTGTTTCTTTCTGTAATATGACACCAGTCCTCCACATCTGACTTCCTCTCCATTAGTTGACATCATTCAACATCTTGAAATGAATTGGAACAACATTTTCTGTCCACGCCTAACACAATCCTCCTTCCAATCCTGACAACTTTCCATCAAAATCAGTCTCTTTTCCTCCATATCCTGACATCTGTTAAAACTCTGGTGTAGTTCTCCATCTTCCGACATCATCTAAAAATCATACCTCATTCCGCCGCATCTTTATATCATACCCAACATCACTTTCTCTCCCCTCCTGACGTCACCTACAAACCACATCTTCACCTCTGTAAGAATTACATATGTTCCATAAATGGCTGTCAGAAATGATAGGGTTGCTTACACCAATGCATACAGTCTTAATGATATGGGTCTTATAACTATCGTTGTTACACACACACACACACACACACACACACACACACACACACATTGGCCTTGTGCCAGTGTGAGGCTCTCGGTGCAGTAGCGTGGCAACAGTCGTAATGGCAACGTCAGCAGACACAACCACCACCACCACCACACCGTCATGTACACTCACAGGCAGAATCGCTCTCGTTACAGGTAACATTGTATGCACTTTATCATGAACAGGAGCCTGCTTCCTCTGCTGATTGAAGGGTTTGTTAATATGTGTTTGCATTTTTTTCCCAAGGCACTGGACAGGGATGCCTTCTTGTGGTGGTACCGATATACAGTATCCTGTCTGCTAAACAGCCTGATTATACATAGGGCCCTCAGCTATTTCCCTGTCCCCCTAAATTAGGATGGTGGACTGTGTGAGAAGAAAAATCCACCTGGTTCACGTTCTAGTCAACCTGGGGCTACGAGAACTACTACTGTTACTGCTGGAACCTCAAGATGATTATTGTTAATATAGGAGAGCGTCCCTGTAGTGATGGAAAGTGGAGGTTATATCTAACTCCACCATCTCGAAAAGTCTCCTGAACCACATAGGAAGGTCTCTATGCAGTGAGAATATAAGGGAAAAGTAGGTTATCGGTGTGGACGGAGTAATTCTTCTGGTTCAAAAAAAGATTAAAGTAAGCTTTTTTGCGAAATCTTACGGTAAGCTTTTCAGTGCGAGAAATCTGCCCATAAGTGAATGAAATCGTCCGTCAGCTGCAAGAAGTGTACAGAAAACGTCACATAACGGAAGGGTTTATAACAGTGTATAAAAATTTGTTCATTTACACAGTTATTTCTACAAGCAATGTCAATATTTAAAAGGCAAAGATAACATACAACATAATATTAATCTCTTCACTATGATGACGTATCAGTACATTTATTCTTGCTAACTCTAGATAATTTTATACATTTAGGAAAGACCTTTTGACATAAAATGATTAGTGAAGGTTTATTTCATCCATATGGTTCGAAAGACATCGCCTAAGAAATTCGTTTAGAAAGAACAATAATATACTGGAAATTTAGTAAAAAGTATGTTAAGGTGTAACACATAAAATAAATTAGTATGGATGATGGAGCAGAAAATGGTGATGTCAAATCCAAAGCTACCGATGCTACTTGCACTCACATACAGCTAGAATGACACCAAATATTGAACAAGAAACTGTGCCAAGTCACAGCAAACCCGTCTCCATCAGGCACTTTAGAGATGACGTGTAAACACAACAGGATATTAAGTCAAAGATGTCACATATCAAATTTGGAGTGCATTGACTGAAAATTGACCATTTTAAGTACATTTCAAATTTTAGGCCCGACCCACCTGACATTCATCCCTCTATTGCTAACTGGGGGGTGACCTCCCTGATGTAAGGAAGCATGTTATAGGATGCAGATTTGAAAGATGCACCTTTAGGTTTTGGTTGCATGTCGATATGACGAATTTGAAAGACGTTTTGACGGAGAATATATATATATATATATATATATATATATATATATATATATATATATATATATATATATATATATATATATATATATATATATATATATATCCTTTGTGTTATTACATTTTTTGGGCCTAGAGGCTGAGCCATGGCCCATTTTGATCTAAAATTTAATGAGATGATCAGAAGGTCATAGTCTATCATCCTTGTAATTATAGTCATAATCGCACCAGTAGTTTTCTCGTGAAGTTGTTAGCTAACCGACAGAGAGACTGACCGACAAACAAAAAACAGACAAACCGAGATAAAACAATACCCGAATTTAGAAAATCGTTTGACAGGCGTCGGAAGTCACTGAAATATTGCTAACATTTTGGAGAAGTGTTTTATGTTATAGCTGGATTTCGTTAATATCTCTAGGTCTAGAATAAAAACACTAAACTGACATCAGTATTAGAGATTCTCCGCAGCTGACGATAATTCTAGCACTTATTTCTAACCATCTTGCCAGTCACCATGATGGCTTATTACCTCCACTTGACAACTGAGTCGACTGAGTGGCGTACTCTATGGCAGAACTCAGGTCCCGTATTCTCGTCGGTTGAGGAGGCTTCCCTTCTCCTAAATGATTTATTTTGTTTATTACACCTTACTGTCATTTTCTGTCTATACAAATCCTTCCAATATAGCAATACTATTCATAAATAACTTACAAATAAATATTAACCACACATATTCAATAGTAAATCGCTAAAGGTGTCAGGAAGCAGTCTTAGCCGATGAGAATAAGAGCCAAGGTCATCTGGCATACAGATGATGACACACAAGTCTCTTACTCACCAGTGCATGAAAGGAAAAAAAAAAAAATGGGAGAAATGGAGTTCCCCCGAGCTAAGCCCTGTATTGGACTATATAGCCCCGCTAAGGTTACAGGAGAGAGCTACCCCTCCCGGCACGGCAGCCCGGGCGAGGCTCGAACTTGCAATCCCCCGATCACAAGTCCAGCGCGCTACCACTGTGCTACCGCGCCCCCCGTGCATGAAAATTGTTTGCAGTATATTCTTGCTGTTGCCACACGATTTCATTCCGCCTGGGAGAACGCCCTAACACTGAAGGAGTTAATGAATGATGTAGCACACTCTCCGAATCGACAACTCTCTCATAAGCTGAGTACAATTTTGAGATAGCCGCAGTATAACAAATTCCTTACTCGGATTGAAGGAGTAATGAAGATGTTCGTTTTTTATTACAGCTACCGCCAGACGATTTAATATTGCTTACGATGACTGAAGGTGTTGATTATTCAATGTGCTGATACTCTTCTCAGTTTTCCTGTAGCTGTTATTTTTTATTGTAATTATTTAAGATAACTTGAAGACGAAACTACCAGCACAAGAAGTAAATAACCCAGGTGAGAAAGTAGCCTGGTAATGAATGTTGTCAATATTAGACCTTTAGGTGGGTATTTATTAACCCCTTAAACGCGGGGCGTCACTTTCGTGACGCTTGGGAGCAAGGGATCATACCGCGGGGCGTCGCTTTTGTGATTCTGTGTTATTTTGAATTCACCCGGGCTTTCAAGTGGGGGCTTGTATCATCTATCAGTACTGACAATGTCCAACACTAGCCAGCACTCCTAATCTCATCTGTACTCCCATCCATTGTTGACAATTTAGCCATTTCTCCCCGTTCTTGACTCCCCTCCCTACCCCCCCCTCTATTACCCTATCCTCTCGCCTGCCCGGCCATGCTACGCTAAGTAAATCTTCCCTGGAATTTTTCACTGATTTCATCCATTGAAATAAGCCCTATGTCGTATTCTTATACCAAATAATATATACAAGAAAGAAATCAGGTAAGTGAGAGTGCCTGGAATTGGCTAATTATCACCTGAGAACACCTCACGTGCACTCGTTCGCTAATTTTCGCTGTTTTTTTCCCCTTGAAATATGCCGTATAATCTATTTTCGTAATAAATATACATGTAAGGAGAGAAGGGAGAAGCCTAAGTGATATTTACATTCACCTGGAACTACCTAATTTATAATGTATTGTCTAGATTTCCTGCCAATCATATCAGTGCTACACAAAGCTGTTTCAAGATTTAACATTGGTAGCTCTGATTATGTATCTCCTAAGTAGGCCTCTAATCTATTTTCGTAATAAATATACATGTAAGGAGGGAAGGGAGAAGCCTAAATGATATTTACATTCACCTGGAACTACCAAATTTATAATGTATTGTCTAGATTTCCTGCCAATCATATCAGTGCTAGACTTAGCTGTTTCAAGAAGTAATATTGGTAACTCTGAATAACCCCTAAAGCAGGCCTCTAGGCTAGCTGGCCTGGCCCCTGCGTTATCAGTGTACTGTCATCTTCCGAAGTGAGAGGACGTATGTTTCATCTCGCTGACTTCAAGGCCTTTTTTCACCCCCATGCAAATGGCTCTGTGACCTTTACCCCCTACTAAACCTCGTGTGGAAAGAGGTAAAGGGCTGACAATTGATAAAAGAGTGACTACGATCTTTCTATTGAGTAAAACAGTGCAAGTGGAATTGTAAATAATGTGTAAATAATGTGTAAACAGCAAGTGAAAGTAATGAATGTAAATATACGTGAACAATGGAAAACAGTTTTATAAGTTATTTCAAGTGACAGTGCATAACACTGTAAATAAAATAGAAATGTAAATAACGTAAATAAAATAGAGAACGTAAATAGAAATGTAAATGAGTAGTATTATAAGAATACGAGTATATACCCTAGGAGTAATGAAAGTGAAAGTTCCACTCTAGCATGTCTGAATGCTATGAGTTATGAGAGTGAAGATGAAAGTGACATTCACTCTCAATGCCAGTATACAGGACGAGAAAGTGAATGCTACGTATTTTACTGAAAGAAATTGAATCCCTACAGTGACAATAAACTAATACTACTGAAGGAAACTTATGGATAAAGACTGTAGATATATATAAGTGTTATATAGTAATAGAAATATAAAGTGTGAGGGGTTTTATGAATAATAAATGACAGACTACCATGAGCGAACTAGTGCCAGTGCGACGATCAGACGCGCTCGTAATTTCCATTGCTTTCACAGTGTTTTTTTTTTTTAGTATGGATCCCAAACTACTTGAAAATTGTAGAATAGTGTTTATAGTGTTTGTATCTGGCTGTGGTAATCATATTACGGGTTGTCGGGAAGTGTAAAGTGGAGACTTCGTTACCCTACTTCAGAGGTCTCCACAAGTCCTACGGTAACGACGAAGGCTCAACAATCATTTCAGGAGAAAGCTGAAGGTATGTGCCATAAGCATATGTAATTTTATTATTCTAGGACTAATAACTGATTTTTGGCAAATATTTTTTGAGAGTCTGTCGGAGCCCAAATAACCCCACGGCACACGCAAGTCATTGGTAAACAAGCCCGCGGTGTAGGGGTTAAAGCTCTTCAGTCCTTAGGATGACTCGTAAATCCTTATGAGTGCTCCTAAACACCGGAGAAATCTCAAGAGCTACAGTATTTATAAAAACACGTTAGCACTGTGACTTCCCACATCTCGGGGCCCAGTTAGGAATGGTGGGCAACTGTCACAAGGACTTAAAAGTTTCATACAAGCGATAGAGGAGGCAAGATGGCCGACCAACAACAAATCCGAATTCGTCGCCCACGACATTTTCTCCCTCGTAAACATTTGTGACGTGTAGAATAATGGCACACACACACACACACACACACACACACACACACACACACACACACAAATGCGCACACACACACACACACACACACACACACACACACACACACACAAACGCACACACACACACACACACACACACACACACACACACACACACACACAATTTCCAGGTGGTCTACAATCATAAGGCAATGGTCTTACATTCCTTGAGAAAGCCTTGTACTTAGTTTCCAACACTCCTCATCCAAAGGCAGCAGCTAATTAGCGTCCACACACCCGATGAAGTCAGCAAAGATATAAGTCGGTATACCTTACATACTCTTTTGATCTCGGGTAAACCTCAATGTAGTCTGGACAACATAATTATTACTGAACAACACAGGTTTTTCCGCCATAATTGTCTAGGTACTGTATGGCACCTACGGATGGTATATATTTCTTTAGAATATGGTAACCATTTTTGTTACTAGTTAGATTTTCTGATGGAAATTTTCATGATGCCAGTGTAATGCACTGATGGTTACAGGACACTGAATTAATGCTTGAGATAAAACAGTTAGTCTCAGTGATGACAGCAAACAACCGTCTAGTCCAAGATAACACTTTCGCATGATGATAACACTGCAGACATACCTATGATTACCCGGCTCCGACACAGAAGTCATGGATGCATGTGCAGTTGCAGATGCTGAAGTAATAATTTCAGGACGCAATTGTTGGGCTAAGTATGAGGAAAAATGATATATCAGCACGAGTCCACCTTCAGCTGTTATGGAGCTACAATTACTGTGTGCCTTATGTGTGAAAAGGTTATCATAATATATCCACAGACTTACAAGTAACCGTATCTCCGTTACGGTTTAGAATTGGACTCATGTTGATATATCCTTTTCCTCATAATCTTCCCAAGAAATTTCTGAAGTCGTCACCTAAGTTCTGAGGCACTGTAAAAATGTGCTTTCATTCATACATTCATAAACATACACTAATGCCTCTCTGTCTGCCTCTGTATTCATCTCTCTCTCTCTCTCTCTCTCTCTCTCTCTCTCTCTCTCTCTCTCTAGTTTCAGACAATGTATTATCACTACAGATATATTAGTAGCTTTCAAAAATCATATTACGTCACAGACGCCTTCTTTCTACCACTGCTCCAGCATGGTGACTATTATTTCTTGGCCGCCATCTCCATGTGGGTACTGTACAGTTCTGCCAGCTGATACAGTTGCTACCTGTAAGTAGCACTATTTCTTTTAATCAAATCCGATCAGTCTAGTCTCAGTTTTAGCAATGCTTTGTGTCTTGAATACTTATATTTGGACTGCGCCGCATACATACATAAATACATACATAATGGTGATGTTCCTGTCTCTCTTCCCTTCATCACCACTGATATTCTAAACTACCTGTTTAACCCTTAAACCGCGGGCTTGTTTTGCTTTGACTTTCGGCTCCCGCGGGCATATTCGCGCTCCGACAGACTCTCCAGAAATATTTGCCAAAAGCCAGTTATTAGTCTTAGAATATTAAAATTATATATGCATATGGCACATACCTTCAGCTTTCTCCTGGGATGTTTGTTGAGCCTTCGTCGAGTACCGTAGGACTTGAGGAGACCTCTGAAGTTGGGTAACGAAGTTTCCACTTTACACTTCCCGACAACCCGTAATATGATTACCACAGCCTGATATTATCACTAGAAACACTATTCTATGATTCTCAAATAGTTTGGAAACCATACTCAAAAAAAAAAAAAAAACACTGTAAAAGCAATGAAAATTACGAGGGCGTATGACCTTCCCACTTCCGATCGTTCGCCGCTGGTGTTCTGTCATTTATTATTCATAAAACTTCTCACATTTTATATTTCTGTTACTATATAACACTTATATATATCTACAGTCTTTATCCATAACTTTCCTTCAGTAATAGTAGTTTATTGTCACTGTAGGCATTCAATTTCTCTTTCAGTAAAATACGTAGCATTCACTTTCTCGTCCTGTATACTAGCGTTGAGAGTGAATGTCACTTTCACCTTCACTCTCATAGCTCATAGTATTCATACATTCTATCTATCTATATACATAGGCTGCTTCCCCCAAGGAAAGGGAGGTAGCCGAGACAGGACGACACACTCCCCAATTATTCATCCATTAAAACACATTCATTCGCATCTTACCCCCAAGGGGAGAACGGACAGATCCTCACCGCACCACAGCGCACAAGGGTCAACTGCGCAATGCAATCAGTGACATCCGCAGCAGGGCCCGACAGCAGGGCTGGTTTACCCCTGCCACCTCATAACAGACCCATCCCCTTACCCGCACCTGACCTGACTAGCTGATCAGACCAAATGCGGGAGAATATCCCCTCAGGGCTGCGTCATCACTTATTCATTCACAATTTATCTCCATTTATTTCTGTCACGCACAGCCACTCTTCCTTGCTCAACAAACATCCCTCTCGCATCCAGTGCTCTCTTCACACTGTCCATCCATCCTATTCGTGGTCTTCCTCTCAGCCTTACACCTCTCACATCAGATCTAGTTATCTTTTTCACCAATCGCTCATTATCAATTCTCTCCATATGCCCAAACCATCGCAACACCCTCTGCTCAACTCGACCAGCCATCCCCTAAACAACTCCAGTTCTCCTTCGCACTTCATCATTTCACACTCGATCCATACGCATCACTCCACACATACTCCTCAGACACCTTATCTCCATTACATTCCTCTCTGCTACACTCATATTCCATGTTTCAGCCCCATATAGCGCAGTCGGTACCACAACACCCTCATACAACCTTCTCTTTACATCCATTCTAAGCAAACGACATCTAAACACTTTTTTCATTCCTCCCAGCACATTTCCTACTTCATTTATACTAAACTTCACTTCTGCATCTATTTTTCCATCCACAGCAACATGTGACCCTGGATGTTTAACCCTTTAACCGCGGGTATTGTTTTGGTCTGACTGTCCTCTCCCGCGGGGGTTTCAGCCAAATGTAAACAAACATTTAAACCTTAATAACTCTGCACAGAATAAAGCTAGAGAAAAAAATAAAGTACCATTAGAAAGTACAAACCTTCAGCTTTCCATTGATGTAGGTTTCATGACTTCGTTGACTTTCACAGGACGGGCAGTGCCGTTAGAAGTGAGTGGTGTAAAATCACTATTTTTCGCTCACACATCATTGCCTTCGCTCATACACCATTACCAAATGCCAACCTCATTCTGATAATAATACTATAAACATATATGAACACTGCACATACGATAAACACCCACTCTGTGTTCACTGAGGCAGGTAAAAGGCACTGTAATTACCTGCACTTCACTGCCACATCAGCGGTGTTGTAATCACTATTTTTCGCTCACACACCATTACCAAATGCCAACCTCATTCTGATAATAATACTATAAACATATATGAACACTGCACATACGATAAACACCCACTCTGTGTTCACTGAGGCAGGTAAAAGGCACTGTAATTGCCTGCACTTCACTGCCACATCAGTGGTGTTGTAATCACTATTTTTCGCTCACACACCATTACCAAATGCCAATCACATTCTGATAATAATACTATAAACATATATGAACACTGTACATACGATAAACACCCACTCTGTGTTCACTGAGACAGGTAAAAGGCACTGTAATTGCCTGCACTTCACTGCCACATCAACATGTGTTGTCACTCACACAGCTGGACAGATACTGATGCGCGCTTGGTCAGGGGTGGGGTGGGGGCCCCAGGGGGTGGGAGGTGGGGCCCCAGGGGGGGAAGAGGGAGGTGGGGGTCGGCTGGAGTGAAAGAACTTAATAGCTACTCTCCCTTGAAACAAATGGCGCACGGAAAAAACGCGGGGTATTCAAAATATTCACAAACATTCGAGAATGACACCCGCGGTTTGGTCCAGTTTTTGCAACGTCATTCTGGAATGACACCCGCGGTTAAAGGGTTAAAACACTCTACCTCCTCAAGCAACTCGCCATTCAAAGCTATATTCATCCCCCTACCATCTATCAACCTCGTACACTTCATCACTTTTCTCTTATTCTCATTTACTTTCAATTTCCTCCTTTCACACACCCTTCCAAACTCCTCTACCAACTGTCTCAATCTCTACTCTGAATCAGCCACCAGTGCAGTATCATCTGCAAACAGCAGCTGCTTCAGATTCCACTCTCCACCATCAACATTCACCAGACTCAGACCTCCACCTAAAACTCTTGCATTCACCTACCTTACAACACCATCCATGTAAATAATAAACAACCAAGGCGACATCACACATCCCTGTCGCAGCCCCACTCTCACAAGAAACCAGTCACTCACAGCATTTCCCACTCTTACACACGCTCTACTATTTACAGAAAAACTTTTCACCCCTTTTAGTAACCTACCATCAAGTTCATACAATCTTAAAACAGTCCACAAAGCCTCCCTATCAATTCTATCATACGCTTTCTCTAAATCCATGAATGCCTAAAACACATCCTTGCCTTTCGCCAAATACTTTTCACACACTTGTCTCACAGCAAACACCTGATCCACGCATCCCCTCCCACTCCTAAAGCCACACTGCTTTTCACCAATCACTCCCTCTGTACCCTCTCTAACTCTCATAATTAACACTCTACCATAAACCTTACGTACAACACTCAACAGACTAATACCCCTAAAGCTAGTACATTCATACTTATCGCCCTTGCCTTTATACAATGGGACCACACAAGCACTTGCCCAGTCAATTGGCACCATACCTTTCACAAAGCACACATTCAACAATCTTACTAACCAGTCAACAATGGTCACTCCACCACCTTTCAGGCATTCCACAGCACACCCATCCATACCTGCACCTTTCCCTTTTTTCATCTCCTTTACTGCCTTCTCCACTTCCTCCTTCGTGATCAAAGAATCATTCAACTCTCCCAACACATTTATTCCTTGCACCCTTCCATCTGCTACAATCTCAGCCACCCTTTCCTCCTCTACATTTAACAATCTTTCAAAATACTCTGCCCATCTCTTCCTTACTGCATCCATCTCAATTAACATCCTTCCATCCTCTGCTTTTACTCGTTCTTCCTTCCCAGACTCTCCCTTTTGCACCCTTTTCACCTCCTTCCAAAACATTTTCTTATTCTGTTGAAAATTCTCTGTAAGCCGCCTACTCCACCTCTCATCTAACGCACAGCCCTTCTCGACCTATTCCTCTTTTCCTTCTACCTTTCATATGACATCTCATCCTTCCTCCGCAGCCACACTTTATATGCACGGCTCTTCTCAGCCACAGCCATACTTACTTCATCGCACCACCATTCACTTCCTTTTCTTACACCACCACCCACAGTCTCACACCACACACCTCTTCTGCATGCCCCACCACAGGACTCTTAAACAACTGCCATTCCTCCTCCACACTGCCATTTTCCTGATCTTTCAGTGTGTTCCACTCATCTTTCAATTTCTCCTGATACTCTATCTTTTTCTCTCTTTTATCCAACTCACTCACTTTCAAAACCTCCCTGCCACACCTAACCCTCCTAGCTCTCACCCATCTCTTACCTACTTTTAACTTTCCCTCCACCAGGTAGTGGTCAGACATACCTCCACCCTCCCCTCTCAGAACTCTCACATCCAACAATCTTCTTATTACATTCCTAGACACAACCACATAGTCCATCAAAGCTCTATCAACAGCCCTTCCACCCTCCTGTCTCACCCATGTATACTTATAAATATCTTTCTTCTCAAACAGCGTATTTCCAATCACCATCTCTCGCTCAACACACATTGCTATCATTCGTTCCCCATTTTCATTTCTTCCAGGCACACCATGCATGCCAACTACACTTTCAACTGCTACATTTCCCACTCTAGCATTCAGATCTCCCATCATTACCACATTCACATTCGCTCCAAAACTCTGCAGACACTCATCATCATCATTCCAGAAAGACTTCCTCTCTTCTTCATCCCTTTCACTACCAGGCCCATATGCACTCACAAACACCCACAACTCACGTTCAAATTTCGCTTTCACCCACATCAGTCTCGATGACACCTCCTTCCATTCAATCACACACTGCTGTACTTCCGGACTCACTAACAAGGCCACACCTTCTCTTGCCCTTCCTCTATCAACACCTGACAATCTTCCATTCACACTTCCAAACATAGACTCACCCTTCCCATTCATCTTCGTTTCACTCAAAGCTAACACATCCAACTTCTTCTCACAAACATTCTTCCAATCTCCTCCCTTTTAGCCTCAATTGTACTACATCCACGCACATTCATAGACCCAATCTTCAGGGTACGGGGATAACTCCATCCCCCATCCCTTTCTCTGGCCTGTCTCTTTTTAGGAACTAAAAAACAGAGGAGGGGGTCCCTAGTCCCCTCACCCCGCCCCTTTTAGTCGTCTTTTACAACACGCAGGGAATACGGTGGCAGTATTCTTCCTAACACAATCTGGCCGCAGAGTAGTAGTACCACCCCATAGAGCGGCCAGATTGTGTCCCCCCCTGTGGCGGGGGGGACACAATCTATTATAAGAATACTCGTATTCTTATAATACTACTCATTTACATTTCTATTTACATTCTCTATTTTATTTACATTATTTACATTTCTATTTCATTTACATTATTTACATTTCTATTTTATTTACACTGTGTTAGGCAATGTCACTTGCAGTAACTTATAAAACTATTTTCCACTGTTCACTTATATTCACATTCATTGCTTTCACTTGCTGTTTATACATTATTTACATTTCCACTTGCACTGTTTTACTCACCAGAATGATCGTAGTCACTCTCTATCATTTATCAGCCCTTTACCTCTTTCCACACGAGGTTTAGTAGGGGGTAGAAATCACAGGACCCTTTGCATGGGGCTAAAAAGCAGCGGAATTTGACAGGCGCGAATTCGACGTACTTTCACCTTGAAAGATGACAGTAAACTGATAGTTGTGAGTGCAATACTGCCAACTTCAGCCTTGTGAGACCTGCTAATATATAGCAATGAAATGATTGACAGGAAACCAAGACAATACATAATAAATTAGGTAGTTCCAGGTGAATGTAAATATCACTTAGGCTTCTCCCTTCCCTCCTTATATGTATATTTATTACGAGAATAGATTATACAGAATATTTCAAGGGGAAATAAACAGCAAAAATTAGCGAATGAGTGCACGTGAGATGTTGTCAGGTGATAATTAGCCAATTCCAGGTGAATGGCACTATCACTTACCTTATTTCTTTTTTGTATATATTATTTGGTATAAAAATAGGGCATAGGGCTTATTTCAATGGATAAAATCAGTGGAAAATTCCAGGGGAGATTTACTTAACGTAGAATACAGTGTGGTGGCCTGCAATAATTAGGTAGTTCCAGGTGAATGTAAATATCACTTAGGCTTCTCCCTTCCATTCTTATATATACTTTTATTAAGAAAATAGATTATACGGCATATTTCAATGGGAAAGAAACAGCGAAAATTTGCTAACGAGTGCACGTGAGGTGTTGTCAGGTGATAATTAGCCAATTCTAGGTGTATGGCACTCTCACTTACCTTATTTCCTTCTTGTATATATTATTTGGTATAAGAATAGGGCATAGGGCTTATTTCAATGGATGAAATCAGTGAAAAATTCCAGGGAATATTTACTTAGCGTAGCACGGCCGGGCAGGCGAGAGGAGAGGGTAATGGAAGGGAGGTAGGGAGGGGAGTCAAAAACGGGCAGAAATGGCTAAATTGTCAACAATGGATGGGAGTACAGATGAGATTAGGAGTGGACTAGTGTTGGACATTGGCAGTACTGATAGATGATACAAGCCACCATTTGAAAGCCTGTGCAAATTCAAAATAACACAGAATCACAAAAGTGATGCCCCACGGTATGATCCCTTGCTCCCAAGCATCACGAAAGTGATGCCCCGTGGTTAAGGGGTTAACGGATGTATGCTCCTAAGACAGAGGCTTTTTGCACCTCTGTGACCAGTATGTTGTGGACAAAACACAATAGTTTTTACTTGTTTAGAATATCTTTTATGGAGTCTGTAAGTGTTTCCATCTGAAGAGTCATTAGGAATTCTTCCTCACATAATGCCACTCAGGGATCCGTGTGGCTAGTCACACTTGCAGTAAACGTTCGGACTGAGTAGCCTAGCTCCAAGCTCCCGTTTATATGAAGGAAGTTGGGATTGGTCAATGGCTGTATAGAAAAAAATGTTTGTGTTGCTGATATGACAAGTACAGATAAAATACAAGTGAACATCTACCTGGCATGTCGAAAAAAAAAAACAAGCAAGGGGAGGCTTTAAAATAGAAGTTGAGAAAACTTCTACTGGAAGAAGATTGTTGATGCCTTTTTTTTTTTTTTTTCCGAATGCCGAGTAACTCCTACAAGATACTCAAAATGATGCAACCTTTCAGTCTAACAGGAACTAGAGTAATAAATGTTTCGGAAAGAGAGATGACGGATATGATAACATCAGAGTAACCGTTGTAATGACGTAGCCAATAGTGGCCAAAAGGAACTCTCAGTTCGGAGTAAAATAGAATATACAGTATAAGAACATTCATGTGAAAGGCAACCACTGCCTTACAGAGGGACTGCACCACAATCGCAGTTTTAGAGTCACATCTGCACCACAACTGCACAATTTTAACTGTCTTGGACCTGCACTTGCTCCTCACCAGCGAGACATTGTCTGCACCTGTACCACACCCACAACACATGGAACCACACCCGGACCACACCCACAACACATGGAACCACACCCGCACCACATGGAACTACACTTGCACCACACCCACAACACATGGAACCACACTCGCACCACAACCACAACACATGGAACCACAACCGCACCATACCCACAATGCATGGAACTACACTTGCACCACAACCACAACACATGGAACCACACTCGCACCACACCCACAACACATGGAACCACACCCACAACACATGGAACCAACCCACACCACAACCACAACACATGGAACCACACCCACAGCACACCCACAACACATGGAACCACACCCGCACCATACCAGCAGAACAGAATAGCACAGTTTGCTTATCAGTCATATATCCACATAACTAGACTGTTGGACTTCAAGTAATCAATATCATGCATATTCAGTTTACTTAATATCATCATACATGCTTCTCAGTTAGAGTATGATATAGAAAGGACAAACTTAAACAGAAATCGATTGCAGTGAGTTTATTGCAATATGGTTATGTAATATTTTTTTAGGCTTTCATTTAGCAATTTTGACATGCTTGTGGAAGTCTGCAATCCATGCCGATATAGCTTTTCTGACTTGCATTTCTACTTCTCTTTATCCTTGGCAATTAAGCCTGAATTCATGAATAAAGTATCAAGGACACAGGATGGCTTGAGGCTTGTCGTCCTAATTGACATAACGTGTTCAGTTAGACTAAAATTTCTTTCACTAGGTACACTGGTAGCCATCACACACAGAACATTACATGCAGTCCCAGAAAGTGCCAAGAGTTGGATCTCGTTTTCTGGAGAATGGGAATGGAACACATCTGAATATAACATTTCTGATACACTTTTAATTGCCTGACGTGTACTCAGAATCATCTAGAAAGTCATTGTATTGATAAGCAGCCATGCAGATGAGTTTAGGAGGGGGTGAGAAATTTGATGCATAATGTTACTCGATCTTCAGAGGGGCTCAGACTGTTGCAAAAGGTGATGGATTTGGCATCCCACATAGTCAAGGACAAGCTGCCTGCCTGTTGATGAGAGGACTCTCATATCTTTCTATTTGAGGAACATTGCAGACCCACAGACCTTATGCAATATTCTCCTTGTCATGCTGCGAGTCCCTAAATTGTAAGGTACAATGATTAAAATCTATTCCGCCATTTCTAAATGCGAAAAATATCTAGACCATCACTTACCCTGGCGTACTGCTGTACGAACACAGTTCTACTGATTCTAACACGCAGGTCTACATAAACACTCAGTACTGGAACTGTAGTTTCAGTATTAATATAGGTTACAACAAGCAGTATGGTACGAGGGTAGACATTACTATGAGAGGGGCCGGTACCAGTGAACATGTGTGTGACTGACTGTGAAGTGAGGCCTCTGAGCTGATATTGGGCTTAAATTCCCAGAGATATGTCCAGTCACCAGAGTCAGCTGGTGAGATTAATCCAGCCTAATAATTTTCGTAGTAAGGATCTAACGTACGGGTAACCCCTCCTAGCTGGCGAGTTTAAGCTGGCTTAACCATTCTTGATAGGAATCTATTGGACAGTTAACCGTGCCTGCTTCTGGGGAAGAAATCCCAGGAGCACTGACAGGTGTGGCGAGACTGCATGGTGACTGTCACTGAAGAGAGGAATAGGTAAAGATTAAGTGAATGCATGTAGTGGTACGCAGCACCAACACACATTTACCATTTTCTATGGTGTGACTAAACACTCTTTTACATTCATACTAACTCTACATATTCCGTACATGTACCTCAGTGCAGAAAATACAACTGCACCCGCAGTCTACTCGCAGAGAATGGTACTGCATCTGCAAGGATTTCTCTTGTGTATCCTACAACCGCTCCACGGTGTTGGATATTACAACACCTTGTGGTGCCATGGTTCCGCCACAGAGCTCTGTTGCCTTTAGCAACTGTTTAGCAAGGATGTATGAGCAATTACACTTAAAGGGTAACATTCGTCAACCAAGTTACCATGCTTTAGCTAATAGGCCTACCAGTATATATTACCTATTCTTTAAAAGGTACTATCTCACCTGTGTGTGTGTGTGTGTGTGTGTGTGTGTGTGTGTGTGTGTGTGTACTTACATGTCATCCTGCTTGTGAACCTTGAATAAGCAAATGGGTTGGTTGGTGGATAGATGGCTGGTATGGATTTGCGGGTGGACAGGTGAGTGGGTGTTGTGGTCATGGTGGGAGGGGTGGGTGAATGGATGGGATGGGTGCTGGGTGGATGGACAATAGGCAGGGTGGATGGTGGATTTTGCGAGTGGATGGGAGGATGGGTGGCAGGAGGCAGGTTATGTTGCTGGTCATCATAATAATACAGAAGACACAAAATCACGGCCTAATCCGTGCCAACTCCATGCCTTCTTTACCCCTGCACAGTTGTTGACTTTATACACTGGTTTTATTCATCCCTGTTTAGAGTACAACTCTCATGTGTGGGGAGGCTTCCCACATACAGCTCTTCACAATAGCGTGGAGTCAAAGGCTATTCATCTCATCAACTCTCCTCCACTTACTGTCTCCCTTCAACCTCTGTCGCCTCTTTATCTCTTTTCTATTGCTATTTCAATGGTCAGTGCTCCTCTGAATTGTCTGCTTGCATCCCTCCACCTCTACGACGGGCACGTAGCACCCATCTAGCAACAAACTCTCATGCCTTTTCTGTCCAACTCTCTAATGCAAGAGTTAACTGTTACTCCCAGTCCTTCATTTATGAAACAGGTCAACTCTGGAACTGTCTCCCTCTGTCTGTATTGCTTACGTCCTATGATCTCCAGTCTTTCAAACGCAGTATGTCCAGGCATCTCGAAATGAATGGATCCTAAATTTGGCTCTCTTTTGTATTGTTTTTGTTTTTTCTTGGAAGGAACTGTTTTGCGAGCTCAGCCTTTGGCTTCTTCTTCCTCGCAAAAAAAAAAAACTCCACCCTTGTCTTGTTACCAACCTTTTCCAGTATTACCTCACCCCACCTCTTCTTCCCACACTCTCCCAGCCTGGTTGTTGTTGCTGGAGTGTAGCCAAAATCTCTCTGCCCAGACAGATCCATCAGCCAGAAGCAAGCAACTGCCCCACCACAGCAAGGCGCAGGGAAGAATGTAAAGTTTTGGTTCGTGGATGAACTGCACATATGCATCTCTACACCCAGTTAATAGGGACACCACAATAGGCTCCACAGCATGGTAAATGGTTTCCTGGGTTACAGGAAGCCATCAGGCTTGCCACTCAATATAGAGCCAGCTGAAGTGAAATGAAGAATAATAAATGTAAGAGGAAGGATAGGCAAAATAAGAAAACGAGAAGGCAGATACAGACGGCAGGTCAAGGAAGAAGTAGACAGCACTGCAGCAAATGAATGAATGATGGTTGCCACCACCTACTTGACTGGTATATAAAGGTCATATTGGAAGTGGCTAGGGAGAATCCTAATATGTCTTCCTTAAGCCCCTGTCACATATGTCGCAGGATATTTATCATCGTACGAGATTCTAGGGCCTAGATGGTGGCTTGGGCTCTTACAATGCTAGATGTATTGTAGGCTACAATCTTAGCCGCAATCACAAAGGAAAATCATGTTGTGTGTCTGTCATGGGAAAAAATAGGCACTTTAACCCACCCCGTGCCAGTGCCATTTTAAAACGGTCTGACGTTATTGCGCGCTCAGTGCCAGTGCCATTTTAAAACAGTCTTGATTTCTAAAATTAATTGTGACCACAATTTTCAAGCTAGGCGCAAAAATTGGTGTGCTTGTAGGGCAATCCTTCCTCTATCTTCCCTCAGGAGACCTGACCCATACACCCATGCATTCCCGCCTCACGCTCGATCTGCCTCACTCTGCTTGTGTCAGTCATACAGTGCAGTGATGTCTCGAAACGGTCTCTCTGATGAGGAGATTCAGGATCTCCTGAGGGTTCCCTACACTGGGGAAAGTGATCTGGAGGATGACAACACACAGGATAAGGACTACATTCAGCCTGAGGAGGAAAGTAGTAGCGATGGCGAAATTCTCTCACTTAGAAAATCCAGGTATGTGGGCTACACTAAGACAACACGTGGTAGGAGGCCACCTGCATGTCGTCGCCTTTCACATCACGATGATGAGGAGGAAAGGGAGGAGGAAGGTAGTCCTGCAATTGAGGGGTGGTTGGGGAGGCAAAGAATTTCACCACGTGGGGAGAAAAGTCTGAGGAGGAAGCTTGAAAGATTTGGGAAAGTTCCATTGTTGGGGGAGAGTGACTCATCTTGCCTGCACTCTCCCTTGCCTCCCTGTGACCCAGCTCAGCCCAGCATCTCAGGACAAAGTCTTCCCTCCTTCCCCACACCCAGCACCTCATGTGAAACTTTTCCCCCATTCCCCACACTACCCCATGCTTTCCCACAGCCCGAGGAACACGAAGGTGATGATGATGATGAGGAGGAGACAATGTGGGAGTGGAAGGACGGTAGTGACTTTGTCCTCCACATTCACCCATTCACCCACGAAAATGAGGCCGAGTGCAGTGTCCCTGAACTTCACCATACCTCCAGTAGGCTTGACTTTTTCAGGAACTACTTTCCTGTGGAGTTTGTTTTGAAGATTGTGGACCTGACCAACGCCTTTGCTGCATTTGAACGTGGGGGAACAACATAGACACGACACAGCCGATTGTTTGAACCTGACGTGACCCTGGGTGAAATATATGTGTTCCTAGCACTTGTGCTTTTGATAGGGATATTGAAAAAAAAAATCAGCTTCCCTCATATTGGACTGTGGATCCAGTAATGGTGACACCATTTTTTGGTAAGGTGGTGGGAAGGAATCAATTTCAGTACATCCTGAGCCGCTTTCATTGTTTTGACACCCTTGACCCTGCTAACGCAAACAACACGGACAGGATGAGAAGGATACGTCTGATTTTTTATCACCTTCGAGAGAAAATCCATACCTCGTTCTCCCCATACAGAGACCTTGTCATAGACGAGAGTCTAGTGCTATGGAAAGGTAATATTGCTTTTCGTCAGTATATCCCCAGCAAAAGACACAGGTTTGGCTTCAAAATCTTCGTGATATGCGACTGTAAGACTGGGTATGTGCAGGACATAGTCCTGTACACAGGTGTTCAGATGGACATCACAGAACATAGAAGTTTGGGACTCTCAGGGGCTGTGGTAAAAACGATGTTTGAGGAATACCTTCATCGTGGGCACGTCTTATACCTCGATAATTGGTACACAAGCCTCCTTCTCGCCAGGTACCTTCACCTGCACGAAACTGGTCTGTGTGGCACTGTAAAGAAAAACCGTCGGCACATGGTGAAGGTGGGAAGGAAGCTTCAGAAAAATGAGTTTTTTTTAACAAAGCACATAATATCCTCGCAACAGCATGGCACCACAACCGCGAAGTATTTCTCCTCTCGTCTGTTCATCGGCCCTTTGTACACCGCACAGACAGTGTAGATTACAAAGCAGAAGGGCGGCGCCACGTCTGGAAACCAGAACCTGTCTTGGCGTACAATGTGAATAGGTGACAGGTGGATCAATCAGACTCCATGATTTCCAGCGTTGACAGTGCCAGACCCACGATGAAGTGGTCAATCAATCAATCATTTCCTGTGGCACCCCACGGGATGCATAGGGCCTCAATGAACTCTCTCCACCAATATTTGTCTCTTGCCATCTCCTTCAGGTCCCACCAACACTCCTCTCCTGCTTCTTTTTTCATTGTCCTCAACCAGGTTTCCCTCGGCCTACCTCTACCTCTTCTTCCTCTAGCAGTCCACTCTGGCACATCCTGTATTAAACAACCTTCTTTTCTGTATATGTGCCCCAGCCACTTCCAGCGAGACAGTCTCACATATTCATTAACTGGTTCCACTCTCGTAATATCCCTTACTCTTTCATCTGTAACTCTGTCTTGCCACTTTACCCCAAGAATCCTTCTCAGTATTTTATTCTCAAATCCTAATACTTTCTGATCTGTTGCAATTGTACTGTACCATGACTCATGCCCGTAAATTAAAATTGGTCTAACCATGGACTTGTAAATTTTCACTTTAGTATGTACCGAAAGTGGTATAAAAATTATTCTTCCATCTCCTCGACATCACCATCCTCAGCGCTCACTATCTCCACGCACAGACCACTGGCATCCAAGAGACATTCAAGTGCTATATTCACAAGCAGGTGTGGGAAATAGTGGGGGAATATGGGGAAGATAGAAGTACTGCTCGCCACCGCCACACCGCCACCACACCTCTCTGCCTACCTCTAGACACTTCCCCAAAATCGTCCCTCCAAGTGCAACACGCCAGAATCCCCAGTGAAGGTGTCACTTGTGTGCAAACAGCACTGTAATGCACCTACTCAGAGGAAGGACTCAAGGTATATGTGTGCCGAGTGTGATGTGGGACTGTGCGTATACCCATGCTTCAAGGAGTACCACACTCGCTAACTATTGAGAAACAATAGTGTGGTAATGACGAGCGATAAAAAGATGCTCAAAAAGTGTTGTAAATAAGAAAAAAGATGCTCAGGAAGTGTTAATATAAGTACTGAATACAGTACAGTGATGACATGTATATATTTTCTCGTAAGTGTAAGAACTGAATGTTGTGGAGTAAAGTTTTACATATGTTCTCGTTAAGTGTTAGACGATATATTCACAGTGAGAGGATCAAAACTACTCTAGTAATGTCTGTGTATACTGAAGGTATGTTGTAAATAATTTACTGTAAGTGAAAGGGTTATACATTGTGAAGTCAAGTTATGCATATTTTCTCGTAACTGCAAGACAATGCATTCACAGTGATACGTATAATGTTGCATGAGTAAGTGAATTTTTTTCCCCAAAAAAACACGATTTCTTTATGAAAAATTAAGATTTTTTTTTTGTGGGTAAGAAGTGGACAGAAGAGTGTTAAGACCATTCCTATACCTTCCCTGAGTCACGTTGGCGAGAATACCTGTGTTTACCTTGCATAGAAAACGGGATTTCTCACACCGCCACTGGGGATTCCCTGCCAGCTCACACCTGTGGGTGACCAGAGAGACTACGAAAAACGCACTTCAGGCCTCCGGTGAGTTTTTTTTATGGTTATATTCGTTTTTTTCACATCAAAATCTAACATTTTAGCCAAAAAAAAAAAAATCAAAAATTGGCCAGCATGGGGGTGACACTAAGGGCTGGGAGTGGCTGGCACACGGCGGGTTAAATCACATGATTATCCTGCGATTGTCTTGCGGCTCTCCTACGTTTGTCGTACGATGTTTTTTTTTCGTCATGTGATTGGCGTAAGACAAAACAACCATCATACAAGCATCACAGGACCACCGTACGACAATCTTACATCATTCGTAAGATGGTCTGAGGGTATAAAACGCTTGTGCAGGCTGAGGCTCGCTCCTTTCTCTCCAAGATTTGCCAAGAGTTTCTGCAGGTTTTATTAAAACTTTGAGATTTTGTGATAAAAAGTTACTAAAAGGCAAAGGCAAAGGGAGAGACAAGGGCAGGAAGAGGCCGGCTGAGGAGGAGGAGCAGGAGGTAGCCCAAGAGTTGGTTGTGCAGGAGGCCTAGTAAGCCCCAGCCCCAGATGAGGAGGAGCCAGATGACCCAGATGATGACGGTGATGACGATGACGAAGATGATGAGGATGAGGATGGCAGAGCAGGCAAGGGCAAGTTCAAGGCAACGAAGGAGCAGAAGTTATGACTGATATGAAACTGTTGCATGAGGATATTTTTGTCTTGCGATGTTCGCAGGATTATCACAGGATTATCCTCCAATAATCCTGTGATAATCGTAAGACTATCCTACGACATGCATACTATTATTGCACGATTTTGAGGGTGTTAGAAGACCCAAAAATTGTACGATAATCGTACGCATCTCCTAGGATAGTCGTACAATTATGCTACGCCATGGCCACGAGCGAAAAAAAAAAAAAGACAAAATTTTTATTTTGGTCATGTCCAAAACCCCACGGCATGCCTCAACGAAGCTATTTTTCGGCTCAGGACACCCAAATATCGTAGGACAATCTCACGACCATTGCATGAGTTTGCCCTATTTTCTGTCATGGACCCATCTTAACCCCGTCCTGCGACGTATGTGACAGTGACTTCAGCAATTCATTCCGCACATTATGTCTCAGTATCCTGTTGCTTGTTACTGATATATGTCAATACTAAAACATTATAATGAACACACAAGAGAAAGTAAATTGTCATAATAAAAAATAAGTCACTATGGATGATGTGCAACAAAACCTGCCACTTCACTTAGCATATGGTGTTAAATCTCAGGGTACACCCATGCACCAAACTTTCTGTACCCCCGTCGGTGGAAAGAAGTGGAAGTCGGGTTTAGAGAGAGGGCAGGCGAACAGACAACCGTGAGTGGTGGTTTGGTACTTATCTACGAGGCGAATGGAGAAATTGGATTCGAAACCTTTTCTCGCTATTCACCTGCAAAACACTATGCGTTCCTAACATACATAACATATAACATAGACTACTATGTTATCTTGGAGTCCTTTGAAACTCGTCCAGATACGATCCATTTGTTTCGGATCCTCAACATGCAAATGAAGCACCGAGCCAGTTGTATATGAGCTGTGACTGGTCATTATGACTGCAGTGATAGTTTTTGTGAATATGTTGTTGCTGGATTGTCTATGGCCACAGTAGCTGTGCGGATGCTTGGACGGATAAACCACAATGTGACGGACGGTGGAGAGCATTCACCTATAATTAACTATAAACAAATAAAATTAGAAGCAAACAATACAAAATATTATGAGACAACGAAGATAAACCTGTAGCATCCTGCTCCACCTCGTTATCCAGGCCTTAACTGTTGCTGCCCCTCATGCGTGCATTATTTTCCTCCAGTCTCTGCCTCTTCTGTTGCTCTTTTTTCCCGGTATTCTCTTACTGCGAGCCGTCATATTCCTTAGGTGTATCTAGTCGTCTGGTCCAATACCCCTACAGTCTTACACTATTTGTCACATCACTCCCAAATAACGGTAGCACATGACTGCTGAATCTGTAACTGCCATTATTGACACTGCCACTACTAACCCACCTTTTCTCACTGAGAATGAGATGGAGGGATGGGGTGGAGAGGTATATGAGAGAGGGGGGTGTGAGTTGGGAACAGGGCAGTGAAATGGCGGGGGACATGGCGACTTGTAGGCGATTTGTTTGCGGCCACCCCAAACGGGATTGAGGCGTCTGGCAATAGATAGATACATAGAATAATACTGCTGCTACTCCTACCTAATCTGCTATAAATCTGTATAATTATACATATGATTGTCCTCGTTCTGTGGATCTGCTAACCACATTGTCCCTGTCCCATCATCGACAACTCGTCACTTATCCCCCACCACTGCCCCAGTTGCAACCTCCTCTCTCCCAGCTGCCATCGACCCTATTCCTCCCCCACTCCGACACCACACTACCCCTCACTTCATTCCTGGCCCACCAGGCCTGTTGTGCACCCTATAACTGTGAATATACGTGCTATGCATTAATAATGTAAGAAAGTATTTGGGAGCCGAATGCTAATCGCCCGTCAGAATATGCTGCTGGTCAAATCCAAGATTTAGGCCATATCTTGATACTCTGAAGGTTTCATGTTGATGGCTCAAGCCTTTCATCAGATATAATGGTGCTAAAGGCAGGCAATAAAAACTAATTGTTCTTTGACAGCCATTTTGATAACCTTGACCTTGACCCCGAGTGCAAGTTTTCTTACTTGTCCAAGATTTTGGCCATATCTTGATAACCTGAAGGTTCCATGTTGATAGCTCACGCTGTTCGTGATATATAATGGTGCTAAAGGTGGGCGATAAAAACTAGTTGATTTTTGGCAGCCATTTTGGTGGCCTTGACCTTGACCCCGAGTGCCCATTTTTGAACTCGGCCAAGATTTTGGCCATATCATGGTACCCTGAAGGTTTCATATTGATAGCTTAAGCCATTCATCAGATATGATGGCAACACACACACACACACACACACACACACACACACACACATGCAGAAGTAGGCAAAAACATTATCGTTACGCCTTCTAAAGGCGGCCGATAATAATAGTCATAATAATAACAACAATAACATAGATGTGCAGTGTTTCTAACGTTACATGTAAAAACTGCAGACCCAAGCATCCCTATAATACGGAGCACTTAAATATTATTGACAGAACCGACCATAGACCGTTCTTATCATTACCAATGAACTTTCCCTATACCACTTCACCATGGTAATACAACCCATTGTAGTCATTTTTGGAATCACTGCAGCTGCTTAGGAAAAATAACATAGTGCACGACATGCCTACAATCCACGAAAATACACCTCTGACGTTTCACTGACATCCATCAAATAACCTAGGAGTTAGTGGACAAACAAACGACTGCATATAAACAGAGGCGAAATGTCTCGCATCGGTATGTGACGACCTGGCAAAACTGTTAAAATCCTGCTTTGCAGGTGTCATCGCTGTTATAGTAATAACAGCAGTAGTAGTAGTAGTTGTAGTAGTAATAGTAATAGTAGTAGTAGTAGTAGTAGTAGTAGTAATCACATGTTAATAGGCACGATACAGAGGACGACAAACACCATAATCTCCCTTATAAAACACGTGAACACATCTTTGACATGTGAAACCAAACAGTACCATAACATGCTGTAATGGTGGGGTTATAGTAATACTAAATTAATGTTTGACAGCAACCCAACCTCCTGTCAGGACAAACAGATACTGCATTGCATCAACACATACTGTTTCAGTGTTTGTCCTCCTCTGTATCGTGCCTAATAACATGTGATTATTATTATTTTTATTTAACCCGTCACGTTCCGAGCTATTTCGCATCTCCGACACCCTCCAATCCTGAGGTATTTTCGATTTTTTTTTTTTTTTTGGCTAAAACCTCCGCTTTTGGTGAGAAACATCGAAATTTCATAGATAAATTGTTCACCTGAGGTATAAAATACTCGATCCAGGTAGCAGTACCTCCTTACCTGACTGGGTTTTCTAACAGGCTGGCACCAAAGAAAACGAGTTCTATGGGAGGGTAACTATTTCACACCACTCATAAACGGTATTTATTTATTTACTTGGTACGAATTTATATGTAGTACGAGAGTATATTGGTTTTCAAACAGTAATATAGGAATTATAAGCATTGTTTCATTCACTAACTCATCACCATACCTGACCTTCTTTTGCCACATTACCTGATCATCATTTCTTACCGTTTCTTCCTCTAATGCTATGTAAACTTTGTCCTCCACATTGTTATCGATTGGGGAATCACTCCGGCCATGAATGTCTTTATTGGCCAGGTCACTGGTAACAGGTGAATTGCCGAGACAATGGCATGCGGGGGGGGGGAGGTTATGCGGTGTAAGGCATTGTCCCTGCTTCGCATCTTGTAGAGGAATAGAGGAAGGTGTCCCGTGTATACGTACGAAGAATCACACGCGAAAAATGAAAATTGTGCAAGTTAGGGACCTTGCAATTCCACAATGTACCAGTACGTCATCGGGACTGGCAAATGCAAAATGTTGCAACATACCCATACATCAACGGGACAGGGCTGGTTAATAATAATAATAATAATAATAATAATAATAATAATAATATTATTATTATTATTATTAATATTATCGCTATAATTATGATGACATCTGCAAAGACAGGATGGTAACAGTTTTGTCAGGTCGTCATATACTGATGTGAGATATTCAGCCTCTGTTTATTTCCAGTCGTTTGTTTGTCCACTAACTCCTAGGCTATTTGATGGATGTCAGTGAAACGTCACAGATGTATTTTAGTGGGTTGTATGCATGTCGTGCACTATGATATAATCCTAACCAGTTGTAGTGATCCCATAATTTTTTTCTTTTTTTTATAAATAACAGAATGGAGAAAGGAAAAACAAATGAGTAAAAAAAAAAAAAAAAATCCATACATCAGATTACTGGCATCCTGCGTTATATAAAATATCTGTAAAAGTTAGACTTGAACAGCTGTGGGTTGAAATTTGAAGGGAAACAACTCTGGGGAAGCGAATTCCAGAGAGATGCAGTTCGGGGAATGAAAGAATTCTGATAAGCAGAAGTTCTGCAATATGGCTGAGTGACGTTCCAGTCACAAGTGCTACCAGATGCCTGTGTAGCACGAGGGAAGGCATGGAGAGGTGGGACCATGGACGCAACTTTGTCTGAGCATTTGCTAAAAAAATATCTGTAAAATAATGCAAGGGAGGCAACATTCCTCCTTACATGCAGGGGAGGTAGTTTATATGTGATGACAGGGTTATTAACCCGCCCAATCTCAACGTTTTCTGAGCTTTGGTCCGCCCCAGTCCCGGCTTTTATGTACCCTTTTTTTTTTTTTTTTTTGCTCAAACATTCGCTTTTGGTCAGAAACTAAGGAAAATCACAAAGAAAGGTGTCCCTTGGGTCCAGAAATGGCTTACCTGGAGCACGTAAGTTTGACAGGTACTGCCATGCTCTATGAGTAGTCTTTTCGCCGAATGTTTTCCATGGTGACACGGGTACTCTGAACTGATGCAGTATACTTTTATTATCATGTATTCATATTTTGAAAATATGTATACCAGAAGTATATTGGGTTTTATACAGAAAAAAATGAGAAATAAGGTATGTACCATTGTGCGACCCTGGCGAAATCGGTCGATTATGTCAACGATGGATAACAAACATTGTTATTTCATCAGCTATTGTATTTTTTCATGTTCCATATTACTTCCACAATAACATCATACCATTTTCAACTTTATATAATTGTTTTTACATATTTTGAGGCATTATGACAAAAATTAGCATAAAAGTAGCGCTTATTTACCAAGTGAGATCATTATATTTCATGCTTTTTTCAACTCAGATTCTATTTTTTCACCTTTTAGATTACTTATACCATAATATATAACCCACTTACATGTTATACAATCAGTTTTATAGATGTACTTGCTTTACGAAAAGAATTAGCATAAGAATAGTGCTAATTTACCAAGTGACAACTTGGTCTTTCATGCTTTTTTCAACTCAGATTCTATTTTTTCACCTTTTTGATTACTTATAACATAACATATTACCCATTTACATGTTATACAATTGCTTTTACAGAAGTACATGCTTTATGAAAAGAATTAGCATAGAAGTAGCGCTAATTTACGTAGGTAAATCATGTCATGTCATTATTTTTTCACGTCTGAATTTATTTTCTCCCCCTTTATAGTACTTCTCACATTACATTCTGGCCTTTTCCATGTTAGACATTTGCTTTCACAGTAGTACACGATTTACAGTAAGCCTTATCCTAATATATATATATATATATATATATATATATATATATATATATATATATATATATATATAGAGAGAGAGAGAGAGAGAGAGAGAGAGAGAGAGAGAGTGAGGTGGGATGGTAGTACACTGGTAGACAGCTTATCCCATAATTGGTGGCTAAATTTAGAGCCCTTGGGGAATTTCCCACTCCTGTTACACCGTGAACAGAATTCTTCCTAGCGCTTATTTACCTACTGACTGTATATTCTATGACTTTCAACTTAGACTATTTTTCAACTTACATACTAACTTTACAATAACTATACAACCTCCTATGATTAGTATCACATAAGATAACATGGCACTATTATGATACTGAGTGACACTTTATCGCGTATGTACAGGCCTTACCACACACACACACTTTCAATAGTGCCTGTTATTATGATACTCACGGAAGCACGGTTGCAAGCAGAGAGCAGCGTTGCACTCCACACACTCGTACCTAGTGTCTCTTCTTTTATAATACTTCCAATATAACATATTACCCCTTCACATGTTAAACAAGTGCTTTCACCTTCTTCTAACTCACACCACGCCTAACACGAACACCGCGTGGACGTGTTGCCTCCCCCACACCACTCTCGCTTTCACGAATCTGTCTGCGCTTTCCCGCCCCAACATTTTCACTTTCTGCTGCCCTAACCATCCCCACATCACTACTTCCTGCCACAGAACACATAGAAGGAACATACCTGTGGAACAGTCGTGATGTGACGTCTGTCCCAGTCCCATGTGGCGATATCTTTTCCTTCCCCAGCCAGGAAAATACGCCACCATGTACTGCTTCCTCGTCCTCGTCCTAGTCCCCGTCCTCATCTGATGGTATGTGTTGCTGCCTAGATGCAGCACGTGGTGCAGGCTGGCCGTCCCCTGCCCTCCTATATGTTATATATTTAACCTTCCTTGGGGAAGGGACCTCCTCATCACTGCTGCTGGTAACCTCCTCAGGCTGGACGTAATTGACATCGAGGGTGTCGTCATCCAGTGGGGAATCACTATCCCCTGTAAAGATATCCAGGGCGACTTGTATCTCCTCGTCTGACAGCCCACGACGCGCCATGTCTGACCTGGGTGACTGCTGACAGGAAAGTGGACGATCACAGGGTCAGGTGGGGCTAATCTGGGTCTAGGGGATTATCCACCTGGCGGCGAGTAGGTGAGGCTTGCATAGGCAGGCGAAACAAAAATCAGGCGCGAATTTTGAAAAATGTAAAAATTATGCAACTTGGAATTTTGCCGCATTAATTCACGTCGCCGGGACTTGAGTGCACATCATGTGCGGACGTTAATTCACGTCACCGGGACGGCGCGGGTTAATGATTCTAACAGCTTTGTTCTGAATTTTGTCTAGTTGTCTTAATGCAACCTCTCCACAACCATTCCACAAGGGTGACCAATATTCAAGCTGAGAGCGCACATGACCCTTATAAATTATAGCTAACTGCTCATCGGCGAAGAAGTTACGGACTCTGCACAATCATCCAAGTTTCTTTGAGGCGGTTTTAGCAAGTGATCTGACATGAGAGGTCCAGCTGAGGGCACTGTTAAGTGAGACTCCAAGAATTTCAATACTTTTGGAGATGGGAATATTAGTAGCACTGAAGGTAATGTACGAATATGGCAATATCTGTCTACTAGTAAACTGTATATATTTAGTTTTCTATCTATCTATCTATATACATAGGCTGCTTCCCCCAAGGAAAGAGAGGTAGCGGAGACAGGACGACTCACTCTCCATTTACTCATCCATTCAAACACATTCATTCGCATCATAGCTCCAAAGGGGAGAACGGACAGATCCTCACCGCATCACACCGCACAAGGGTCAACTGCGCAATCCAATCAGTGACATCCGCAGCAGGGCCCGACAGCAGAACTGGTTTACCCCTGCCACATCATAACAGACCCATCCCCTTACCTGCACCTGAACTGACTAGCTGATCAGACCAAATGCGGGAGAATATCCCCTCAGGGCTGCGTCATCACTTATTCATTCACAGTTTCTCTCCATTTATTTCTGTCACGCACAGCCACTCTTCCTTGCTCAACAGACATCCCTCTCGCATCCAGTGCTCTCTTCACACTGTCCATTCATCCTATTCATGGTCTTCCTCTCAGCCTTACACCTCTCACATCAGATCTAGTTATCTTTTTCACCAATCGCTCATTATCCATTCTCTCCATATGCCCAAACCATTGCAACACCCTCTGCTCAACTCTACCAGCCATCTCCCGAACAACTCCAGTTCTCCTTCGCACTTCATCATTTCGCACTCGATCCATACGCGTCACTCCACACATACTCCTCAGACATCTCATCTCCATTACATTCAAACTTTTCCTCTCTGCTACACCCATATTCCATGTTTCAGCCCCATATAATGCAGTCGGTACCACAACACCCTCATACAGCCTTCTCTTTACATCCATTCTAAGCGAACGACATTTAAACACTTTTTTCCTTCCTCCCAGCACCTTTCCTACTTCATTTATTCTAAACTTCACTTCTGCATCTATTCTTCCATCCACAGCAATATGTGACCCTAGATATTTAAAACAATCTACCTCCTCAAGCAACTCACCATTCAAAACTATATTCATCCCCCTGCCATCTATCAACCTCGTACACTTCATCACTTTACTCTTATTCTCATTTACTTTCAATTTCCTCCTTTCACACACCCTTCCAAACTCCTATACCAACTGTCTCAATCTCTCCTCTGAATCAGTCACCAGTGCAGTATCATCTGCAAACAGCAGCTGCTTCAGATTCCACTCTCCTCCATCAACATTTACCAGACTCAGACCACCTAAAACTCTTGCATTAAACTCTAGTATTAAAAGAGACAAGGTTGTTTTGTCCCCATTCACTGATCGTAGATAGATCTTGATTTATGGAGATGGCTGTACTGAGTTGAGAGGTAGAGATATTTGACTTTGCAAATGGGTGTCTGAGTGTGAATGAACTATGTAGTGTTGAGTCATCTGCATATGAGTGATTGGGATTGTGGGTGACAGATAAGAGATCAATAATATGAACCAGAAATAGGGTTGGTGCCAGAACTGATCCCTGCGGCACGCAGGCCTTAACTGAGTGGAAATTGGAATATACATCATCTACTTTTACTCCTATTTTCCTGTCACTAAGATATGAAGAATTCAAAGGAACAAAAGACGTTAGTCCATAGCAAGGGCAGTTTGGACAGCAGGGAACGGTGCCATACTCTGTCGAAAGCTTTAGAGATGTCAAGAGCTACTGCATGAGTTTCTCCAAGAAGATCAATTGATTGATGGATGGTATGAGTTAAGAGATTGAGTATGTCAATGGTGGATCTTTCGTGGAGAAAACCATATTGTCTATCACTAATTAAGTTGTTGGATTCAAGATGTTTAACAATGTGCTTAATTAAAGTTTCAAAGTTTCAAATACCTTACCAAGAGATGATGTGACAGCTATTGGTCTGTAATCGGAGGGGTCAGACGACCTTCCTTTCTTTAGAACTGGGTGGATATTGGCTTCTTTCCATTAATTTGGGAACAAAGAAGTATGTATGCATAGTCTGAATAATTTAGCTAGGACAGAGGCAAGATCAGGGGAACACTTATTCAAAACAATTGGCGGAATTCCATCTGGGCCTGGAGCTTTGTTGGTAGGTAAATTGTCTAGGACGGACTTTATGTATCTTGTCTGTATTATAAGTGGGGCAATTTCGGGAGAATCAAGTTCCAGTACTGGAACATTCTGGCTGGTATCGCCTATGGTAGAGTTTCTGGCAAAGGTACTGGCAAAGATATCTGCTTTCCCACGCGGGTCATTTGTAATGTTGCCATCTGAAGATTTTAGTGGGGGAATGGAAGATGACTTGTTAAAATTATTATTAATAGAATTAAGAGTTGACCAAAATATTCTATTGTCATTAGGGTTGTTAAGTAGTTTTGATGCTTGCTTTTGAAGAAAGTTTGATTTAGGTAGATTTAATACATCTTTTGCATGATTTCTAGCAATTTTAAATTGGAAGAGTGATTCAGATGATTTTCATTTTAAGTTACAACAATGGGTTGTATTACCATGGTGAAGTGCTGTAGGGGAGGTCCGGTGGTAATAAGAACGGTCTGTGATCGGTTTTGTGGTTAACATATCAGTGCTCCATAATATAGGCACGTTTGGGTCAGTAGTTTTTATTATTTAATGTGAATGTATTGTGAATGAATAAGTGATGACGCAGCCCTGAGGGGATATTCTCCCGCATTTGGTCTGATCAGCTAGTCAGGTCAGGTGCGGGTAAGAGGATGGGTCTGTTGTGATGTGGCAGGGGTAAACCAGCTCTGCTGTTGGGCCCTGCTGCGGATGTCACTGATTGCATTGTGCAGTTGACCCTTGTGCGGTGTGGTGCGGTGAGGATCTGTCCGTTCTCCCCTTGTGGCTAAGATGCGAATGAATGTATTTGAATGGATGAGTAAATGGGGACTGTGTCGTCCTGTCTCGGCTACCTCCCTTTCCTTGGGGGAAGCAGCCTAGGTATATAAAATAAATAAAAAAAGGAACACTGCACTTCCATGTTGTTGCTGTTATTATTATAATTATAATCATTAATCCTACCATGTATATTCACAGGTAAAAAGGTGGACAACAGGCCTGGTGGCCCATGGATAAGGTGAGGGGTAGGGATGTGTGATGTCGCCTTGGTTGTTTAATATTTACATGGATGGTGTTGTAAGGGAGGTGAATGCAAGAGTTTTAGGCGGAGGTCTGAGTCTGGTGAGTGTTGATGGTGGAGAGTGGAATCTGAAGCAGCTGCTGTTTGCAGATGATACTGCACTGTTGGCTGATTCAGAGGAGAGATTGAGACAGTTGGTAGAGGAGTTTGGAAGAGTGTGTGAAAGGAGGAAATTGAAAGTAAATGAGAATAAGGCCCCTGCACACGGGCCACTTTTCAGTGGACGGTGGCTGCCACTTTTTCATGGCACCACTAAAAAGTGGAGAGGGATGCTATGACATCCCGCACACGGGCCACTTTTTTGTGGCAACCACAGGCAATTCCATCATGGATGCCGAGGAGGTGGCATGTGTCATCGCTGTGCTCCGCAAAATAAGAAAAGAAAAACGTACAAGAAAGTACTGGGTGCATCCAATAATCAGCCATAGGCATATCAAGGGTCAGTTTTATACCCTATTTGAAGACTTAAAAGCTTACACAGAGATGTTACAAACTATTATAAAATGACCTGTGCTTCTTTTGATGACCTGCTGACTGTAGCTGGGCCTTCAGTTTCACGTCTTAACACAAATATTAGGAAGTGTATACCAACAGAAGACTTGCAGTTACCTTATGGTAAATATAGAAAAACACATACACGTTGCGCAAGAATTTTAATGAGAAAACTTGTAATTAACCACATTTCATATAATAAATGAGACATTGTATTTTTGCAAGTGTAAAGATGTTACACTAAAATAAACTGTATAACACAGAAATATGTTCCAGAGATGTTTAAGAAAATGGCATAATGTTTTGCTTTTCTGAAAATGATGAAAGCTAGTGGCAAACATAGTGATATTAACAAAGCATGCAACACTGATTTATCAAAGAACTGTGTCACTGCAAGGAAAAATCCACCAACATGCTAACAATAAACAAAATATGTAAATGAATCAGTCAGACTGTTCAGCTTCGCTTGAAATACCTGACATTGTGCCTGGCACTGGGGAGGACACACTGATAACGTTACGTGGTACAAACTGTAGACTTTCGCGAACTTCAAGCTCTAAATGATTTTCTAGTGTGGTGTAACTTTTATTTTCGGAATGATCTTGTGTACGCATGTAACCTTAGGAAGGAAGATAGCCTTAGTTAGGGAGAGGACCTGGAGTAGACACATGACTTTGGGTAGGGAATGGACCATCAACAATGCCAGTCCGTCCCCCAGTGCCACTGCAAAGTGGCCCGTGTGCGGGCTGCCGTTTGAGTTAACGGCATCCATCATCGGTACCAGTGGCGAGCCACCATGGCGTGATGGGTAAAATGGACCCGGTTACCATTTTTTTGCGGCTGCCACTAAAAATTGGCTCGTGTGCGGGCTTCCATAAATACACCTGCGATTTATCTCTCGTCACAAAAAAGTGGCAGCCACCATCCACTGAAATTGGCCTGTGTGCTGGGGGCCTAAGAGTAAAGTGATGAAGTGTACGAGGTTGGTTGATGGTAGGGGGATGAATATAGTTTTGAATGGCGAGTTGCTTGAGGAGGTAGAGTGTTTTAAATATCTAGGGTCACATGTTGCTGTGGATGGAAGAATAGATGCAGAAGTGAAGTTTAGAATAAATGAAATAGGAAAGGTGCTGGGAGGATTGAAAAAAGTGTTTAGATGTCGTTCGCTTAGAATGGATGTAAAGAGAAGGCTGTATGAGGGTGTTGTGGTACCGACTGCATTATATGGAGCTGAAACATGGAATATGGGTGTAGCAGAGAGGAAAAGTTTGAATGTAATGGAGATGAGGTGTCTGAGGCGTATGTGTGGAGTGACGCGTATGGATCGAGTGCTAAGTGATGAAGTGCGAAGGAGAACTGGAGTTGTTCGGGAGATGGCTGGTAGAGTTGAGCAGAGGGTGTTGCAATGGTTTGGGCATATGGAGAGAATGGATAATGAGCGATTGGTTAAAAAGATAACTAGATCTGATGTGAGAGGTGTAAGGCTGAGAGGAAGACCACGAATAGGATGGATGGACAGTGTAAAGAGAGCGCTGGATGCGAGAGGGATGTCTGTCGAGCAAGGAAGAGTGGCTGTGCGTGAAAGAAATAAATGGAGAGAAATTGTGAATGAATAAGTGATGATGCAGCCCTGAAAGGATATTCTCCCGCATTTGGTCTGATCAGCTAGTCAGGTCAGGTGCGGGTAAGGGGATGTGTCTGTTATGATGTGGCAGGGGTAAACCAGCTCTGCTGTCGGGCCCTGCTGCAGATGTCACTGATTGCATTGCGCAGTTGACCCTTGTGTGGTGTGGTGCGGTGAGGATCTGTCCGTTCTCCCCTTTGGGGCTAAGATGCAAATGAATGTGTTTGAGTGGATGAGTAAATGGGGAGTGTGTCGTCCTATCGCGGCTATCTCCCTTTCCTTGGGGGAAGCAGCCTAGGTATATAGATAGATAGATAGTAGTGTCGTGTCGGAGTAGGGGAGGAGTAGGGTCGATGGTGGGTGGGAGAGATGGGGGTGCAACTGGAGTAGCAGTGGGGGAGGTGGGGGATAAATGACGAGTCGTCGACAGTGGGACAAGGACAATGTGGTTAGCAGATACACTTACATAAGGACAATCATATGTATAATTATGGCTTTATAGGGGATTAGTAGCAGAGTAGCAGAAATATTACTGTGAGGTTAATTAAACAGTCAGTGGGAAACGGGGGGTTAGTAGTGGCAGAGCCAATAATGGTAGTATCAGATTCAGCAGTCTTGTGGTATCATTGTTTGCGTGGGAGAGAGGATGTGACGAATACAGTAATATAGTAGGGGTATAGGACCGGACGACTGGAGATCCCCCAAGGACTATGAAGACAAGCAATCAGAGAATGCCGAGAAGTAAGACTAATAAAAGAGACAGAGACTGAAAGAAAATAATGCATGTATGAGGTGAATCTATGGTTAAGGCCTGGATAACGAGGCAGAGCAGGATATTACAGCTTTATCTTCGTTGTCTCATATTATTTTGTGTAATATACTTCTAATTTCATCTGGTTATATTTAATTATTGGTAAATGCCCTCAGTTGCCCGTCATAATGTGGTTTCTTTGTCCACATAAAATTATAATCATTTACAACCGTCAGGACAGCTACTGTAGGAATCAGCATTAACCCGTCACGTCCCGAGGTTTTCCGCACCTCCGACATCCCCCAGTCGCGAGGTATTTTCGAAAAAAAAAATTTTGGCTAAAACCTCCGCTTTTGGTGAGAAACATCGAAAACTCATAGAGAAATCGCTCACCTGAGGTTTAAAATACTCAATCCAGGTAGGAGTTCCTCCTTACCTGACTGGCTTTTCTAACAGGCTGGCACCAAAGAAAACGAGTTCTATGGGAGGGTAACTATTTTATCCACTCATAAACGGTATTTATTTATTTACTTGGTACGAATTTATGTGTAGTATGAGAGTATATTGGTTTTCAAGCAGTAATATAGGCATTATAAGCATTGTTTCACTCATTAACTAATCACCATTCATGACCTTTTTTTCCCACATTACCTGATCATTATTTCTGACTGTTTCTTCGTCTAATGCTATGTAAACCTTGTCCTCCACATTGTCAGCAATTGGGGAATCACTCTGGCCCTGAATGTCTTTATTGGCCAGGTCACTGGTAACAGGTGAATTGCTGAGACAATGGCGTGAGGGGGGGAGGGGGGAGGTTATGCGGTGTAAGGCATTGTCCCTGCTTGGCATCTTGTAGAGGAATAGAGGTAGGTGTCTCGTGTATACATACAAAAAATCACTCGCAAAAATTGAAAATTGTGCAAATTAGGGACCTTGCAATTGCACGATGTATCGGTACGTCGCCGGGACTGGCAAATGCAAATCGTTGCAACGTACCCATACGTCGACGGGACGGGACGGGTTAAATCCACAATCAATCTATATTATAGCTATAGACAATCCAGGAACAACATATTCACAAAAATTACCACTGCAGTGATAACGACCAGTCGCAGCTTACATACAACTGGCTCCATGCTCTATCTGTATGATGAGGATCCGAAACAGATGAACCGGTTTCAAAAGACTCCATTATAACATGGTAGTCATCTGTGTTATAATAATTATATGCTATGTATGTTCCGAACACATAATGTTTTGCAGGTGGATAACATGGAAATGTTTCGAAGCCAATTCGAATCCAATCGCTTCGTAGCTCATTACCAAACCACCACTCACGGTTGTCCATTCGCTTGCCCTCACTCTAAACCTGACTTCCACTTCCTTCCACTGAGGGGGGGTACAGAAACTTTGGTGCGTGGCTGTACATGGACAGTTTGCCAAGACGATACCGCCTTTGTTGACTGTACGGCAGCCTAAGTCTATGGTAACCGAGCAGTGTCGTAGTGTACAATTATGCTGGTCAGTAAAATTTCTCAAGACCACATTGTCATACTGTTAGTCTCTGTCGTCATCACATTGCCGGAGTGCCCACCGGTTTTATATTACCACTAATTCCTTCAGTCCGATGAAGTATTGATAATTTTATATTTGCTACTTCCAGGCGATATCATTCAGCATAGATGAACTGGTGACGTTAGACACGACACTGATTAATTCCTCGATATAAAAGGTCTCCCCCAATTTGACTAAATTCGTTTGAAGGTAGCAAGAAAAATTATGCATCATTAGACTGAATGGATTAAACTGTGTTCTTCTAGTGTCTGGTCCTGCAGTATCAGGTGGTCTCATGAAGCTTGTATACGGGGCAGTGATATATGGATGCTTGTACAATTGCAGAAATAAA